>NC_090373.1:131984082-132299082 GCF_036365525.1 Heterodontus francisci
GACCCACCGTGTCTGTGCCAACCATCAACCACCCATTTATACTAATCCTACATTAATCCCATATTCCCTACCATATCCCCACCTTCCCTCAATTCACCTACCACCTACCTACACTCGGGCAATTTACAATGGCCAATTTACCTATCAACCTGCAAGTCTTTGGCTGTGGGAGGAAACTGGAGCACCCGGCAGAAACCCACGCAGTCACAGGGAGAACTTGCAAACTCCACACAGGCAGTACCCAGAACTGAACCGGGGTTGCTGGAGCTGTGAGGCTGCGGTGCTAACTGCTGCACCACTGTGCTGCCCCAGTAGCTATTTCCAGTCCACTTTCACTAAATCACTCCTCAGTTTAGTAAAATTGGCCTTGCCGCAATTGAGAACTCCTGTTCTTTCTCTGTCATTTTCCATAATTATGTTACAACTGACTGAATTATGATCACTACCACCAAAATGCTTTCCCATTGCCACTCCTTCCACCTGACGATCTTCATTTCCTAAAACTAAGTCTAAAACTGCACCCTCTCTTGTTGGACTTGCTACATACTAGACAAAAAGGTTTACTTGAATGCACCTCATATATACCCAGGTCCCTCTGCTCCTGCACCCCCTTTAGAGTTGTATCCTTTTTTTTATATTATCTCTCCATGTTCTTCCTACCAAGTGAATCACTTCACATATCTCTCTGCATTGAACTTCTTCTGCCACTTGTCCGCCCTTTCCATGAACCTATCTGTGTCCTATTATTGTTCTGCACTATCCTACTCACAGTTCACAATTGTTCCAAGTTTCATATCATCCACAAATTTTGAAATTGTGTCCTGTACACCAAGGTCTAGGTCATTAATATATATCAGGCAGAGCAAGGGTCCCAACACTGACCCCAGGGGAACTCCACTACAAACCTTCTTCCAGCCCGAAAAACATCCGTTAACTGCTACTCTCTGTTCCTGTCACTCAGCCAATTTTGTATCCATGCTATTGTGCCATTAATTCCATGAGCTATAACTGTTCACAAGTCTGTTGTGCGGCACTGTATCAAATGCCTTTTGGAAATCCATGTACACCACATCAACAACATTGATCTCATCAACCCTCTCTGTTACTTCTTCATAAAACTCCAGCAAGTTAGTTAAACACGATTTTCCCTTAATTAAACCACATTTGTCCATGTGACTATTAATTTAGCTCTGGTTAGGCCACAACCTGAGTAGTGTGTCCAGTTCTGGTCACCACACTTTAGGAAGGATGTAAGAGTCCTTGAGAGGGTGTAGAGGAGATTTGCAAGAATGGTTCCAGGGATGGGGGATTTTAGTTACAAGGTTAGGTTGGAAAAGAAGATTGAGGGGAGATTTGATAGAGGTGCACTAGATTATGGCAGGCCTAGATAAATTAGACAAGGAAAAACTGTTGTTATGACTAGGATTCCCTTTCAGCCTTTACCTGGTCTCACTGTAACAGGGTTTAATTTTTCAACACACCGTGTTTTCAGCTCCCCCTCAATGAATCCTTTTCATCGTTTTCCCATTATAAGGCAAAGAAACCAGCACAAACAAGCTTTCTTATGTTTTTAGAAGAAAAGGTGAAATTTTATTAAACTTAAACTTAACCTCTAATTTGGTTAACGGCTACGGATACATGACGCGCCCACGCTATCATGCACATGCGATACACACATACAGATAGAGACAGAAAGAAAACAGAAGAAGTAAAGTGGAAAGTTTGAGGCAATATTTGAGGAGGTTTTTTATGTTACAGGTCCTTTATTGTAGGTAGATCTTACTTTTCATTGGGGCCCAGTATTCTTCTTAAACCTTGTTCGCTGTAGGAGACTTTTCTCTCTTGGGGTTCATGTGGCTTCAGTGGATTTGGAGTTCCATGAGAAAGAGATGGGAGCAGGCAGACAGGAAGGCTGTGGCGAGCCAGCTAGTAGAGATCTTCTCAGTCCAGGAGCATTCTGCTTTTTGCCCAAACTCTTCGCACAAATTCAAAAAACTCAGGTTGCCCAACAGGTTAGTCATGTGACTAGCTGGTTTGACCATATCCATTTGTGTATTCGGCCATCAACCTGGAATGCGAGCTCCCCCACCTTCAATGTCTGGTGATCAAAAGTCCATTGTGGGTTGAATGTGTCAGGGAATGGTCCTTTATTGTTTCCAAGCACTGTCTGTTAATATGCAAATGTCTTTTCCATCCACAGCTGATCTGTTTAACAAGTCCTTTTTTCACTCCAGTAATAGTTTAAAATCAATGTTCATAACAAAATTAACGTGCCTCATGCTTGGCAGGTGGGGGCCTAGCATGACACTGTTCACATTAACTAATGGTACAAGAACTAGGGGACACAGATTGAAGGTTTTGGGAAGAGATGTAGGAGAATATGAGGAAGAACCTCTTTTAATGCAGCAACTAATAATGAACTTCAACACTCTGCCCATGAGGATGATGGAAGCGGATACGATCAATGATTTCAAAAGGAAATTGGATAGGCAGTTAAAGGAAAAAAATATTGCAGGGCTACAGGATCAATTGCGGGAGTGGGACTGACTGGATTGCTCCACAGAGAGACGGTATGGACTCGGTAGGTCAAATGGCCTCTTTCTATGCCGTAAATGACTGTTTGATTCTCTGACTATGACACAGGATTGATTTTCCTCGCTACATGCACAACACAATTTTTGGCTCCCTCCTAAAAAATTTCTCTCATTTTTTCAACTGTGGTTGGGATTACATCAATAAAGGTACCTGTCATGAAAACAACAAAAAACTGAATTCTTGATCGTCTACTCATTCAATTTTAATACCAGAAAATTGTGAGTGCCCCAAATTGGGGACGTGTACCAACAATGCCCAATTCTCTGATCTGTATTTTGTCAACTGAGACATCAGTTGCAGAGCCTTGGAAAATTTCCTTTCCAAATGCTTTAACATTGCTACCAAACAAAACTGGTTCACACAGATGCTAATGTTACATTTATATTTATTAGATTTGCCCCCTTTTCCAATTTTATATATGGCAGCCTTGCTCAATTGTATTTCTTTTCGATTAGTAGTAAGCAATTACTGCAGTTTCAAACCACGGGTGTTGCATTACACTACCGCAAATTAATTTGCTGAATCTGCTACTTCCCACTTAATATTATGTTAAGTATAGGTGCGAAAGGGTCTAGGGGTCCCGCTAAGCCTTCATCCGGTCTTACTGTAACAGGGTTTGATTTTAAACACACCATGTTTTGAGCTTCCCCTTGGTGAATCCTTGTTCACCGCTTTCCAATTATAAGGCAAAGAAATGAGCACAAACAGGCTTTCTTAGGTTTAAAGAAGAAAAATGAAATTTATTAAACTGAAACTTAAACTCTAATTTGGTTAGCGCTTACGACGTACCCATATTAGCATGCATACGCGATACACACATGCAGATAGGGACAGAAAAGAGCAGAAGAAAAGATAAAGTGGGAAGGTTTGAGGCAATCTCTGAAGAATTTGTTACGGTTCTTTGAGCTCACTGTAGAGTCCTTTTGTAGGTTGATCTTGATTTTCGTTGGGGCCCAGTATTCTTCTTAAATCTTGTTCACTGTAGGAGACTTTTCTCCCTTGGGGTTCATGTGTCTTCAGTGGGTTTTAGTCCCGTGAGAAAAAGATGGGAGCAGATAGGAGGGGAGGAGGTCTTTTCAGTCCAGGAGTACAGAGCTTTCTCCCTTCAAACACTGTTTCTCCAATTCAAAGCTCTCAGTTCAAACCCTGCACCAGCCAGTTAGTCACGTGACTAAACTGGTCTGACCATATCTGTTCTGTGCATTGGGAGCAGGGCATAGCTCCTTTGTTCCAACACTGTCTGCTAGTAATATGCAAAAATGTCCTTCCAGCCAGGGGCTTGGCAACCCCTTGTAATAGGCCTTCTCTTCTTCCCAGTAACAATTTGAAATTTAATGTCCACGCAGCAAAATTAATGTTCCTCATTCTTGGCAGGTGGAGGCCTGCATGGCACCTCACAACCAGGGGAATAAAATGCAATTTAAAAAAAAGGCACATTTCATTAAAAGGGTTGAGAGAAAGGTATATAAGATACAGAAAAGCATGCATTTCTCTCATTCATTTCCATTCATTCATGAATCCTAAAACTTTTCTTGGTGCCAATGCTGCATTAATTATCCCCTTTTTGGCATCCGAGTAAACATGTGGTTATTTGGGGAACCTTTTCTTCAGTTTGCTCCTTTCCCTGACTGCCTAGGGCCTTTGTTCCTGCTGAGGTAATTTTTTTCCAATGGTTTTAGTAGTGGGTGGGTCTATCCTGAACTCTCTTTCAGTGTCTTGCTAAGTCATGCAAAGACTTCTGAATTCAGAGGATGGGTGGTTCCCTTTTCCTCTGACTGTGGGGAAGGATTCTTTGTTAATCTCTCCTTTGTTCTCTGGGACATTCCTGCCAGCAGGTATTTGTGCATACTATGCTGCACTCCCCTGTGGCACTTAGACTAGGGGAGGCATACCCTCACGGTTTCTCTGCCGCCTAGAGGTCTTTCTTTGTCTCTGCAGGTTCCTGTAAATGCTCTTCGCATCTCTGGTGGGATGCTTCTACAGTCTGCATTTATGTAGGAGGATGTGGGGTCTAACTTTGCACATTTTTCCAGACAGTAGGGGTGTTCATCCGGGATTCCTCCCGGACTTCATTTAACCTACCCTCTTTGTCACTTTTTCCCCTTCCCCGTCTAAACGTTTACCAGCCTTGTGCCTGCCTGTCCCCTTTTGTTCTCAGCGGGTGTCCCTTAGAGTACCAGCCCTCTGCTGGAGGATCCTCCTAACACCAGGTAGTACAGGGTTGCAGGTTTCACTGTAGGCTGGGGTTTCCCCTCAACCTGTCACATGTGGCAACTCCTGCAGTACTCCACCACATCTTTGTGGAGTTTTGGCCAGTCAAACTGCTGTCTTATACAGGCTTTGGTCTTTTGTATACCGGCATGTACAGTCACTGTAGTCTCGTGGGCCCTTCTTAATATTTCTCTCCGGTATCTCTGCGGCACCACTAACTGGTGAACTACTGTCCACTCCTTGCTCTCAGGTCTGTGAGAAGAACTCCATTTCCTCATCAGTACCACATTCTTTATATAGTAGCAATCAGGGACTCCCTCTGCTTCACTTTCAGACTGGGCAGCCTGTGATAACTCTTGCAATACTGGGTCGGCTCGCTGAGCCTCAGCTAGGGAAAATCAATTTAATCCATTCCCTGGGTCTCCTAACTTTCTAAAGACAGTCTCGGACAGGCAACAGGGAATAAACCTCATGGATTTTTCCAGCTAGCTTGCTTTGTAGTAAAAGAGACCAGGTCTCAGCTGGCCATTTTAGCTGCCTGCTAGTTTCTCAAAAGACACAAAAAATCTCTCCACATCTTCCTCATTGAATTAGATGAGCTCGCTTGAGCAATTCTGTACGCAGCCCTGAATTACGCTCCTTCATATTAGCGATGCTTTCACCGGGGTTACGCTGTCGCCCCCTAGTTAACCCAAGCTGCTTCAACTCTCTTTCTTCGCATTCTTTATGGACTATTCTTTCTCACTTTCTCTCCTCTCTCTCTCTCGTTCCTTCTCCTGTCTTTCATTTGCTTCATTATCCTTCTGGAAGGCCCTCTCTTTCTCCCTCTCCTGCCTCTCTCTCTCTTTTTCCAGTCTCTCCCTTTCTCTTTCTCATTCCCTATCTTCGAATTCAATTCCTTTGTTCCAATTGCAGCAGCTTTTTCTGAAGCAGCGATAGTGCGAGCGAGGTGTCAGCTGGGAAGGTGAGTTTCAGTTTAAAATAACTTACCTTTTGTTTCAGCGGACAAGGGGACCGCTGGGTAAGTAAACCTATATATTCGGGCAGTTTAAAATAACTTACCTTTTGTTGCAGCAGCTTTTTCTGAAGCAGCGATAGTGCGAGCGAGGTGTCAGCTGGGAAGGTGAGTTTCAATTTAAAATAACTTACCTTTTGTTGCAGCAGCTTTTTCTGAAGCAGCGATAGTGCGAGCGAGGTGTCAGCTGGGAAGGTGAGTTTCAATTTAAAATAACTTACCTTTTGTTTCGGCGGACAAGGGGACTGCTGGGTAAGTAAACCTATATATTCGGGCAGTGGCTAAACCTGAAACACTACACGTGTAGTGTCTCCCACCCATCCTCCTCCTCTAACCAAAACAAAAGGACTCTTGTGTGTGGAGGGTTTGGTAAGGTAAGGTTTTCCTTCCTTTTTTTAAATCTCTGTTGTCAATTTAGAGCGGAGGGGATGGAAGCTAGGGCAGTTGCATGCTCCTCTTGCAGGATGTGGGAGGTGAGGGTCACCACTTGTGTCCCTGCTGACTTCACCTTTGAGAAGTGCACCCAACTCCAGCTCCTCGCAGATCGCGTTACAGGATAAAGGTAGCTGGGTGACCGTCAGGGGAGGGAAAGGGAATAGGCGCACAGTGCAGGGATCCCCTGTGGCCGTTCCCCTCAATAATACGTACACCGTTTTGGATACGGTTGTGGGGGACGACCAACCAGAGGAAAGCCACAGTGGCCAGGTCTCTGGCACTGAGCCTTGCTCAGTGGCTCAGAAGGGAAGGGGGGAGAATAGGAGAGTGATAGTGATAGGAGATTCAATGGTTAGAGGAACAGACAGGAGATTCTGTGCTCGCGAACGAGACTCCCGGATGGTATGTTGCCTCCCGGGTGCCAGGGTCAGGGATGTCTTGGATCGAGTCCACAGGATTCTTAAGGGGGAGGGGGAGCAGCCAGAGGTCGTGGTACATATCGGTACCAATGACAGAGCTAGGAAAAGGGATGAGGACCTGAAAAGCGAATATAGGGAGTTAGGTTGGAAGCTGAAAGGCAGGACGAGCAGAGTAGTAATCTCAGGATTGTTACCGGTGCCACGTGCTAGTGAGGCTAGAAACAGGGAGCGAGTGCAGCTGAACACGTGGCAACAGAACTGGTGTAGGAGGGAGGGATTCAGATATGTGGAACATTGGGATACCTTCTGGGGAAGGTGGGACCTGTACAAGAAGGACGGGTTGCATCTGAACTGGAGGGGCACCAATATCCTGAGCGGGAGGTTTGCGAGAGCTCTTCGGGAGGGTTTAAACTAGTTTGGCAGGGAGATGGGAACCGGAGCCATGGATCAGTACTTGGAGCTACGATGTTGTGGCCATTACGGAGACGTGGATATCACAGGGGCAGGAATGGATGTTGGATGTTCCAGGGTTTAGATGTTTCAAAAGGAATGGGGAGGGAGGTAAAAGAGGTGGGGGAGTGGCATTGTTAATCAGGGATAGTATCACAGCTGCAGAAAGGGAGGTCGTCGAGGAGGGTTTGTCTACTGAGTCATTATGGGTGGAAGTCAGAAACAGGAAAGGAGCAGTCACTTTGTTGGGAGTTTTCTATAGACCCCCCAATAGCAACAGAGACATGGAGGAACAGATTGGGAAGCAGATTTTGGAAAGGTGCAGAAGTAACAGGGTTGTTGTCATGGGTGACTTCAACTTCCCTAATATTGATTGGAACCTCCTTAGTGCAAATAGTTTGGATGGAGCAGTTTTTGTCAGGTGTGTCCAGGAAGGTTTCCTGACTCAATATGTAGATAGGCCGACTAGAGGGGAGACTATGTTGGACTGATGCTTGGCAACGAACCAGGCTAGGTGGCAGATCTCTCGGTGGGAGAGCATTTCGGTGATAGTGATCACAACTCCCTGACCTTTACTATAGTCATAGAGAGGGACAGGAGCAGACGGGATGGGAAAATATTTAATTGGGGGAGGGGGAATTACAATGCTATTAGGCAGGAACTGGGGAGCATAAATTGGGAACAGATGTTCTCAGGGAAATGTACGACAGAAATGTGGAGGTTGTTTAGGGAGCACATGCTGCGACTGCTGGATAGGTTTGTCCCGATGAGGCAAGGAAGGGATGGTAGGGTGAAGGAACCTTGGATGACAAGAGATGTGGAACAGCTAGTCAAGAGGAAGAAGGAAGCTTGCTTAAGGTTGAGGAAGCAAGGATCAGACAGGGCTCTGGAGGGTTACAAGGTAGCCAGGAAGGAACTGAAGAATGGACTTAGGAGAGCAAGAAGGGGACATGAAAAAGTCTTGGCGGGTAGGATTAAGGAAAATCCCAAGGCGTTCTACACTTATGTGAGGAACAAGAGGATGGCCAGAGTGAGGGTAGGGCCGATCAGGGATAGTGGAGGGAACTTGTGCCTGGAGTCGGAGGAGGTAGGGGAGGTCCTAAATGAATACTTTACTTCAGTATTCACTAGTGAGAGGGACCTGGTTGTTTGTGAGGACAGCGTGGAACAGGCTGATATGCTCGAACAGGTTGAGGTTAAGAGGGAGGAGGTGCTGGAAATTTTGAAAGACATGAGGACAGATAAGTCCCCGGGGCCAAACGGGATATACCCAAGGATATTACGGGAAGTGAGGGAAGAGATTGCTGCGCCTTTGGCGATGATCTTTGCATCTTCACTGTCCACTGGAGTAGTACCGGATGATTGGAGGGTGGCAAATGTTGTTCCCTTGTTCAAGAAAGGGAATAGGGATAACCCTGGGAATTATAGACCAGTCAGTCTTACGTCGGTAGTGGGCAAATTATTGGAGAGGATTCTGAGAGACAGGATTTCTGATTATTTGGAAAAGCATGGTTTGATTAGAGACAGTCAGCATGGCTTTGTGAGGGGCAGGTCATGCCTCACAAGCCTTATTGAATTCTTTGAAGATGTGACAAAACACATTGATGAAGGAAGAGCAGTGGATGTGGTGTATATGGATTTTAGCAAGGCGTTTGATAAGGTTCCCCATGGTAGGCTCATTCAGAAAGTAAGGAAGCATGGGATTCAGGGAAAGTTGGCTGTCTGGATACAAAATTGGCTGGCCCATAGAAGTCAGAGGGTGGTAGTAAATGGAAAGTATTCAGCATGGAGCTCGGTGACCAGTAGTGTTCCACAAGGATCTGTTCTGGGACCTCTGCTCTTTGTGATTTTTATAAATGACTTGGATGAGGAAGTGGAAGGCTGGGTTAGCAAGTTTGCCGATGACACGAAGGTTGCTGGAGTTGTGGATAGTGTGGAAGGTAGGTTGCAACGGGACATTGACAGGATGCAGCGCTGGGCTGAGAAGTGTCAGATGGAGTTCAACCTGGAAAAGTGTGAAGTGATTCATTTCAGAAGGTCGAATTTGAATGCGGAATACAGGCTTAAAGACAGGATTCTTGGGAGTGTGGAGGAACAGAGGGATCTTGGGGTCCTTGTCCATTGATCGCTCAAAGTTGCCACCCAAGTTGATAGGGTTGTTAAGAAGGCGTATGGTGTGTTGGCTTTCATTAACAGGGGGATTGAGTTTAAGAGCCGCGAGGTTATGCTGCAGCTCTATAAGGCCCTGGTTCGACCACACTTGGAGTATTGTGTTCAGTTCTGGTCGCCTCATTATAGGAAGGATGTGGAAGCTTTAGAGAGGGTGCAGAGGAGATTTACCAGGATGCTGCCTGGACTGGAAGGCATGTCCTACGAAGAAAGATTGAGGGAGCTGGGGCTTTTCTCATTGGAGCGAAGAAGGATGAAAGGTGACTTGATAGAGGGGTACAAGATGATGAGAGGCATAGATAGAGTGGATAGTCAGAGACTTTTTCCCAGGCGGGAAAGGACTATCACCAGGGGGCATAATTTTAAGGTGATTGAAGGAAGGTTTCGGGGAGATGTCAGAGATAGGTTCTTTACACAGAGAGTGGTGGGTGCGTGGAATGTGCTGCCAGCAGTGGTAGTAGAAGCAGATACATTAGGGGCATTTAAGCGACTCTTGGATAGGTACATGGATGATAGTAGAATGAAGGGTAGGTAGTTAGTTTGATCTTAGAGTAGGTTAAAGGTTCGGCACAACATCATGGGCCGAAGGGCCTGTACTGTGCTGTACTGTTCTATGTTCTATGTTCTATGTTCTAATTGTATCTTTGCTAGCAGTACCCTGTCTGGGTCTGCTTCTAACCCTGTTTCTGTTTCTTCAGATTCAAGGGACATATGATTGGCCACTAGCCTTAGGAGTTCAGACTTCCTGACCTTGCCACGTACAGTGATCCCACACTGCTCAGCCATTTTCCTCAACCCCTCCATGGACAGTGCTTTTAACTTATCCCAAGTTACTTCATCCGGGCTTGGAGAGCTATTAGCTTCATTTGCAGACAAGCTAGTATTCAATCACACACAACCACAAGAAAACTTGCTTTTTTTTTGTTTGGGAACAATTTGGCTTCCCAATTCCAATTCCTCTCGTTTGCCTGTGGGTCAATCCGGGACGCTAGCACCCAAATGTCAGTTATGACCAGGTGAGAAAGGTGTCTTGGGGTCCCTCTCAGCCTTTACCTGATCCTACTGTAACAGGGGCTGGAATTTTACGCCACCTCAACGAGCCGGATGGTGGCAGGTGTGTGGTGTAAAATGGAGTGGGAGGCTCCTGGAGCCTTTCCTGACATGCTCCTGCCTCTGCCCCTCTTTATATAGGGCAGGGATCAGGGCGAGAAATGGCGCACCCGCCCCAGGCGAATCAAGGCCCTTAAGTGGCCACAAAACGGCCAGTTAAGGGCCTCTGCCCACCTCCACACGGACTTTACGCATGGCAAGCAGACATCCTGGGAAAAGCAGGCAGCTTCTGATCGTCTTGGGATGGTCCTGCTCATCGGACACGGGGTGCCCGATGGAGGGTCGCCGCTGCTATCCCAAACACCCCCAAGACTCAACACACCCCCCTTCCCCCAAACGACAACCATAGCCTCACTGGGGCCTGACTGATTACCCTCGGTGAGGCAACCAAAACTTTCCTTTCCTCCCAGCTCCCCGACATCTTTTCTAGATGCTGGGCTGTAGTCCCAACAATGGCCACCACTCGTGGTGGTGCTGCTAGGACTAGGAGCTGCTGGCCCGTTGATTGGCTGGCAGCACAATAAGGTGGGACTTCCTCCCTCAGGCGGGTGGAAGTCCCACCTTGGAACAATTAAAGCCTGGGAACCTGTAAAATACAGAACAAATCCCCAAGTGAGGGGGAAATGGGTTTGCCACTAACTTTTATGTTGGAGTCCGGCTCCTATCTGCCCACCGTAAAATTCCAGCCAGAGTTTGATTTTAAACATACTGTATTTTTAGCTTCCCCTTGGTGAATCCTTGTTCACTGCTTTCCAATTATAAGGCAAAGAAATGAGCACAAACAGGCTTTCTTAGGTTTAAAGAAGAAAAGTGAAATTTATTAAACTGAAATTTAAACTCTAATTTGGTTAATGCCTACGGATACACGATGCACCCATGCTTGCATGCATACGCGATACACACATGCAGATAGGGACAGAAATGAGCAGAAGAAAAGATAAAGTGGGAAGGCTTGAGGAAATTTCTGAAGAGTTTGTTACGGTTCTTCGAGCTGACTGTAGAGTCCTTTTGTAGGTTAATCTTGTTTTTCGTTGGGGCACAGTATTCTTCTTAAACCTTGTTCACTGTAGGAGACTTTTCTCCCTTGGGGATCATGTGTCTTCAGTGGGTTTTAGTTCCGTGAAAATGAGATGGGAGCAGACAGAAGGAGAGGAGGTCTTTTCACTCCAGGAGCACAGAGCTTTCTCCCTTCAAACACTGTTTCTCCAATTTCAAACTCTCAGTTCAAACTCTGCACCAGCCAGTTAGTCATGTAACCGAAGAAGGGTCACTGACCCGAAACGTTAACTCTGCTTCTCTTTCCACAGATGCTGCCAGACCTGCTGAGTGAATCCAGCATTTCTTGTTTTTGAGTCATGTAACTAAACTGGTCTGACCACGTCTGTTCTGTGTATTGGGAGCAGGGGATAGCTCCTTTGTTCCAACACTGTCTGCTAGTAATATGCAAAAATGTCCTTCCAGCCAGGGGCTTGGCAACCCCTTGTAATAGGCCTTCTCTTCCTCCCAGCAATAATTTGAAATTTAATGTCCATGTGGCAAAATTAATGTGCCTCATTCTTGGCAGGTGGGAGCCTGCATGACACATTATGTTGATTTAAAAATCACCAACTTGAAGGACGCAGCTGAATAAATGAATAACTCAGGAGATGAGCTGTAACAATATGTCACTGGAGTCATCCGGTTGTACAGATGTTCTCTGTATTTAATAGAAAACTTGAGGAAAATAATTTGTTCGGCTCCTGCTGGGTTAAGTTGTTGGCAGATCTCCTGACATAGCTGAGCTGAATATGGAACACGTGCTGTAACCACATAACATTTTGCTATCTATTTATCAACAATAATGGCAATAAATCAAGATCTGCAAGCTGTCACAAATACTATGAGGTGGTTTAAATCATTTTGCAAGACCTGTGTTGTTGATGTGTGGACCTTTCAAAGTGTTAGCTCACATTTTGTAATTATAGATGTAATCCTTCTGTGGAGATGAGCAAATAGTTCTGGTCACTAGATGTAGCGACATCATGGATGCACTCCAAAAGAATACATACTCAGGCCTTGAATTTTTTTCTTGTCTTCAGCACCATTATTGAGGAAATTTTCATTTTAACACATCATACCACTTATCCTCTGTTAATACGCAAATTGAAAATGAAAATTTCCTTGATCTTTTTAATGGTGTACATCTTATAGCACTCAAAATCCCTCAGTGCTCATTAATGTAGCTGCATTGTTCAAGTACACATAAGTTTCCTGGGTTTACGCTCCTGCACTCAATGACCTGGATCTTATATTGAGAATAATGCTGAGACTATGAGTGGACAGCAACTTCCGGAATCCACACGTGCACAGTTAAAGGCAGAAATCTGGAAGTTATGGTACAAGTTACCCTGCTCCTCCACAGGATGTGTTATACCAGTACCTAGCCAAAAGACTCAACGTTTAAATCACTTTAAGGGCATGAAGTTGCTCCAGTTACTTACTAGTTACACACTAAATAAAACAGAAAAGTTAGGGCTGCAGCATTTAAGTGTAAGTGAAATTTAACAGTGTGGTAAGTCATAAGTGCAGTTAAATGACCTCTCTGGCATTGAAAATCTAACAAGTATGGTGTCTCATTCCTTCAGAATGTAATTATTGTTGGAGATTTAAAAAAAAAATGAAAATACATATTTTTACATCTTTTTCTGTCTCTTTTATCGGCGTAGTGAGCAGTGCGTGCTGTTCCTTTGCCATTGATGGCAGAATCCAAGACATTGTAACATTACGCTCAGAAGCGGTCTATCTCTTCAGACAAGTGTACAAGGAGTTAGTGAGCTGAAGAGGGGACCAGCATCACTTACTGAGACAGACTTCGGGAAACTTTTATTTTACCTCTTCCTTTACATTTTTTAATTACTAAGTGTTACTGTTGTGTTTTCCTCCCTTCCCAGAAATAAATTTTGTGACGTCCCCTCAGCTCCATACCCACATTCAGATCACTTTCATACAAGAGATGACTTTCCCCACAAGCAGACCACTCATAATGGAGGAGGAGTTGCAACACCAGTGTGTCCAGGCCAGGAGAGTCAGGCGGTTTGGCTGAAGACAACAGTCTACCAGCTACGACCTACCCCTATACATATGCAGCTGGTCCTAGAAGAACCACTCCGAGGAGCTGTGCATTTGAGAACTCACTCCATTCCCACAACTGCTCCGTCTGTGGCAATTAATAATGTCAGCAGCCCACATCTTTTTTACCTCCATATCTTTCCAGGTTACATGCAACAGGGGACCTGTGCAATATTAGCCAGGGAGTTGTCAGGGCATGTATCCAGCAAATGATGGGCAGTCTTTGATAGTGCAGTCGAATTAATCCACTTCAGCAAAACGAGAACTCAATACTACAGAGTATAGAAAGTGGAGGGCTGAAATCAAAAAGGAAATTAGGAAAGCTAAGAGAGCATGAAAGAATATTGGCAAGCAAAATCAGGGTGAACCCAAAGATGTTTTATCAATACACTAAGAGTAAGAGGATAACTAAGGAAAGAGTAGGGTCCATAAAAGACCAAAAAGGTAACCTATCTGTATGGGTGGTATTGTTCTTAATGAATACTCTGCGACTGTCTCCACAACAGAGGGGGGCAATGCAGATATTGTAGTTAAGGAAGAGGGGTGTGAAGTATTGGATATGATAAACATAGGGAGAGCGGAAGTATTAATGTGATTAGCATCCTTGAAAGTTGATAAATCACCAGAGCTGGATGAAATATATCCCAGGCTGTTAAAAAAAAGCAAGAAAGGAAATAGCGGAATGTCTGTCCATCATTTCCTCACTGGATACAGGTATGGTGCCAGAGGATTGGAGGACTGCTAATGTTGTACCTCTGTTTAAAAAGGGAACAAGAGATAGACTGAATTATTACAGGCCAGTCAGTCTAACCTCAGTAGTGGGAAAATTATTGGAATCATTTCTGGGAGACAGGATAAACTGTCACTTAGAAAGGCACAAATTAATCAAGGACAGTCGGCATGGATTTGTTGAGCGAAGATCTTGTCTGATCAACTTAAACGAATGTTTTGAAGAAGTAACAAGGAAGATAGATGAGGGTAGTGCAGATGGCACAAAGATTGGCCGTGTGGTAGATAGCGAGGAGGATAGCTGTAGACTGCAGGAAGATATTGGTGGTCTGGTCAGATGGGCAGAAAAGTGGCAAATGGAATTCAACCTGGAGAAGTATGAGGTGATGCATTTGGGGAGGTCAAACAGGAAAAGGAATACAAGATTAATGGGAAAATACTGAGAAGTCTGGAGGAAGTGAGGGACCTTGGAGTGAATGTCTACAGATCCCTGAAGGCAGCAGGACAGGTTGATAAGGTGGTTAAGAAGGCATATGGAATCCTTTCCTTTAATAGCCAAGGTATAGAATATAAGAGCAAGGAGGTTATGCTGGAACTATATAAATCATTGGTTAGGCCACAACTTGATTACTGTGTGCTGTTCTGGTCTCCAGACCCACAGCAATGTGGTTGACTCTTAAATGCCCTCTGAAATGGCCTAGCAAGCCATTCAGTTCAAGGGCAATTAGGGATGGGCAATAAATGCTTGCCTAGTCAATGACGCCCACATCCCACAAAACGAGTTAAAAAAATATTGACTACAGCAATTTTTCCCCAGTGGTTGCAAATTGATAATATAGCTTTATTTTAAAGATAATCCTTGATCATTATTTTGTTGGATAACATGATATATGTGGAAGAAACTTCTTTGTGTTCTTGAAGAACAAGTGGATTAATAATTGAAACCGTTAATTGGGCTTAAACATACGAACATACAAATTAGGAGCAGGAGTAGGCCATTCAGCCCCTTCGTGCCTGCTCCACCATTTAATAATATAATGATCTGATTGTGGCCTCAACTCCACTTTCCTGCCTACCCCACGATACCCTTTGGCTCTCTTGTTAGACAAGAATTTATCTACCTCTGCCTTAAAAATATTTACCTGCCTCCACCACTCTCTGGGGAAGAGAGTTCCAAAGACTCACAACTCTCTGAGAGAAAATAAATTCTCCTCATCTCCATCCTAAATGGGCGACCCCTCATTTTTAAACTGTGTCCCCTAGTTCTGGTCTCTCCCACAAGGGGAAACATCCTTTCAGCATCCACCTTGTCAAGTCCCCTCAGGATCTTATATGTTTCAATAAGATCACCTCTTATTCTTCGAAACTCCAATGAATACAGACCCAACCTGTCCAACCTTTCCTCATAAGATAACGCCCTTATAACAGCAAGGCATGAATATAAAACTAGCAATGCTGCACTAGAGCAATCAAAACACAGCAAAACCAATTGCATATTGATCTTTACAGTGAGATTGGCTGCTGTCTCCTAAGATAGATAGGCATCTTTTCAATAATCCTAACATGCTGTGTTTTGTGTTACCTTGTTTGCAACCATTTATTTGCCAGATGTTATAATAATATCCATTAATAATTTTTGCTTGCAATTTCTTTGTATTAACTTTAACAATTCTAAAAATAACTGTAATTTGTATTATTTTATAGTGTGCTTTAGTTTAATAGCTGAAGCAGTATTGATGATATATAATGGCCTCTTCTGGGGGAAAAAAGAAAAAAAAGATAATCCTTAAGAGCGCAGGCAAGCTAAGAGAGAGAAATCTCCAGGAGACTAGTTTGATGCACAACAGTTGCCTCAGGGAAATAAGGCTGCACATATGGATATTTTAAATGTTTGGGTCGATGACTCTGGAGAAATGGAAACAGCAATGCGGACTCTTATGATCCTATCTAGAAAGTTCAAACAATCATCCTCTTGCAAAAAAGATGTAAGTGAAGTTGAATAACAAACTGAAAATTCTGAAGATTCTTTGTAAATATAAGTAAACTCACGAGGAATTATAGAATAACAATACATTATTTTCTAATCTAGACGACCAGTTGTTATATGAGAGTGGCAGTGAGATGTCAGGATCAATCCTGGGTTAGTTGACATTGGAGAAATAGCAAAGGAGCAAACTCAACGGAGCTTGTAAATAATCCAATCAATCGCGCCCCATCTAATTCAGCTTGTTAGAACTTGTATAGGGCCCAGAGAATATATTTTCACATTCAAATTTCAAATTAAATGACATTTATATGTGGTAATGACAAAGGCATCAGTTACGAGGCAAGAGGAGTAAATTACAGACAATGGCATGAAAAATTACCTATCCAAAATAACCATTCCAGTTGAAACAAACAAGACATTCACGTAAGAGCTATATCGTATAATGGTCAATTTTCCTGTTGGATTGTTGTAGCTCAACTCATGAGCTGCTCTTTCAAACAGCCCATCTTCCAAGTGTTGGTCATTTTTGCACCAACTTGCTGTTAATCTCTCATTCCATACCCACTGGAGGACAAAATTGCACTGATCAAGCAGTTAAGCTAGGCAAACAATGACTGGAAATAAGAACTTAAATTCATCTACAAAGTATGATAATTAAAAGAAATAATTTGCTATAACTAGATACATGCTAAACTGTGATAGGATTTATTTATACTTAGTTTGGGCTGAATAGACTGAGCTTTCTCTGTCTGTTATAGGGTCAGTTAATAATAGAGGTTTACAGAACTGAGGACTGCTATTTGGTTTATCTTGACTGTGGCAGCTCTCTGCTAAAACAATCCAAATCTAATTTTACTGTCCTGCTTCTCCCCAAAAGCTCTGTGTGTTTCTCTGCTTCAAAAATTTTCCCTTCAAAAATGTAATGTTGTCTGTATTCCTGTGTATCGTTCATGTAAAGAAATTTCAACTGACCTTTCTTCTTACTTTCTCAGTCTCAATTTTAGATTGATTACCCCTTTTCACTGACTCCCCCAACCAGATGCACCCTTTCAAAACCTTCCATAATTATAAAAACTTTGATTAAATCTGCTCTTGCTTTTTCCTTCTCTCATGGAAATAGCCCCAGAATTTTCACGTTTCTTTCAGAGCTATGGGTGGAATTTTATGCTGGTGGTGCGGGTGTCGATGTCAGGGGAAACTGATGCCGAGATCTTCGTGTTGCCTCTTACATGGAAGGCTTGCCGAATTTAGTGCCAATCAGGAACTTAACTTGACAGTAGCGGGCTTTCCATAGGATTTTGGACCCCGTCGCCAGAAGCCTTGCAGATCTCCTGGCCAATCAGAGGTCGGAAGGTGCCGTGCCACTGCGGAGGCGGTGGCTGCTGCTGTAGCTGCAGCGACCAGACACGAAGGAGCAGCACTGCAACCAGGCTTAATGTAGTTCTGGGTGGGAGGGGTCTTGGGGGTGGGGGTCGTAGGGGAGAGGGGGGAGGGGTGTTGACAGCAAAGGCAGGGGAGTGGCCCTCAGTGGGTCGTTCAGACACTGTGCCTTTGAATGAGGGATCCCCACCCTCGCAGCTAGGAAACAGCCCACACGGTTTCTCATGCCGTGTTTCCCGTGTGGCAACAGGGCCACCCACTGCATGGGTAATTGCGTCTGCAGTGGGAAGAGGACCTTAATTAGAGATGAATTGCCCAGTTAAGAGCCTTAATTGGCGGCAGGGCGGGAAGGCCATATACAGGCCTGCCTGCCCAGCACTTAATTTCAGTAGAGACAGGATAGTGCCGGGGCTCCCCCTCAATCACCATCTCACCCAATTTTACGCTCTCCCCACCTCCAAACCCACCACGAGGGAGAGCATAAGGCAGGCGGTAAAAAGTGGCGGCCCACATGCACAGGCTGTACTCTGTGGAACCACCATTATATTAAATGTGGCAGCTCATTTAAAGCGATAGTGCATTAAGATTTAGTTCAAAAAATTAAATGCATGTTTCAAGCCCCTCTCCCACGAACCCCCCAATAACCCTACACTTGCCTTCCTTGCCTTCTCCCCCCAAAAGTTCACAAACGTTAAGTTCAACCCATTCCCACCATCCCCTCCACCAATCAGAGTAATTAGAGTAGTTTGACCCTGCTACCTCACCCCCCTGCACTGAAATACTTATCTTCTCCCCCTCCCCACCAGTGTCCCGGATCGGATCTCCAAACGGAGATCTGAAGGCACGGGAGCGCCGGCCGAGGCCACCAAATGGCACTGGAACGGACGGAGGGAGCGGGTCTGTATACAATTCATCAGTTTGCATTTTTTTATTATGTGATTACTGCTCCCGTCGCTGTGCAGCACGGGGGCTGCCACGAGGCCTTGCCACTGCCGGCAATATTGGACTGGGCCTTCCTGGCGTCGGCGCCCGTAGCGAGCCTCTCCCAGAGACATTTTCTGGCCCCCCACGCCATGACCACTGATGTGCTGGGGGGGGCGGTGGGGGGGGCTGTATCTGTAAGATCCAGCCCTATGCGTCCCAGCCCTGTTATGTCAGAAGACCAGCAGAACCTGCAGATTCCATCAGCTGCAACAACAACAACTTGCATTCAAAAAGTGCTCCCACTGAAGTTGCAGGAGATCCCCTCACACAAAATTTGAAAGCTCGGATGTTTGAATTACTCTAGCAAGCCTCTTGGAGGGTACCTTCCAGAATGACTTCTGAAAACTCATACACACTGCAGTTACTACATTCTGTTTATCTATCCAATTGGTAATTTTTTCAAAAAGACTATGGCTGGGTTTTAAACCTGGGTGGACTGAAAAGTTGGTGGCGAACCCGTTTCCGTCTCGCCTGGGGATCCGACCCATATTTTACGGGTCACCGGGCTTTAATTGGTGTGAGGCGGGACTTCCACCCACTTCAGGTAGGAAGTTCCGCCTAATAGAGCTGCTGGTCAATCAGCAGGCTGGCAGCTAACTGTCCCAGCAGTGCCACTGGGAGCACTGGCCACTGATGGGACTACAGTCCAGCTTGAAGAAGAGGATGTCAGGGAGCCTGTAACGAAGGTCAGTTTTGGCCCCAGTGAGGCAAGGGTGGTCGATTGGGGGGAACGGGGTACAGGGTGCCCGATCATGAGGGACCCTCCCCGAGTCGTCAGAGAGCTGCCTGCTTTTGTCATGCAGCTTCTCTCGGGCCTCGGCTGCCTAACCAGCCATGGGTAAAATCCCCATGGAGGCGGGCGAAGGCCCTTAAGTGGCCATTAAGTGGCCACTTAAGGACCTTGATTGGCCTGGGGTGAACGGGCCATTTTTCTCCGCTGCCGCCCTGTGTAAAGTGATGGTGGAGGCAGGACCAGGTCAGGAAGGGTCCCCGGCGCCTCCTGCTCTGTTTTATGCCACCCACCCCCCCCCCCCCCCACCACGCACCATCCCACTCTTTTGGGGGGCGTAAAGTGCAGTCCTACTAGTCATTTATGATTTTTTTTTTTAACAAATTGTCCCAGTTTCTCCTAAATTAACTTCTATTTATAAATGCTCACTAATTTTATTATAGGTTACCAATATAAATAGGATTTTATACATTGTTAAACAAGATTAAAAGAGTTATGCTAAAATTTCAGATTATTCTGACATCAAGTATAGTACAAATTATAACATAACATTTTGGGAAACAGGAAAACCTCAATGATCAAAAATTATCCTTTGGAGCCCATGTACAAATTCTGCCATGGGACGGGACGAGGTGGTGGGGGTAATGGAGGAGTGGACCATTTCCGCCACCTCCAGCGTGATGCCACTACCAGTCGCATCTTCCCCTCCCTTCCCCTGTCAGCATTCCGAAGGGATCGTTCCCTCCGCGACACACTGGTCCACTCCTCCATTACCCCCACCACCTCGTCCCCGTCCCATGGCACCTTCCCCTGCAATCGCAGGAGGTGTAATACCTGCCCATTTACCTCCTCACTCCTCACTATCCCAGGTCCCAAACACTCCTTTCAGGTGAAGCAGCGATTTATTTGTACTTCTTTCAATGTAGTATACTGTATTCGCTGCTCACAGTGTGGTCTCCTCTACATTGGGGAGACCAAGCGCAGACTGGGTGACCGCTTTGCGGAACATCTCCACTCAATCCGCAAACAGGACCCTGAGCTTCCGGTTGCTTGCCATTTCAACACTCCCCCCTGCTCTCATGCTCACATCTCTGTCCTGGGATTGCTGCAGTGTTCCAGTGAACATCAACGCAAGCTCGAGGAACAGCATCTCATTTACCAATTAGGCACACTACAGCCTGCCGGACTGAACATTGAGTTCAATAATTTCAGAGCATGACAGCCCCCCATTTTACTTTCATTTTTAGTTATTTTTTCTTCCTTTTTTTTTACATTCTTTTTTACATTTTTTACCATCTTTTTTTTGCATTTATTTCATTTCATCTTAGTTTGTTCAGTTTGCTTACCCACTGTTTTTTTTCAGGTTTGGACTTGCTGCTGTTCAATATTCAGTGTATTAACACCTAATCTGTACTAAAGCTTTGTCTTTCAACACACCATTAACATATTGTTTGCCTTTGCTCCGTGACCTTTTGGTCAGCTATGTGGCCTGGTCGAATCTAGACCTCCTTTGTTATCTCTTCCCCACCCCCACCTCACTTGCTTATAACCTGTGACTTTTCTAATATTTGTCAGTTCCGAAGAAGGGTCACTGATCCGAAACGTTAACTCTGCTTCTCTTTTCACAGATGCTGCCAAACCTGCTGAGTGGTTCCAGCATTTCTTGTTTTTATTTCAGCATCTTCTGTGTTTGTTCAGGTTCACAGCTTATGCAGTTTTTTAATTACTTTTCAAAGGTGTTGTGACTTAACAGCATCTTAGACCAGTAATTTTTTGAATTCATTTTTGGGATGTGGGTATCACTGGCTAGGCCAACATTTATTGCCCTTCCCTAATTGCCCTTGAGAATGTGGTGGTGAGCTGCCTTCTTGAAGCGCTGCAGTCCATGGAGTGTAGATACACCAACGGTGCTGTTAGGGATGGAGTTCCAGGATCTTGACAGTGAAGGATTGGTGTTATAGTTCCAGATCAGGATAGTGTGTGGCTTGGAGGGGAACTTGCAGGTGGTGGTTTTCCCATGTATCTACTTCTAGGTGGTAGAGGTCACAGAAGGTGCTGTTGAAGGAACCTTGTTGAGTTGCTGCAGTGCATCTTGTAGATGGTAGACACTGCTGCTACTGTGCATTGGTGGTGAAGGGAGTGAATGTTGGATGGTTGGATGGGGTGCCAATCAAGCGGGCTGCTTTGGCCTAGATGGCGTCGAGTTCCTGGAGTGTTGTTGGAGCTGCACCCATCCAGGCAAGTGGAGAGTATTCCATTACACCCCTGATTTTGGGATACAGGAGGTGAGTTACTCGCCACAGAATTCCTAGTCTCTGACCTGCTCTTGTAGTTGCAGCATTTATGTGGCTGGTCCAGTTCAGTTTTTGGTCAATGATAACCCCCAGGAAGTTGATAGTGGGGGATTCAGCAATTGTAATGCCATTGAATGTCAAGGGGAGATGGTTAGATTCTCTCTTGTTTGAGATGGTCATTGCTTGGCATTTGTGTGGCAAGGATGTTATTTGTCACTTATCAGCCCAAGCTTGGATGTTGTCCAGGTCTTGTTATATTTCTACATGGATTGTTTCAGTATTTGGGGAGTCACAAATGGTGCTGAACATTGTGCAATCATCAGCAAACATCCCCACTTATGACCTTATGATAGAGGGAGGTCATTGATGAAGCAGCTGCAGATGGATGGACCTAGGACCTGAGTTCCTAGGCCTGAGGAACTCCTGCAGTGATGTCCTGCGAGATGGTTGGCCTCCTATTAAAGGCCTGCTCGGGTCTGCCAAAAAAAAAAACAACCCAAGCCCGACAGAACTACATCCAACCCGAGCCCGACCCGGCCCGAGTCCTTCCATTTTTTTCCTGCACCCGACCAGACATAACCATCAGTTAACTTACCTTCCGTTTTTCACTTTGTTGCTGATCTGCAGAAGTTTAAAATAACTGTAACAAAACCACCTTACAAGTCCAAAAATTAGATTAACATTGGAGCCCCTTACCTGTGATAGAGTATGTCCAGCCTGGCCCAACCAGAGCCCACATGCCCGACCCGGAAGTGCAACCCGACCCCGACCCGAACCCAGCCCATGTCATCGGGTCCCATTGGGTTCGGGTTGGGTAGCAGGCCTTGACCTCCAACAACAGCCATCTCCCTTTATGCTAGGTATGACTCCAACCAGTGAAGAGTTTCCCCGCGATTCCAATTTCCTTTGTCCAATTGCAATTACTTTTATCCTTTTTTTACGTATAACAACAACATACTCATATTCTTCTTTTGGGCCTCCTTATCTCGAGAGACAATGGATACGCGCCTGGAGGTGGTCAGTGGTTTGTGAAGCAGCGCCTGGAGTGGCTATAAAGGCCAATTCTGGAGTGACAGGCTCTTCCACAGGTGCTGCAGAGAAATTTGTTTGTTGGGGCTGTTGCACAGTTGGCTCTCCCCTTGCGCCTCTGTCTTTTTTCCTGCCAACTACTAAGTCTCTTCGACTCGCCACAATTTAGCCCTGTCTTTATGGCTGCCCGCCAGCTCTGGCGAATGCTGGCAACTGACTCCCACGACTTGTGATCAATGTCACACGATTTCATGTCGCGTTTGCAGACGTCTTTATAACGGAGACATGGACGGCCGGTGGGTCTGATACCAGTGGCGAGCTCGCTGTACAATGTGTCTTTGGGGATCCTGCCATCTTCCATGCGGCTCACATGGCCAAGCCATCTCAAGCGCCGCTGACTCAGTAGTGTGTATAAGCTGGGGATGTTGGCCGCTTCAAGGACTTCTGTGTTGGAGATATAGTCCTGCCACCTGATGCCAAGTATTCTCCGAAGGCAGCGAAGATGGAATGAATTGAGACGTCGCTCTTGGCTGGCATACGTTGTCCAGGCCTCGCTGCCGTAGAGCAAGGTACTGAGGACACAGGCCTGATACACTCGGACTTTTGTGTTCCGTGTCAGTGCGCCATTTTCCCACACTCTCTTGGCCAGTCTGAACATAGCAGTGGAAGCCTTACCCATGCGCTTGTTGATTTCTGCATCTAGAGACAGGTTACTGGTGATAGTTGAGCCTAGGTAGGTGAACTCTTGAACCACTTCCAGAGCGTGGTCGCCAATATTGATGGATGGAGCATTTCTGACATCCTGCCCCATGATGTTCGTTTTCTTGAGGCTGATGGTTAGGCCAAATTCATTGCAGGCAGATGCAAACCTGTCGATGAGACTCTGCAGGCATTCTTCAGTGTGAGATGTTAAAGCAGCATCGTCAGCAAAGAGGAGTTCTCTGATGAGGACTTTCCGTACTTTGGACTTCGCTCTTAGACGGGCAAGGTTGAACAACCTGCCCCCTGATCTTGTGTGGAGGAAAATTCCTTCTTCAGAGGATTTGAACGCATGTGAAAGCAGCAGGGAGAAGAAAATCCCAAAAAGTCTGGGTGCGAGAACACAGCCCTGTTTCACACCACTCAGGATAGGAAAGGGCTCTGATGAGGAGCCACCATGTTGAATTGTGCCTTTCATATTGTCATGGAATGAGGTGATGATACTTAGTAGCTTTGGTGGACATCCGATCTTTTCTAGTAGTCTGAAGAGACCACGTCTGCTGACGAGGTCAAAGGCTTTGGTGAGATCAATGAAAGCAATGTAGAGGGGCATCTGTTGTTCACGGCATTTCTCCTGTATCTGACGAAGGGAGAACAGCATGTCAATAGTCGATCTCTCTGCACGAAAGCCACACTGTGCCTCAGGGTAGACGCGCTCGGCCAGCTTCTGGAGCCTGTTCAGAGCGACTCGAGCAAAGACTTTCCCCACTATGCTGAGCAGGGAGATTCCACGGTAGTTGTTGCAGTCACTGCGGTCACCTTTGTTTTTATAGAGGGTGATGATGTTGGCATCGCGCATGTCCTGGGGTACTGCTCCCTCGTCCCAGCACAGGCATAGCAGTTCATGTAGTGCTGAGAGTATAGCAGGCTTGGCACTCTTGTATAGTGCCTTTAAAGTAATAAAACTTCTCAAGGCGTTTCACAGGAACCTTATAAAACAAAGTATGACACTGAGCCACAAAAGAAAATATTAGGTCAGATGAAGAAGCTCGACACCATCTAACTAGAGAAAAGATTGGCCTGCGCAAGGACAAAGGAGGAAATTTATGCGTGGAGTCAGAGAAAATGGGTAAGATTTTAAACGAGTACTTTGCATCGGTATTCACCGAGGAGAGGGACATGACGGATGTTGAGGTTAGGGATAGATGTTTGATTACTCTAGGTCAAGTCGGCATAAGGAGGGAGGAAGTGTTGAGTATTCTAAAAGGCATTAAGGTGGACAAGTCCCCAGGTCCGGATGGGATCTATCCCAGGTTACTGAGGGAAGCAAGAGAGGAAATAGCTGGGGCCTTAACAGATATCTTTGCAGCATCCTTAAACACGGGTGAGGTCCCGGAGGACTGGAGAATTGCTAATGTTGTCCCCTTGTTTAAGAAGGGTAGCAGGGATAATCCAGGTAATTATAGACCGGTGAGCCTGACGTCAGTGGTAGGGAAGCTGCTGGGGGATAGGATCTATTCCCATTTGGAAGAAAATGAGCTTATCAGTGATAGGCAACATGGTTTTGTGCAGGGAAGGTCATGTCTTACCAACTTAATAGAATTCTTTGAGGAAGTGACAAAGTTGATTGATGAGGGAAGGGCTGTAGATGTCATATACATGGACTTCAGTAAGGCGTTTGATAAGGTTCCCCATGGTAGGTTGATGGAGAAAGTGAAGTCGCATGGGGTCCAGGGTGTAGTAGCTAGATGGATAAAGAACTGGCTGGGCAACAGGAGACAGAGAGTAGCAGTAGAAGGGAGTTTCTCAAAATGGAGACGTGTGACCAGTGGTGTTCCACAGGGATCCGTGCTGGGACCACTGTTGTTTGTGATATACATAAATGATTTGGAGGACAGTATAGGTGGTCTGATTAGCAAGTTTGCAGACGACACTAAGATTGGTGGAGTAGCAGATAGCGAAGGGGACTGTCAGAGAATACAGCAGAATATAGATAGATTGGAGAGTTGGGCAGAGAAATGGCAGATGGAGTTCAATCCGGGCAAATGCGAGGTGATGCATTTTGGAAGATCCAATTCAAGAGTGAACTATACAATAAATGGAAAATTCCTGGGGAAAATTGATGTACAGAGAGATTTGGGTGTTCAGGTCCATTGTTCCCTGAAGGTGGCAACTCAGGTCAATAGAGTGGTCAAGAAGGCATACGGCATGCTTTCCTTCATCGGACGGGGTATTGAGTACAAGAGTTGGCAGGTCATGTTTCAGTTGTATAAGACTTTGGTTCGGCCACATTTGGAATACTGCGTGCAGTTCTGGTTGCCACATTACCAAAAGGATGTAGATGCTTTGGAGAGGGTGCAGAGGAGGTTCACCAGGATGTTGCCTGGTATGGAGGGCGCTAGCTATGAAGAGAGGTTGAGTAGATTAGGATTATTTTCATTAGAAAGACGGAGGGGGGACCTGATTGAGGTGTACAAAATCATGAGAGGTATTGACAGGGTGGCTCGCAAGAAGCTTTTTCCCAGAGTGGGGGATTCAATTACTAGGGGTCACGAGTTCAAAGTGAGAGGGGAAAAGTTTAGGGGGAATATGCGTGGAAAGATCTTTACGCAGAGGGTGGTGCGTGCCTGGAACGAGTTGCCAGTGGAGGTGGTAGACGCGGGCACGATAGCGTCTTTTAAGATGTATCTAGGTGGGCGGCACAGTGGCGCAGTGGTTAGCACCGCAGCCTCACAGCTCCAGCGACCCGGGTTCAATTCTGGGTACTGCCTGTGTGGAGTTTGCAAGTTCTCCCTGTGTCTGCGTGGGTTTCCTCCGGGTGCTCCGGTTTCCTCCCACATGCCAAAGACTTGCAGGTTGATAGGTTAATTGGCCATTATAAATTGCCCTTAGTATAGGTAGGTGGTAGGGAAATATATAGAGACAGGTGGGGATGTGGTAGGAATATGGGATTAATGTAGGGTTAGTATAAATGGGTGGTTGATGGTTGGCACAGACTCGGTGGGCCGAAGGGCCTGTTTCAGTGCTGTGTCTCTAAAAAAAAAAGATACATGAATGGGCAGGAAGCAAAGAGATACAGACCCTTAGAAAATAGGCGACAGGTTTAGATTGAGGATCTGGATCGGCGCAGGCTTGGAGGGCCGAAGGGCCTGTTCCTGTGATGTAATTTTCTTTGTTCTTTGTTCTTTGTTCATCCAGGACAAAGCAGCCTGCTTGATTGGCACACCATCCACAAACATTCACTCCCTCCATCACCGACGCACAGTGGCAACTGTGTACCATCTACAAGATGCACTGCAGCAACGCACCAAGACTCCTTCGACAGCACCTTCCAAACCCACGACCTCTATCACCTCGAAGGACAAGAGCAGCAGATGCATGGGAACATCACCACCTGCAAGTTCCCGTCCAAGTCACACACCATTCTGACTTGGAACTATATCGTCGTTCCTTCACTGTCGCTGGGTCAAAATCCTGGAACTCCCTTCGTAACAGCACTGTGGGTGTACCTACCTCACATGGACTGCAGCGGTTCAAGAAGGTAGCTCATCACCACCTTCTCAAGGGCAATTAGGGATGGGCAGTAAATGCTGGCCGAGCCAGTGATGCCCACATCCCATGAATGAATTTTTTAAAAAATGACCAAAGGCTTGGTCAAAGAGGTAAGTTTTATGATGTGTCTTAAAGGAGGAAAGCGAGGTGGAGAGGTGTAGGGAGGGTATTCCAGAGCTTGGGGTCTAGGAAACTGAAGGCACGGTGGAGGTGAAGTGATCAAAATCAGGGATGCACAAGAGACCAGAATTAGAGAAGCGCAGGTATCTTGTGGGGCTGGAGGAGATTACAGTGATCAGGAGGGGCGATTTGAAAACAAGGACGAGAATTTTAAGACCAAGACAAACCTTGCTGGGAGCCAATGTAGGTCAACGAGCATAGAGGTGATATGGGAATGGGACATTATGTGAGGAAGGATACGGGCAGCAGAGTTTTGGATGACCTCAAGTTTACAGAGAGTAGAATGTAGCAGACCAGCCACAAGTGCATTGTAATAGTCAAGTCTAAAGGTATCACATGCATGAATAATGATTTCAGCAGAAGATGAGCTGAGACAGGGGTGAATTTGGGCCATGTTATGGAGGTGGAAGTAAGCAGTCTTAGTGATGGTGCGAATATGAGGTCGGAAGCTCATCTCGGGGTCAAATGTGACACCAATGTTGCAAAAAGACGGCTTAATCTTGACTGTGGCAAGGGAGAAGGATGGTGCCTGGAAATAGGGAATGGAGTTTCGAGTGGAGACCAAAATCAATGGCTTCAGTCTTCCCAATATTTGATTGGAGGAAATTTCTGCTCCTCCACTACTGGATGTTGGATAAGCAGTCTGATAATTTCGTAACAGTGGAGGAGTCAATGTAAGTGGTGGTGAGGTAGAGCTGAGTGTTGTCAGCGTACCTGTGAAAACTAATGCTGTGCTTTCGGATGATGTCACCAAGGGGCAGCATTTAGACGAGAAATAGGAGGGGGGCCAAGGATAGATCTTTGGGGATGTGGGAGCAGGAAGAAAAGCCATTGTAGGTGATTCTCTGGCTTCGATGGGATAGGTAAGAATGGAACCTGGTGAGAGCAGTCCCACCCAGCTGGACGGCAGTGGAGAGGTGTTGGAGGAGGATGGTGTGGTCAGCCATGTATATGAATCATAATATCACGTGAGTATTCTGCAAAGGATGGAATGAGCAATTTACATTTTAATTGAAGAATTTCAATGACATAGCTTCCTCCAAAAAATTATTAATGTGGGCCAAACTCGTCCATCCTCTTGCTGAAGGAGGAAGTGGTGATAGGAAACCTAATGGAATAAATATAAGTTCCATGATTAAGCATTTGAAAATTACCTAAATGTTCTTTAAAATAATGAATTCTGAATTTTTACATTCAGCATTCATCACAAATTTCCCTATTTTCAATCACTTCCTGACTTAAAAGGGATTTCATTACCAGTTGTGGTATTATGATTTAGCAAAAAAGACTTACATTTAATAGGGTCTTTCACAACCTCAGGACATCCCAATTTAGAGTTGACTAAGTACTTTGTGAAGTGTACTCATTTTCGTAATGTAGGAAAGGCACCATCCAATTTACGCACAGCTAGCTCCCACAAACAGCAATGTGATAATGATTAGGTAATATGTTTTAGTAATGTTAATTGAGGGCTAAATATTGGCCAAGACACCAGGAATAACTCCCCTGCATTTCTTTGAAGTAGTGCCATGGGATCTTTTATATCCACCTTGCGAGAGCAGATGGGGCCTCGGTTTAACATCTCACCCAAAAGGCAGTACTTATGACAGGGTAGAACTCCCTCCAGTCTCTGGAATGTGGCTTGACCCACAACCTGAGAGTGCTGCCAGATTTAGATTTGGACCTGTTTGTATGCCTCCAATCTGATTTTTATATTCTACTCAAAACCATATATATATACACACCTGATAAAGGTTGCAAAGATTGCTTTACTTTTGACACGTAAGTGACTAGTTGTATAATGTTTACTGACGAAATTCGTTAGTTTCTCAGCATGGGCCTCAAAAATTCCTAACACACTAAGGAACATCAAGCCAACAGATAAAAGTGACTGAGACTTCTTTGAATATGGGGCACAGTTGTCACCAATCAGTGCAGCCTGAGAGCACGTAACAACAGTTTTGATGAGAAACAATGTTGCAATTAATGAAATATTTTAGAATTGCAGATGATAACTAAATTACTTTGATATTACATTGTAATTTAACATCCCCAAGTCAAGGTGTTTAGCTATCGTTCTCTGTAATTGAGGGTTTATCTAGCTAATACTTTTTGACCATTTGCTAAATAGATGTTGCTAAGATAACCTCAAAATATTTACATCTTGAAATGGTTTATTACTTAAAGTACAAGTCACATATATCAGTTAAAATGGGAAGTTCTTCGACACTATGAAGATTAAAATGTATAAGACAATTTACAAAATGATGTGGTTCCCCCACCCTCGCCCCTCCCCAATCTTCTCCCACAGTCACTTGAAAGCTATTATACATATGAAAACTTACAAAAATGAGAGGTAGGTAAAGACCAGCTGGTTCAACAAGCCTGCCTCATTCTCATGATGGCCAGAGCATCGAAAAACAGGGAAAAAGTATCAGGGCCAGAAAGGGGAAAAATACTCAAGAAAATTCCTAATACTAAAGCAAGATACTGCACCTGCAGGAAACCTGAAATAAGAAAACAGGTCTGCGAGCAGCTGTGGAGAAACAAATAAAGTTAACATTCAAGGTCGATGACTGAAACTGGAAAAGTGAGGTATGTAACAAGCTTTAAGCAAATCCAGAGGCAGGGAAATGTGAGGGTGGGGAGGGTGGGGTGGGGTGGTGGGGGGATGGTGTGAGGAAGCGAAGAAGCTACAAAGCAAAAGAGGGTGGTAACGGGACAAAAATAGAAATGAAAGATGGGTTTAGGGAAGGCGTATGTAAATGGGAAAGCCGAATCATTACCAGCCCTCCAATCTGACAGAATGGGGGCAGAAATTATGATCTGAAATTGTTGAACTCAATGTTGAGCCCAGAAATCTGTAAAGTGCCTAATCAAAAGATGAGGTGCTGTTCCTTGAGTTTGCATTGAACTTCATTGGAACCTAGCAGCAGACAGAGGCAGAGAGGTCAGAGAATTAAAATGAAAGCTGACCAGAAGTTCAGGGTCAAGTTTGCAAACTGAACAGAGGTGTTCCAAAAAGAGGTCACCCAATCTGTATTTGGTCTCCCCGATATAGGGGACACCACACTGTGAGCAGTGAATACAGTATACTAAACTGAAAGACGTTCAAGAAAATCACTGTTGCACCTGGAAGGTGTATTTGGGGCCTTGGATGGTGAGAAGGAAGGAGGTAAAAAGGCAGGTGTTGCATCTTCTGTGCTTGCACAGGAAGGTGTAACAGGAAGCAGAGGGGATGTTGGGGGTAATTGAGGAGTGGACCAGGGTATCATGGAGGGATTGGTCTCTTTGGAATGCTGAAAGGGAAGGGGAGGGGAATATGTTTGAATGTGGTATCACTCTGGAGGTGGTGGAAATAGCAGTAAATGATATGTTAAATGATGATGCTGGTGGGATGGAAGGTGAGGACATGAGGAACATAATCATGGTTCTGGGAGGAATGGGAAGAGGTGAGAGCAGAAGTGCAGGAAATGGAATAGACACAGTCAAGGGTCCTGTCAATCACAGTGGTTCGGACTCTGGATGAAGAAAAAGGATGACATATTGGAAGCACTGGTATGGAAGGTGATATTGTCAGAACAGATGTGTCGGATACAGAGAAACAGGGAGAATGGAAAGAGGCCTTGTAGGAAGACAGGGTCTGAGGAAATGTAGTCGAGGTTGCTATGGGAGTCAGTGGACTTATGGTGTATTTTTTTTATTCGTTCGTGGGATGTGGGCGTCGCTGTCAAAGCCAGCATTTATTGCCCATCCCTAATTGCCCTTGAACTGAATGGCTTGCTAGGTCATTTCAGAGGGCATTTAAGAGTCAACCACATTGTTATGGGTCTGGAGTCACATGTAGGCTAGACCAGGTAAGGACAGCAGATTTCCTTCCATAAAGGATATTAGTGAACCAGAAGGGTTTTACAACAATTTCACCATCTGCCGTGGCGTGATTCGAACCCATGCCTCCAAAGCAATAGCCTGGGCTCTGGATTACTAGTCCAGTGACATTACCACTATGACTGTCCCTAGAAATGGAGACAGAGTAATTGAGGAAAGGAAGGGAAAAGTCGGAGATAGACCATGTGAAGGCAAGGGAAGGGTGGAAATTGGAAGCAAAGTTGATGACATTTTACTATTCAGGTGAGAGCAGGAGATGGAACTGATACAGTCATCAATGTATCAGAAAAAGAGGTGAGGGAGGGGACCTGAGTGGGACTGGAACAAAGGATGTTTCACATATCCTACAATATCAGAACTGGAAAATGTTAGAGATGTAACGGGTTTTAAGCAAGTACAGAGGCATGGAAGGGGCAGGGGGAGGAGAGAGCAAGAACACAAGGGAAGATCTTTGATAGGTCTGTTCTTTCCCACAGAACTGATTTCTTCGTATTTCAACTCTCGGGCCTGAGGGTCCTCTGCTTCTTTCTTGAACAGAGGCCTAGCCAATCTTCATCTGCTGCCACCCACATCTGCCTGGCTGACGTTCTGATGATAGATCTTCAGCCTAAAATGTTAACTCTGTTTCCCTTTCCACAGATGCTGCCTGACCTGCTAAGTAGTTCCAAGGTTTTCTGTTTTTCTGGAAAGTTCCTCTGCAACCCCTTTATGGAATAGAAAACAGTACATGCAAGTAAAAATGATTCAGCTGGTAGCACTCTTGCCTCTGTATCACAAGGTTGTGAGTTCAAGTCCCACTGCTAAGGCCTGAGCACAAAAAATCAAGGCTTATAGTCCAGTGCAGTACTGAGGGTGTGCTGCATTGTTGGAGGTGCCATCTTTCAGATGAGACATTAACTCAAGGGCCCCATCTGCTTACTCAGGTGGACATAAAAGATCCCATGGTGCTATTTCAAAGCAGAGCAGCGGAGGTATCCTCAGTGTCCTGGCCAATATTTATCCCTCAATCAACATCATAAAATCAGATTATCTGGTCATTATCACATTGTTGTTTGCAAGAGCTTGCTGTGGGCAAATTGGCTGCTGCATTTCCTACATTACAACAGTGACTACACTTCAAATGGACTTCATTGGCTGTTAAGTGCTTTGGGACATCTGGTGGTCATGAAAGGCACTATATAAATGGAAGTCTTTCTTTCATGTTTAACACTTAAAGCAGAAGTCACATAAATCTGTTAATACAAGAAATTATTCAACAATCTGAGGGTGAATATGTATAGGACAAATACATTACTGATCTGTTAGTACCATAAATCCTCTGATAGTTCAGCTGAAGGGCTGTTCTTAAAATATCTGCCAAGACAATGAATTTTGTCAGAATGTTATACCAAATACAACATCACAGCCAAACCTAAACCTGCCGTCTCCTCCTATCTGTATTTTTGAGCACTAGCTAGCAGCCACAAGCAGGAACCTTGGCTGATTTTTCCTCTTCATAGGTCAGGCTAGTACTGAGGATGGAATTGCTGTGGTTGAAACCAGCCAGCTTAGTAAAGAACAGAGATTGAATTTGAACATTATCTGTATGACTCAGCTGATTACTTGAAAATATATAACTTATTATTTATCCAGTCGAGAAGCTCAGTGGTTTATGCTTTATCTGGCATACCATTTTCTGATATAACGAGTGGTGTGCCACAGGTCTCGGTGCTGGGGCCTCAACCTTTTACAATTTATCTAAATGACTTGGATGAAGGGACCGAAGGTATGGTTGCTATATTTGCTGATGACACAAAGATATGTAGGAAAATAAGTTGTGAAGAGACATAAGGAGGCTACAAAGGGATATAGGGAGGTTAAGTGAGTGGGCAAAGATCAGGCAAATGGAGTATAATGTGGGAAAATGTGAAATTGTCCATTTTGGCAGGAAGAATTAAAAAGAAGCATATTATCTAAATGATGAGATATTGCAGAGCTCTGAGATGCAGAGGGATCTGGGTGTCCTAGTGCATGAATCGCAAAAGGTTAGTATGCAGGTATGGCACAAAATTAGGAAAGCTAATATCATTTATCGCGAGGGGAATTGAATACAAAAGCAGGGAAGTTATGCTTCAGTTATACAGGGCATTGGTGAGACCACATGTGGAGTACTGTGTACAGCATTGGGTCTCCTTATTCAAGGAAGGATGTAAATGCTTTGGAAGTAGCTCAGAGAAGGTTTGCGAGACTAATAATTCAACAATTCAGTTCAATAATTTCAGAGCACGACTTGCCCTTTTTTATTTTTATTTATTGTTTTTATTTTATTTTAGTTTGTTTCCATCAATGTTTTTTTTTACCATGTGCCTGCCCACAGTTTTTTTCATGCTTGTGCTTTTGGCTAGGGCTGTTCATTATTCTGTCATTTTACACCCTCTCTGCACTAATGCTTTGTCTTTCACCACATCATTAGCACACTCTTTGCCTTTGCCCCATGACCTCCTTGTCAGTTAATCTCTCTGACCCTCTGGCCTATCGACACCTTCCTTTTTGCTCTCATTTTCCCCCACCCCTGCTTTATTTGCTTAAAAGCTATTACATTTCTAAACTTTGCCAGTTCTGATGAAAGAACAGAAGAACATAAGAAATAGGTGCAGGAGTCGGCCATTCGGCCCCTGAAGGCTGCCACGCCATTCGATAAGATCATGGCTGATCTGCCCCAGACCGCAACTCCGCTTTCATGCCAGCTCCTCATAGCCCTCAGCTCCCTGATATTTCAAAAATCTATCTACCTCCTCTTTAAATACTTTCAGTGATCTAGCCTCCACAACTCTTTGGGGTAGAGAATTCCAGACATTCACTACCCTCTGAGAGAAGAAATTCCTTTGCATCTCAGTTTTAAATAAGTGTCCCCTTATTCTGTAACTATGTCCCCTAGTTAGAGATTCTCCCACCAGTGGAAACAACTTCTCAACATCTGCCCTGTTGAGCCCCCTCAGAATCTTGTACATTTCAAAAAGATCACCCCTCATTCTTTTAAACTCGAATGAATAAAGGCCTAACCTGTTTAGCAGTTCTTGATAAGTCAACCCCTTCATCCCTTTTGAACTGCCTCCAATGCCAGTATATCCTTTCTTAAATACGGGGACCAAAACTGTACACAGTACTCCAGGTGTGGCCTCACCAACACCCTGTAGAGTTGTAACAAGACTTCCCTATTTTTAAACTCCAACCCCGAGCAATAAAGGCCAAAATTCCATTTGCCTTCTTAATTACTTGCTGCACCTGCATGCTAACATTTTGTGTTTCATACACAAGAACACCAAGATCTCTCTGTGCTGCACTTTTTAAAGTCTTTCTCCATTTAAATAATAGTCTGCCTTTTGATTCTTCATATCAAAGTGCATGACCTCACACTTTCCTACATTAAACTCCATCTGCCAAGTTTTTACCCACTCACTCAACCTATTTATATCCCCTTGCAGATTCCTTATGTCCTCATCACAACATTCCCTTCCACTTATTTTTGTATCGTCAGCAAATTTGGATATATTACACTCTGCCCCCTCCTCCAAGTCATTAATATAAATAGTAAATAATTGAGGCCCAAGGACTGATCCTGGTGGCACTCCACTAGTTACGTCTTTCCAACCTGAAAAAGACCTATTAATCCTGAGGCTCTGTCTTCTGTGAGTTAACCAATCCTCAATCCATGCTAACACATTACCCCCAATACCATGAGCTCCTATCGTGTGCAAAAATCTTTTATGTGGCACCTTATCGAATGGCTTCTGGAAATCCATATACACTACATCTACCGGTTCCCCTTTATCAACACTGCTTGTTATATCCTCAAAGAGATCTAGCAAATTTGTCAAACATGATTTCCCTTTCACAAAACTATGTTGACTCTGTTTGATAGTGTTAAGCTTTTCTAAATGCCCTGCTATTTCTTCCTTAATAATGGACTCTCACATTTTCCCAATGACTGATGTTGGGCTGACTGGCCTATAGTTTCCTGCTTTTTGAGCAATAGTTAAGGATCCTCTAGGGGCGTCACATTAGCGGTTTTCCAATCCACTGGGACCCTCCCGGAATCCAGTAAGTTCTGGAATATTTCCAACAATGTCTCCACTATCTCTGCAGCCACTTCCTTTTAAACCCTTCGATGTAGGCCATCAGGTCCTGGCGACTAGTCTACCTTTGGTCCCATTAGTTTATCAAATGCTTTGTCCCTCATGATAGAGACTGTTACAAGATCTTTCTTCCCATTAGCTCCTTGCTTATCTGATATCTGTGGGATGTTTATAGTGTCCTCCACTGTGAAGACTGATACAAAATATTGGTTTAAATTATCTGCCATTTCCCTCTTCCCCATTATCAATTCTCCAGACGCATCCTCCAAGGGTCCCACACTCACTTTAACTACTCTCTTTTGATATTCCCATAGAAGCTCTAGCTGTTTGTTTTTATATTTCTTGCCAATTTACTTTCATAATCAATTTTCTCCCTCTTTATAAGATTTTTAGTCATCTGCTGCTGGTTCCTAAAAAATTCCCAATCCTCCAGCCTACCACTAGTTTTCGCCGCTTTGTATGCCTTAGTTTTTGATTGGATACTCTCCTTGACTTCCTTTGTTAACCATGGGTGGTTCATCCTTCTCATCAAGTCTTTCTTTTTGACCGGGATAAATTTTTGCTGAGCGTTATGAAATATCGGCTTAAATGTCTGCCACTGCTCATCCACTCACCTTCCCCTTTGTCTATTTTCCCAGTCCGCTTTAGACAACTCTTTCTTCATACCTCTGTAATTGCCCTTGCTTAGGTTGAGGACACTGGTTTGAGACCTGAGTTGCTCACCCTCAAACTAAATTTGAAATTCTGCCATGTTGTGATCGCTACGCCCTACAGGATCCTTAACTACGATATCTCTTATTAATCCTACCTCATTACCCATTACTAGATCTAAAATAGCCTGTTCCCGGGTAGGTTCTGCAACATATTGCTCCAAGTAACAATCCCTGATGCACTCGACAAATTCGTCTTCCAACTTACCTCTGTCAATCTCATTTGTCTACTCAATCTTCTACTTCTTCTTCTTCTTCTTCTTCTTCTTTGGCCTCCTTGTCTCGGGAGACAATGGGTAAGCACCTGGAGGTGGTCAGTGGTTTGTGGAGCAGCGCTTGGAGTGGCTATAAAGACTAATACTAGAGTGACAGACTCTTCCACAGGTGCTGCAGATAATATTGGTTGTCAGGGCTGTTTTGCAGTTGGCTCTCCCCTTGCGCTTCTATCTTTTTTCCTGCCAACTGCTAAGTGTCTTCGACTCGCCACACTTTAGCCCCGCCTTTATGGCTGCCCGCCAGCTCTGGTGATCACTGGCAACTGACTCCCACGACTTGTGATCAATGTCACAGGACTTCATGTCGCGTTTGCAGACGTCTTTAAAGCAGAGACATGGACGGCCGGTGGGTCTGATACCAGTGACTAGCTTGCTGTACAATGTGTCCTTGGGGATCCTGCCATCTTCCATGCGGCTCACATGGCCAAGCCATCTCAAGAGCCGCTGACTCAGTAGGGTGTATAAGCTGGGGATGTTGGCCACCTCGAGGACTTCTGTGTTGGAGTTACGGTCCTGCCACCTGATGCCAAGGATTCTCCGGAGGCAGCAAAGATGGAATGAATTGAGATGTCGCTCTTGGCTGACATACGTTGTCCAGGCCTTGCTGCCATAGAGCAAGGTACTGAGGACACAGGCTTGATACACGCGGACTTTTGTGTTCCGTGTCAGTGCGCCATTTTCCTACAATCTCTTGGCCAGTCTGGACATAGCAGTGGAAGCCTTTCCCATGCGCTTGTTGATTTCTGCATTGAGAGACAGGTTACTGGTGATAGTTGAGCCTAGGTAGGTGAACTCCTTGAATCACTTCCAGAGCGTGGTCGCCGATATTGATGGATGGATTTCTGACGTCCTGTCCCATGATGTTCGTTTTCTTGAGGCTGATGTTTAGGCCAAATTTGTTGCAGGCAGCCACAAACCTGTCGATGAGTCTCTGCAGACATTCTTCAGTGTGAGATGTTAATGCAGCATCATTAGCAAAGAGGAGTTCCCTGATGAGGACTTTCCGTACTTTGATCTTCGCTCTTAGATGGGCAAGGTTGAACAACCTGCCACCTGATCTTGCGTGGAGGAAAATTCCTTCTTCTGAAGACTTGAAAGCACGTGAGAGCAGCAGTGAGAAGAAAATCCCAAACAGTGTAGGTGCAAGAACACAGCCCTTTTTCACGCCACTCAGGATAGGAAAGGGGTCTGATGAGGCGCCGCTATGCTGAATTGTGCCTTTCATATTGTCATGGAATGAGGTGATGATACTTAGTAGCTTTGGTACTCTGAAGAGGCCACGTCTGCTGACGAGGTCAAAGGCTTTAGTGAGATCAATGAAAGCAACGTAGAGGGGCATCTGTTGTTCGCGGCATTTCTCCTGTAGCTGATGAAGGGAGAACAGCATGTCAATGGGCGATCTCTCTGCTCGAAAGCCACACTTTGCCTCAGGGTAGACACGCTCAGCCAGCTTCTGGAGCCTGTTTAAAGCGTCTCGAGTGAAGACTTTCCCCACTATGCTGAGCAGGGAGATTCCACGGTCGTTGTTGCAGTCACCGCGGTCACCTTTCTTTTTATAGAGGGTGATGATATTGGCATCGTGCATGTCCTGTGGTACTGCTCCCTCATCCCAGCACAGGCAAAGCAGTTCGTAGAGTGCTGAGAGTATAGCAGGCTGAGCACTCTTAATTATTTCAGGGGTAATGCCGTCCTTCCCAGGGGCTTTTCCGCTGGCCAGAGAATCAATGGCATTACTGAGTTCCGATTTTGTTGGCTGTACGTCCAGCTCATCCATGACTGGGGCGGCACAGTGGCACAGTGGTTAGCACCGCAGCCTCACAGCTCCAGTTCAATTCTGGGTACTGCCTGTGTGGAGTTTGCAAGTTCTCCCTGTGTCTGCGTGGGTTTCCTCCGGGTGCTCCGGTTTCCTCCCACAGCCAGAAGACTTGCAGGTTGATAGGTAAATTGGCCATTATAAATTGCCCCTAGTATAGGTAGGTGATAGGGGAATATAGGGACAGGTGAGGATGTGGTAGGAATATGGGATTAGTGTAGGATTGGTATAAATGGGTGGTTAATGGGCGGCACAGACTCGGTGGGCCGAAGGGCCTGTTTCAGTGCTGTATCTCTAAAATCTAAAAAAAAAACTGGCAGAGGCTGGGCTGCATTGAGGGCGGTCTCAGTGACAACATTCTCCCTGGAGTACAGTTCTAGGTAGTGCTCAACCCAGCGGTCCATTTGCTTGCGTTGGTCAGTGATTATGTCCCCTGATTTAGATTTGATGATCGGATTAAAATCACCCATCACTTAGTGCTAGGGGCTTGGATGGGGCATAATTTGTAAGGAGCATCCTGGAGGGCTTCTTGAAACAATACGTAGATAGTCCAAGTAGGGAAGGGGGCCGTACTGGACCTGGTATTGGGGAATGAGCCTGGCCAGGTGGTTGAAGTTTCAGTAGGGGAGCATTTCAGGAACTGTGACCATAATTCCATAAGTTTTAAGGTACTTGTGGATAAGGATAAGAGTAGTCCTCGGGTGAAGGTGCTAAATTGGGGGAAGGCTAATTATAACAATATTAGGCAGGAACTGAAGAATTTAGATTGGGGGCGGCTGTTTGAGGGTAAATCAACTTCTGACATGTGGGAGTCTTTCAAACGTCAGTTGATTAGAATCCAGGACCAGCATGTTCCTGTGAGGAAGAAGGATAAGTCTGGCAAGTTTCGGGAACCTTGGATAACGCGGGATATTGTGAGCTTCGTCAAAAAGAAAAAGGAAGCATTCGTAAGGGCTGGAAGGCTAGGAACAGACGAATCCCTTGAGGAACATAAAGACAGTAGGAAGGAACTTAAGCAAGGAGTCAGGAGGGCTAAAAGGGGTTATGAGAAGTCATTGGCAAACAGGATTAAGGAAAATCCCAAGGCTTTTTATACGTATATAAAGAGCAAGAGGGTAACCAGGGAAAGGGTTGGCCCACTCAAGGACAGAGAAGGGAATCTATGTGTGGAGCCAGAGGAAATGGGCGAGGTACTAAATGAGTACTTTGCATCAGTATTCACCAAGGAGAAGGACTTGGTGGATGATGAGCCTAGGGAAGGGAGTGTAGATAGTCTCAGTCATCTCATTATCAAAAAGGAGGAGGTGTTGGGTGTCTTGCAAAGCATTAAGGTAGATGAGTCCCCAGGGCCTGATGGGATCTACCCCAGAATACTGAGGGAGGCAAGGGAAGAAATTGCTGGGGCCTTGACAGAAATCTTTGCATCCTCATTGGCTACAGGTGAGGTCCCAGAGGACTGGAGAATAGCCAATGTTGTTCCTTTGTTTCAGAAGGGTAGCAAGGATAATCCAGGAAATTATAGGCCGGTGAGCCTTACGTCAGTGGTAGGGAAATTATTAGAGAGGACTCTTCGGGACAGGATTTGCTCGCATTTGGAAACAAATGGAGTTATTAGCGAGAGGCAGCATGGATTTGTGAAGGGGAGGTCGTGTCTCACTAATTTGATTGAGTTTTTTGAGGAAGTGACGAAGGGCGGTGGATGTTATCTATATGGACGTCAGTAAAGCCTTTGACAAGGTCCCTCATGGCAGACTGATACAAAAGGTGAAGTCACATGGGATCAGAGGGGAGCTGGCAAGATGGATACAGAACTGGCTCGGTCATAGAAGACAGAGGGTAGCAGTGGAAGGGTGCTTTTCTGAATGGAGGGATGTGACTAGTGGTGTTCCGCAGGGAACAGTGCTGGGACCTTTGCTGTTTGTAGTATATATAAATGATTTGGAGGAAAATGTAACTGGTCTGATTAGTAAGTTTGCGGATGACAAAAAGGTTGGTGGAGTTGCGGACAGTGATGAGGATTGTCAGAGGATACAGCAGGATATAGATCGGTTGGAGACTTGGGCGGAGAAATGGCAGATGGAGTTTAATCCAGACAAATGTGAGGTAATGCATTTTGGAAGGTCTAATGCAGATGGGAAGTATACAGTAAATGGCAGAACCCTTAGGAGTATTGACAGGCAGAGAGATCTGGGCGTACAGGTCCACAGGTGGCAACGCAGGTGGATAAGGTAGTCAAGAAGGCATACGGCATGCTTCCCTTCATCGGTCGGAGAATAGAGTATAAAATTGGCAAGTCATGCTGCAGCTGTACAGAACTTTAGTTAGTTCACACTTAGAATATTGTGTGCAATTCTGGTCGCCACACTACCAGAAGGACGTGGAGGCTTTGGAGAGGGTACAGAAGAGGTTTACCAGGATGTTGCCTGGTCTGGAGGGCAGTAGCTATGAGGAGAGATTGGATAAACTCGGATTGTTTTCACTGGAACGACGGAGGTGGAGGGGCGACATGATAGAGGTTTACAAAGTTATGAGCGGCATGGACAGAGTGGATAGTCAGAAGCTTTTTCCCAGGGTGGAAGAGTCAGTTACTAGGGGACATAGGTTTAAAGTGAGAGGGGAAAAGTTTATCGGGGATGTGCGAGGCAAGTTGTTTACACAGAGGGTGATGAGTACCTGGAACTTGTTGCCGGGGGAGGTGGTGGAAGCAGGTACCATAGAGACGTTTAAGAGGCATCTTGACAAATACATGAATAGGATGGGAATAGAGGCATACGGACCCCGGAAGTGCATAAGGTTTTAGTTTAGGCAGGCATCAAGATCGGCGCAGGCTTGGAGGGCTGAATGGCCTGTTCCTGTGCTGTACTGTTCTTTGTTCTTGTTCTTTGTTCTTTCACAATTGTAGCGCCCTTCTTACATGCCTCCGTTATTTCCCGATTTACACTTGTGTTCCACAATGAGGCAACTCTTTGGGGGCCTATAGACAATTCCCACCCATGACCTCTTCCCCTTGCTGTTCCTTATTTCCACCCAAACTGATTCCACATCACAATCTATTGCACCTATATCACTACTCCCTCCCGCACTGATACTTTCCTTTATTAACAAAGCTACCCTACCTGCTTTTCCATTTTGCCTGAAACGTTAAGTCTGCTTCTCTCTCCACAGGTGCTGCCAGACCTACTGAGTATTTCCAGCATTTTTTGTTTTTATTTCAGATTTCCAGCATCTGCATTATTTTGCTTTTAATTTACTAGACTAATAACTGGAATCAGCGCAGATTGGCATATGAGGAAAGATTGGACAGGCTCGGCTTTTATCAGCTGGAGTTTAGAAGAGTAAGAGATGACTTGATTGAAACATATAAGATCTTGAGGTGTCTTGACAGGGTGGATGTGGAAAGGATGTTGCCTCTTGTGGGAGAATCTAGAACTAGGGGTCACTGTTTAAAAATAAGGGGTTGCCCATTTAAGACAGAGATGAGGAGAAGTGTTTTCTCTCAGAAAGTCGTGAGTCTTTGGAATTCTCTTCCTCAAAAGGCAGACTCTTTGAATATTTTTAAGGCAGAGGTAGATAGAATCTTGATAAGCAAGGGGGTGAAAGGTCATTGGGGGTAGGTGGGAATGTGGAGTTGAGGTCACAATCAGATCAGCCATGATGTTGTTGAATGAGGGAGCAGGCACGAGGGGCTGAGTGGCCTACTCTGTTCCGCATTTGTATGTTCGTATCCTTGCAAGCCAGCAGAGCATGCATCATCATGGTTTGCTGCATTCAGCACAACATTTTCATTGCCAGCAGCATGGACCCAGAGTTGCTGCATCAAAAATCCTCAGAAGAGCAAGAGGATTTGGTTGAGCACTCTCCACACATAGATTGGGGAATCCTTCACATTAACTCTTATATAATTGGAAGCTGTTAGATACATTTCCCCCATTGACGCCAACAATCGCTATGGACTGGATTTTATGAGGTGAGATTAAAAAATGGTGGCCCGCATATGCAGGACTCACGCCACGCAGCCGCTGCAATCTCCCGTGCGGTGGCTTATTAGCATGCCCAGATCGGCCCGCCGCCCTCCACCACCCCCACCCTGCCCCCCCACCAAATCACGTGGAGGGGCAGACTGTACGATGCCATGAACAGCATCAGCTAACAAGTCAGCAGGTGCTGGACCCATATTGAAATGGCAGCCCTGCATTCAACCTCTTTCACATTTAACCCTTTGCTGCTGGAGCAGACCAGCCAGCAGTGACATCTGAAGAGCCTCATCTGCCAAGAAACTACCCCTGCAATGCACGAGAGATGGCAGAGGCGCGAGGAAGTGTGGCCGCACGGTTCAGCCATGCCTCCCTGCTCACTCTCCAGGCTGCAAGGGAAAGCCGGGAGGTGCTCTTCCCCAGCAATGGTAAGAAGAGGACCTCCCGTCTGACCAAGCAAGGCTGGACGAAGATTGTAGAGGAGGTAAGCTGCCATAGGGTCATCCGCCGAGACTGGATCCAGTGCCGCAAGAGGATGAACGTTATCATGCGCTCGGCAAAGGGGTGTGGCACCTTGTTGTATGGCTCCATTTGACCTGGGTGTCCCCACACAGAGTGGCACATGAGCTCCACATGAGTGCCACTGCCATGTCAGAGGCCGGGAGGTCAGGTGGGGAGGATTCATGCCACATGAATGGCTGCATGTGTGAAAGAACTTACCCTCTGTTGTGATATGTGTGATATTGTTTAGCATTGTTCAATATCTGCATCCTTGCTTTTCCAGGCAAAGAGGGCCCACAATGCAAGGGAGGCCTCCAGGACCGGTGAAGGGCTGCCAGACATTAGACCATTAACACAGGCTGAGGAGGAGGCCCTTGAGCTAGCCGGCAGCCAGGGAGGATATGCCATTTCAGACCTGGAGCTTGGGATCCCAGGTGAACAGACAGCTTTTTGACAAATACAATCATTACTCATAACGTTTCATTTTTGGACACAACGCTGTCATATTCGTGACATGAGCACCATTAAACCTAAAACTGTGCACTTCACATTGTATCTTGCAGGGTGACGCTCAGAGTCAGCATTGGAGGCCCTGGAGACTTCCAGCACCTCTGAGGGAGAGACAACCTCAGAGGACGCAATGTCTCATGACACTCCTGCACCTTTCACCAGCACAGATACACTCATCTTGGTGGGAATCCATTCAGCTTTAGAGTCTGGGTCACAAGCTGATGAGAGCACCACACATGCGCCCGAACAGCTGGCTGAGGCTGAAAAAGGCAACGCCTCTGGCAGTCGGAGGACTGTGGGTGGCCAGGCCCTTGCTAAGTCCCAGGCTAATGATGATCCTCTGGTGTCGACAGCACAGGGCATGCTGGAGTTGCAGGGAGAGTTACGGCAACATCTGGCAGAGATGCCACAGGCCATGCGCAGTCTTGAGCGGATGATGGGGGAGTCCATCCAGCCATGACGGCTGCCATGTCCCAGGCATATGAGCGCATGGCTTCCTCCATCAAGAGGCTGGCAACCCTCATGGAGAGCCACATTGCACAGATGCGCACAGACCTGCGAACCCTTGCCTCGGCCATGAACTGGACACAGCAGTGGCTAGGTGAGAGCGGGACCAGGGGCCTGGAGACTGTCTCTGCTGCTGGTCCTTCTCAGAGAGCAGCGAGGTTCCTACGAGCCTTTAGAGGGAGGGGGTGAGCCAGTCTCCACATCTGGGGTTCCCCCCTCAGGGTGATTCCAATGTGGACACTGGCTCCTCAGTCCCTCTGCTGGTGAGTTCAGCTCCAGCAGCCACAACATCTGAGGACAGCCCTGCACTGATACAGGAGGCCCTCAGGAAGCCAGGTCCCTCCAGGTCTCAGGCACCCAGAGGATGACCACCCAAGTCATCCAAAGCAGAAGGACATTCTGATCGGCAGCCTGTTTCCAGTCAAGGTGCTCGTGCAAAAGTAGCATTGTGAAGGAGCACCCGCAAACATTTCAAAAAGACACCATGGCACATCTGGGTTATCATGGGTAACACACCTATGTATTAATTCCTTCTCACGAAATGTGCTTTTCTAACTTGTGTCTGCTTTTTAATGTGTGAATGACGCATGCAAGCATGTACCTATTATGTGTCCTCCCATCGCATCATTGACCTGACAGAACTGCCAATGTATGGAATAACATCATTGCGATGCTAGTATGCATGATGTGGCACTGCATGGATGCAGTCACATGGGCAATGGTCCAGTCATCTGCTGCCAGTAAAGGTGAAGGCACAGATGTCACAGATGCAGACTACTGCCTACCAGTTGCAGGACAGTGGTGTGTGACAAGGGAGCATATAGTGCACTTCAGGCATTGTGGAAGCGCTCAGCAATAAGGCGTTGTGGTGCATCCCTTGCTCTCTGCTCTCCCTGTCTGTGCTGCATCGATGCTCTCAGTCCTCCCAAGCGTGTATGTGCTGCTACAATTCCTCTGTGTTCTCATGGCCCGAGGATGTCTCCTGCTCCCGTCTCTTATCATCCTGCAAGGCCTCCCCCCTCTGTATTGTAAAGTTGTGCAGAGCACAGTATACAGCAATGATGTGCGCAACCCTTTCTAGTGCGTACTGTAGGGCCTCACCTGATCCATCCAGGCAGCAGAAGCACATCTTCAGCATGGCGATCGCCTGCTTGATGGTAGCTCGTGTCAAGCTGTGGCAGGCGTTATATCTCTTCTCTGCATCACTGGTGGGGTTTCTCACCGGCATCAGGAACCGTGTCTGCAAGGGGTAGCCCTTGTCTTCAAGAATCCATCACTGGATTTCAACCGGTGCAGTGAAGAGCATTGACACCTAGGACTGGCACAGGATGAAGGAATCATGGCAGCTGCATGGAAAGCGGGCAGACACTTGCAGGAAGTGCTTCCTGTGGTCACATACTAGCTGTATGTTGAGGGAGTAAAAGGCCTTTCTATTAAGGTAGGCGGCTGGTTGTCAGGCTGGAGCCTTAATGGTCACATGCATGCAGTCTATGATTCCTTGCACCTGTGGGAATCTCACAGTGGCCCCAAATCTGAGGGCCCCCCAGTCCTGACCTTCAGAGTCTGTCCTAGATGGAACATAGTCACCAGCCCTTCTTTATAAGGCTTCGGTGACCTCCCTGATACAGCTGTGCACTGCTGACTGTGAAAGGCCGCACAGGTCACTGGTGGATCCCTGGAATGATGCGGAGGTGTAGAAGTTTAGAGCTGCTGTCATTTTGAGGGCCACAGGAATAGGATGTCCAGCAAAGTTCATCAGCTGCAGGTCATCATTCAACAGTGCACAGAGATGTGTCACCACCTCTCTGGACATCCGCAGTTATCTCCGATACTGGTGCTCCAACATCTGCAGGTATGTCATGCAGGGCCTGTAGACCCACATCTGGGTGCTTCCACATGGGCTGCGCCTGCATCTTGGTTCCACCTCCGGTGGATATGGCTCCTCATGGCATGTAGATCCAGAAAGGCGAGGTGGACCAGCCCCATCTGTATGCTGGAGGTGAACTCGGTTCCTTCAGTAGGTTAATGGCACCTATCAGGGCAGAGAATAATATGAATTGGTGCTTCAGCTGTTTTCCGACATCACCTATATGGTATGGCATGACATTGCCCAACTTAGCTTGAAATAAGAGTGGGGCAGCATTTTGTTTTATTCATTCATGGGATGTGGACGACACTGGCCAGGCCAGCATTTATTGCCCATCCCTAATTGCCCTTGAGAAAGTGGTGGTGAGCTGCCTTCTTGAACCGCTGCAGTCCATGTGGGGTAGGTATACCCACAGTGCTGTTAGGAAGGGAGTTCCAGGATTTTGACCCAGCGACAGTGAAGGAACGGCAATATAGTTCCAAGTCAGGATGATGTGTGACTTGGAAGGGAACTTGCAGGTGGTGGTGTTCCCATGTATTTGCTGCCCTTGTCCATCTAGTTGGTAGAGGTTGCAGGTTTGGAAGGTGCTGTCTAAGGAGCCTTGGTGCATTGCTGCAGTGCATCTTGTAGATGGTACACACTGCTGCCACTGTGCGTCGGTGGTGGAGGGAGTGAATGTTTGCAGATGGGGTGCCCATCAAGCGGGCTGCTTTGTCCTGGATGGTGTCGAGCTTCTTGAGTGTTGTTGGAACTGCACCCATCCAGGCAAGTGGAGAGTATTCCATCATACTTCTGACTTGTGCCTTGTAGATGGTGGACAGGCTTTGGGGAGTCAGGAGGTGAGTTACTCGCCTCAGGATTCCTAGCCTCTGACCTGCTCTTGTAGCCAAGGTGTTTATATGGCTACTCCAGTTCAGCTTCTGGTCAATGGTAACCCCTAGGATGTTGATAGTAGGGGATTCAGCGATGGTAATGGTGTTGAATGTCAAGGGGAGATGGTTAGATTCTCTCTTGTTGGAGATGGTCATTGCCTGGCACTTGTGTGGCGCGAATGTTACTTGCCACTTATCAGCCCAAGCCTGGATATTGTCCAGGTCTTGCTGCATTTCTACACGGACTGCTTCAGTGTCTGAGGAGTCACGAATGGTGCTGAACATTGTGCAATCATCAGTGAACATCCCCACTTCTGACCTTATGATTGAAGGAAGGTCATTGATGAAACAGCTGAAGATAGTTGGGCCTAGGACACTACCCTGAGGAACTCCTGCAGTGATGTCCTGGAGCTCAGATGATTGACCTCCAACAACCACAAGCATCTTCCTTTGTGCGAGGTATGACTCCAGCCAGCGGAGGGTTTTCCCCCTGATTCCCATTGACCTCAGTTTTGCTAGGGCTCCTTGATGCCATACTCAGTCAAATGCTGCCTTGATGTCAAGGGCAGCCACTCTCACCTCACCTCTTGAGTTCGGCCCTTTTGTCCATGTTTGAACCAAGGCTGTAATGAGGTCAGGAGCTGAGTGGCCCTGAGCAGGTTATTGCTAAGCAAGTGTTGCCTGATGGCACTGTTGATGGCACCTTCCATCACTTTACTGATGATAGAGAGTAGGCTGATGGGGCGGTAATTGGCCGGGTTGGATTTGTCCTGCTTTTTGTGCACAGGACATACCTGGGCAATTTTCCACATTGCCAGGTAGATGCCAGTGTTGTAGTTGTACTGCAACAGCTTGGCTGGGGGCGCGGCAAGTTCTGGAGCACAGGTCTTCAGTACTATTGCCGGAATATTGTCAGGGCCCATAGCTTTTGCAGTATCCAGTGCCTTCAGTTGTTTCTTGATATCACGCGGAGTGAATCGAATTGGCTGAAGTCTGGCAACTGTGATGATGGGGACTTCAGGAGGAGGCCGAGATGGATCATCAACTCGCCACTTCTGGCTGAAGATTGTTGCAAATGCTTCAGCCTTATCTTTCGCACTGATGTGCTGGGCTCCCCCATCATTGAGGCTGGGGATATTTGTGGAGCCACCTCCTCCAGTTAGTTGTTTAATTATCCACCACCATTCACGGCTGGATGTGGCAGGACTACAGAGCTCAGATCTGATCCGTTGGTTATGGGATCGCTTAGCTCTGTCAATCGCATGCTGCTTATGCAGTTTGGCACGCAGATAGTCCTGTGTTGTAGCTTCACCAGGTTGACACCTCATTTTGCGGTATGCCTGGTGCTGCTCCTGGTATGCCCTCCTGCACTCTTCATTGAACCAGGGTTGGTCTCCTGGCTTGATGGTAATGGTAGAGTGGGGGATATGCCGGGCCATGAGGTTACAGATTGTGGTTGAGTACAATTCTGCTGCTGCTGATGGCCCACAGCGCCTCATGGATGCCCATTTTTGCATTGCTAGATCTGTTCGAAATCTATCCCATTTAGCACGGTGATAGTGCCACACAACACGATGGACGGTATCCTCAATGTGAAGGCGGGACTTCGTCTCCACAAGGACTGTGCGGTGGTCACTCCTACCAATACAGTCATGGACAGAATCTTCTACAGCAGGCAGATTGGTGAGGACGAGGTCAAGTATGTTTTTCCCTCGTGTTGGTTCCCCCACCACCTGCCGCAGACCCAGTCTAGCAGCTATGTCCTTTAGGACTCGGCCAGCTCGGTCAGTAGTGGTGCTACCGAGCCACTCTTGGTGATGGACATTGAAGTCGCCCACCCAGAGTACATTTTGTGCCCTTGCCACCCTCAGTGCTTCCCTCAAGTGGTGTTCAACATGGTGGAGTACTGAGTCATCAGCTGAGGGAGGACGGTAGGTGGTAATCAGTAGGAGGTTACCTTGCCCATGTTTGACCTGATGCCATGAGACTTCATGAGGTCTGGAGTCGATGTTGAGGACTCCCATGGCAACTCCCTCCCTACTGTATACCACGGTGCCACCACCTCTGCTGGGTATGTCCTGTCCCACTGGCAGGGATAGTGATTGCAGTGTCTGGGACATTGTCTGTAAGGTATGATTCCGTGAGTATGACTATGTCAGGCTGTTGCTTGACTAGTCTGTGGGACAGCTCTCCCAACTTTGGCACAAGCCCCCAGATGTTAGTAAGGAGGACTTTGCAGGGTTGACAGGGCTGCGTTTGCCGTTGTCGTTTCCGGTTCCTAGGTCGATGCCGGGTGGTCCGTCCGGTTTCATTCCTTTTTATTAACTTCGTAGCAGTTAGGTACAACTGAGTGGCTTGCTAGACCATTTCAGAGGGCATGTAAGAGTTAACCACATTGCAGTGGGTCTGGAGTCACATGTAGGCCAGACCAGGTAAGGACAGCAGATTTCCTTCCCTAAAGGACTTTAGTGAACCAGTTGGGTTTTTACAACAATCGACAATGGTTTCATGGCCATCATTGGATTAGCTTTTATTTATTTATTTAGAGATACAGCACCGAAACAGGCCCTTCGGCCCACCGAGTCTGTGCTGACCATCAACCACCCATTTATACTAATCCTACACTAATCCCGTATTCCTACCACATCCCCACCTTCCCTATATTCCCCTACCACCTACCTATACTAGGGGCAATTTATAATGGCCAATTTACCTATCAACCTGCAAGTCTTTGGCTGTGGGAGGAAACCGGAGCACCCAGTGAAAACCCATGCGGTCACAGGGAGAACGTGCTAACTCTGCACAGACAGTACCCAGAATTGAACCCGGGTCACTGGAGCTGTGAGGCTGTGGTGCTAACCACTGCGCCACTGTGCCACCCAGATTTATTAATTCCAGATTTATTAATTAAATTCAAATTCCACCTTCTGCTGTGGTGGGATTCGAACCCATGTCTCCAGAGAAATACCCTGGGTCTTTCGGTTACTAGTTCAATAACAATACCACTACACCACCGCCAACCGTATATGTATCACAGTCATATTATTGCCACTGCCTGGATTGAACCACCGGCAGCATGACCTTAAACCTGCTACCATTTGTGGCCCCCACACCAAATGAAGGAGTCATGCACTGCCATTGCACCCCCCCCAACCAATCCCCAAATATCATTGGCCGAATGCAGGGTCAGCCCCCTTCCTCCACTGTAGCCTTTGCTTCTCGATGATTACAACATCAGTCTCTTCTTCTGCACCACTGGAGCGCGAAGAAACACTGCCTGTTGACCAAGAATTTTCATCATCTGAATTTGAATCTTCATTCTCTTGGTGTGGCATCTCTGAGAAGGCTCTGATACTCTACAAACCAGAACCACTGAGTTCCTGGAAGAACTGTGACTCAATGTCAGACATTAGGGGGCTGGACACAGAGGGTGCATCCTCTCTCAGGTGGGGTATGGCATCGCCTTTGAAATCTCCTCTGGCATCGAACCTGTCCGGGTACATTTGTTATAAGTTTTGGACTGACTCAATGTAGTTTCTCTTGGTTTCTTCTGCTGTAATGGGTACCTTGGTGATCTCGTGGATAGTTGCAATGTTGAAGCCCTTACATGCTGGTAGTCCTGCCACTGCTGGTCCGCTCGTGTCTACCAGGTAAAATATTTGTGGTTTCCATGCCGACTTGCCATAGCTACATTGCATTATTAGTGTGCCACTACAAGGGATGGGTTGTCGGTTGTATCATTAATTTCCAATGACCTCGATACATATCCTTCAGAATTAGGACTGGTAGGATATTTGCACTAGCACTCCCGTGTCATTCTTAGTCCTAAGTGTGTGTTTGCCAACTTTCTTTGGGCACATGATATTAAAAGTAGCAAAAGCTTCCAGTTGTTTGACTTCATCAACACAATGTGTCAGGTTCACAATGTGAAACACCTCGTCTTCTGGCTGAGAATCGCTCCCCTCTGAGTTTTGTCTCAGGTCTATCTCGCTGTGGACTTTGTGTATTGGCTTGCATTTCGGTAGGTCTCTGGCACTCTCCTTACTGCTGTTGCAATGTTTAGTTGTGTCTTATTGTGACTTCTGGCTGTGTCTTTGGAGCCAGATTTCTTGCATAGGCGGACGCAATGTCCTTTTGCATCACACGCCTTGCACAGATCTTGAAATGCAGAACGACTTTGAGGTGAGTGGGACAGACCACACTTACCACACAGCTTGCTTGCTTTGTGTGATCTGGTTACCCTGCCGATACCGTTGGCTGCACTTGGTGCTTGCAGATGCTGTTGTCCAGCTACAAGGGCTTCGCATTTCCTGCCATTTTCTACCAGTGCATCAATGCTATGATCTTTCTGTTTACAAAGAGTCTTTTTGAAACTCTTCAATAGGTGTTGAGACAATCACCAACTCCATTATTCACTCTGACCACTCAGTTTCTGAAAAATTGCATTTGTTGCCCTTACTACGGCATCTACTGACAAATTGATCTATTGATTCCCGTGGCTGTTGCCCGTAGGACATCAATTATAGGTGATGAATTCTAAAATTCACTCTTACCTGAAGCTGATCTTCCAGCACTTTCCATATCTTCGCGGGATCTTTCTGGTCCTCTTCGGATTAGCTAGAGATATTTATAACCCCTCATTTCCAAGTGCTATCAGTATTTTTACAGCCTGCTTCTCTGGTTCTGCAACCGCTTGGTCTATGAAGCAAAACTGCATTTTTTGTTTAAAAAGTTTGAACTCAGATAGGATATCAATGGTCTTCCAGTTCATGCTGGGACATTTGATATCCATCCTTCTGTTCTTTTGCTTTTTGCACTGTTTTTAACTTTGCTCAGCTCTGTCTGTGCCTTCAGCATTGTATTTATTATGACTTTTCTATTTGTGGCTTAAAACTTGTTTTGAAACATGTTCTATTAACTCTACACTTTAAGAAATTATTTTTTTTCTCAGGCTAGCTGCTTTGATGGAGTGTAACAGGTGCTTTTAACAGTGTTCTCTGTTTTTACTCTTTCAGCACTTTGTATGTTTACACAGCTGTTCAATTGGTAGTTCAAGGGTTTTCCCCTTTGCTTTTTTTTTTGCTAGAGTTTCTTTAACTTCTGCACGCTTGACTGGTGTAATGATTTTTTCATCTTGACTGATTTAATGGAGACTCTGCTGTGTTGGGGGTTTCCCATGCTCCTTTTTTACAGTTTGTGCCCTTTTCAGGGTTTTCCCCTTTTTTTCTTTTGCTCTTCAAAGGCTTTTTTTTACTGGGATTTCTCAATCGTCGGCTTTTCAGCCATACTTCTGTTCTATCAGCCTTCTAAAGTATGTGGCTTTCTGTCACTCTTTTCAGGTGCTTGTTTTAAAGTTTCTTCACTTGTTGCTTCAAATTTTCTCTTTTGTTTTCTGTACTGCTTTTAAATCTTGTTTTCTAGTTTACCCTTGTTCTTCAAGCAATTTCCACTGTATCCCACCGTTGCCACCATATCATGCATTTCTTTGTGTTATCTTAAGCAACACAAAGAGGTACATGGATTCCAGTTTCCTGAAGATCCCTAGAAGTTTTATTAGCAGCTAAAACTAATGCACACAATACAGAGCAAACTATATACAGAACCTTTGCCAAGGTGTTGCTGTGCAGAGTGACTATAATCTTCTAGTCATACGACTACATCCTGGTACTTATCTCATTAGCATACTAAGTTCTTAAAGGGACATCACTCTTAAAGCGATCATACAATGGAGGCAACTTCATCCTCAGAGTTTCCTGTTCCTGGTACCCTTCTGCCTACTCCTGTTTTTTTGTGTTCTGTGCATCATAATTCTATGTGCTACACTCAAACTGGCTTTCTAAATCCATGGTATTCATGGAGCAATGCTGCTGATTGCTACAATAATGCCAGTAATAGGGTGGAAGGTGGAATGCTGGGTGTGGCCCTTTTGTGAGGGCCCTGTCACAGCTTCTTCTCCCATATTGACAGAGATAGTGCAAGAAAAAATGTTAGCGTATGTCCTCAGGACAGCTGCCGAAACAGCAGCCTTTGCCAAACAACTGGCACGTGTGCAAGCTGACGGTTATGTGAGTAAATAATATATAGTACAAAGGAATTGTAAGTATTGTACTAACCTTAAGCCTGGCCTTTTCAACCTTCGTTTGCTTTTCTGGCTTCCTCCTTCAAGTTCTGGCCTTCTATTTGGCACGCATGCTGCCCAAATGCAGTTAGACCATTGAAACTTCCTGGATCTCCTTCAGTTACAAACATTTGCCTTCTGTTTCACACCGTCTTTTCCTACAAAAGCAGAAGGATGATTTCCTCATGAGACAATGATTACACTGAACCTGCTTACCACCATATGTGAAGGTACACTCTATAGGGCTCATAGAGTCAGAAATATATCGCATGCATGTGCTAAAGTTATCAGAATGTTGTTCAAGGCATCATTGTGTGGGTGAAGATGGTGCTGGGTAAGGGTGGTAGTGAAAAATGTACAAATTTGTGATTGGCATCAACAGGAAAGTGGATAGAAAATGAAGAAATGCATGGGAAATACAGCCTACTTTATGCTAATTACCAAAACTCAGAAATACAGCAAGTTCAGGTACTTCCAGGTAGAGGGGAGAGCAAAATCTCAACGCCATTCAGTTTGATACCTTTTTTCTTGCCAACAGAAACATCTGATGGGAAGGATAAAGAATCTGTTATGAGCTGGGCCCAAATTGCCAGCAGCTTTGCAAAGTACAATCTCTGACTGCTCATAACCTGTACATTGGGCTTGAATCTAATCAGTATTTTGTTGTTTGTCATATTTTATTCAATTCTAATGAAGCACATAAACAGAGTTCTCAAGTTTTACAGCGGTAGACACATACATGCACTTTCTAACAGGTGCTACTGGTTCACAATCAGAACCAGGAACCTGGACAGATTTTTTTCCCCCTCCTTTCTAGTCCAGGGATTCTAAGATCAAAGGTAACACATCTACTGCTAGTCTAGCTGACTCAGTATAGGGCAGTAAATGACTTTACCATCATTCTGGTATTTATGTTTAACGTAATTCCATATAAGGAAATGCACTTATATACTGAAACAAGGGGATATCCATGGATCAATTTGTAATAGTTACATACAGGTTAAGTTTGTGCCACAGCTAGTAATGTATCGAGTTAAATACTTACTTCACATTTCTGCATATTATGTGAAGTGCTGGAGCTGTCTGATAGTTGCATCTACTATCAGTGGAGTAGTGTTTAAGATTCTTTTGTACTTAGCAACAGCTTCAGAAGGTAAATGTGCAATTCATCAGCAGTCAGAATTCAAATAATATGCCACTCACTCAGAAATTCCATTAGGCCCTAAGCCAAAACATAATCAGAGTTTTAAACAGTGGTGATGACCATGCTTAACAGTAGTTGTTTAATAGAAGTACAAATACTAGTTATTTACATTAAGAAGCTGTAATTTTTAAGCCCTCAATTACATCTAATTATTTCATCAAAGGCTTCACTTTCCCCAGTGTAATCCTCTTAACCATGTAGATGGGACATATGGGACTATGGACATCTAAAAAACTGGTGCCGCTAAACTGCCCTTGTGACTTCCACTCCCAGAGTCCTGAATTAGGAATCGAAATAACCAAAGTGTGGCAGTAAGCCAGTTGACAGGAATGGTCATATGAAGGAATGAAAGCTGTGTGTTTTGCATTGTCAGCAGACAGCCACATAGAATTTTAAATCAGTCACGAGAAAGAGACAGAAGGAAAACAATATCTAACAATTCTTGCACACTTATGGGGGAGATTTTTCTCTCCTTTGCACACAGGTAATGTCCAGGTCTCAGCTACAAGGGCAGAGGAAAATGGGATCGAGTACTGTCATGCCACCAAGATATTAAGGACTGTTTTTGGACCTCACATAGGTGGCCTTATCATGGCAGTAGCTCGATTTCTGCTCCAATTCTGGCTACTGGCCCTTGCCAGCAGCAGGCCTGCATTGGTGGCACATTGGGGCCAACAATGACTTGAACCTGGAAATGCAAGTCATGTGAAGAGGAATGCACTATAGATATGTTATCACTGACTGGTGTCTTAATGGGAGGTAGGAAAGGAGCCTATATCTAAATTATATGATGGATTGAAAAAATTTAACTGAGCAAAGTATACGTAAATCAGTATGTCATGGTGCATATAAAGTGGCTTAACACTACGATATATGTACATTGCACATATTTAAGTGAAAAAAAGACTTGAAAGACTTGCATCTATATGTGTAAAACCTATGTCACTATGAATATTATATGCTGTTATATTAGATAGAAATTCTTAAATGGGAACAGGTCATTTGGCCGAACTGGTCCATGTTGGTTCTTATCTTCCACACAAACTGTAGACTGAATGCTAAACATATTCAACCAATAAAATGTTGAACAACATAGCCAAGACAGCAGAATGTAAGGCATATGAGGTAGTAATTAATCTTTACAGTGCTCTGTCCATACCACGCCTAGAATAATGCATTCATTTATAGTTGCTAAGAAGCAAGACAGACCTCGCTTAACGTGCCAGCTCCACAAATACACCGAATTCTGACAGCCTGAGGAGGCCTTTCTCCTGCTCTGACCCCAGCAGTGGTCATTTGACTTTTAAGAGATGCATGAGGCTACCCACCCCCCCCTTCCCCCTACCCCCCCCCACCCACCCCCCCCACACCACCCACAACCCCCATGACCACCTCCACCACCACTTACAAGGCTCAGAGGAAACTCCTGTAAAAGGTGGAAAATCAAGCCAACCATCATCTTTTTAGGAATTCTGCTTGTCTTTCAGAACCATTAATTGCTTAAAAGTTTTTGCAATGAGCCACAATTCTCATATTTAGGCAACTGTGTACAAATTTAACTTAAAATTTCCAAAAGCCTTGTTAGTTTAGGAGAATTCATAGCCAAAAAATATTGGCATAATTGTTCATTATTTAAAGTTTTATTTCTGCCTCTATTTATCTTATATTCTTGAGCCAATGATTTGATAAATGCAGCTCATAAAATGCAGCACAATAATTTAAAATATTAATTATTTTTACTATAATATCATCAAAGCGTCTCCAGCCTGCAATAATTAGTCTAAAAGCTGAGCTGCCAGCTGTTTTGTGTTTATTACATCATAATTCATTTTTTCAGAATCTGAATTTGCAACAGCTTTAATTTTATGCTTGTTAACTTATATTACAATAAATATCTTTAAACAGACAGGACTTTAATTTTTATTCAGTGTATCAGAGAGAAAAAAGTATTAAAGTCAAAAAGTTGTATTTGGAACTTAGACCTAATCTAAAACAAGCACACCTTATATTAGCTATACATAGGTTGTGAAGACAAAATTCTGTTTTAAATATTACAAACTAACTCATAAAGTAGTATTTTACTTGGGCAGACTTCTGTACTCCTGCATAAAAAATCCTGGTTCTCTCATTGCTATATCTTGTGTTTCTCAGAATCACAGAATTCCAGGGAGCATTTCAGGGATAGTGACCATAACTCTGTAAGATTTAAGGTAGCTATGGAAAAGGACAAAGATGGACCGAAAATAAAGGTACTGAATTGGGGTAAGGCCGATTTCAGTATGATAAAACAGGATCTGGGTGAAGTGGACTGGGAGCAGCTACTTGTAAGAAAGTCTACATCATATCAGTGGGAATCATTCAAAGAGGAAATAGTGAGAGTTCAGAGCCAACATGTACCCGTTAAGGTGAAGGGTAGGACGAACAGGCCCAGGGAACCCTGGATGTGAAGGGATATAGATGATTGGATCAGGAAAGAAAAGGAGGCTTACGGCAGATCCCAAGCGCTGAAAACAGTGGAGGCAATAGAGGAGTATAGAAAGTGTAGGGTGGCACTTAAAAAAGTAATTAGGAGAGCGAAGAGGGGGCATGAAAAAACACTGGCGGGCAAGATAAAGGAAAATCCCAAGGCGTTTTATAAGTATACTAAGGGTAAGAGGATAACTAGGGAAAGAGTAGGGCCCATTAGGGACCAACGGAGCAATCTTTGTGTGGAGCCAGAGGATATAGGTGAGGTTTTAAATGGTTACTCTTCATCGGTGTTCACTATGGAGAAGGACGATGTAGATGTAGAGAACAGGGAGGGGGATTGTGATATACTTGAACATATTAGCATTGAAAGGGAGGAAATATTAGCTGTTTTAATGGGCTTAAAAGTGGATAAATCCTCAGGCCCAGATGAGATGTATCCCAGGCTGTTAGGTGAGGCAAGGGAGGAGATAGCAGGGGCTTTGACACAAATTTTCAAATCTTCTCTGCCCACAGGAGAGGTACCACAGGACTGGAAGACAGTGAATGTGGTACCATTATTCAAGAAGGGTAGTAGGGAAAAACCAGGTAATACAGGCCGGTGAGTCTAACACCAGTGGTTGGGAAAATATTGGAAAAAATTCTGAGGGACAGGATTAATCTCCACTTTGAGAGGCAGGGATTAATCAGGGATAGTCAGCATGGCTTTGTCAGGGGGAGATCGTGTCTAACTAACTTGATTGAATTTTTTGATGAGGTAACTAGATGTGTCGATGAGGGTAAAGTAGCAGATGCTGTATACATGGATTTCAGTAAGGCTTTTGATAAGGTCCCGCATGGGAGATTGGTTAAGAAGGTAAGAGCCCATGGGATCCAGAGCAATTTGGCAAATTGGATCCAAAATTGGCTTAGTGGCAGGAGGCAGAGGGTGATGATCGAGGGTTGTTTTTGTGATTGGAAGCCTGTGACCAGTGGTGTACCACAGGGATCAGTGCTGGGACCCTTGCTGTTTGTAATGTACATTAATGTTTTAGACGTGAATATAGGAGGTATGATCAGTAAGTTCGCAGATGATACAAAAATTGGTGGTGTTGTAAATAGTGAGGAGGAAATCCTTAGATTACAGGGAGATATAGATGGGCTGGTAAGATGGGTGGAGCAGCGGCAAATGGAATTTAATTCTGAAAAGTGTGAGGTAATGCATTTTGGGAGGACTAACAAGGCAAGGGGATATCCAATGGATGGTAGGACCCAAGGAAGTACAGAGGGTCAGAGGGTTCTTGGTGTACTTGTCCAAAGATCACTGAAGGCAGCAGCACAGGTAGATAAGGTGGCTAGGAAGGCATTTGGGATACTTGCCTTTGTTAGCCGAGGCATAGAATATAAGAGCAGGGAGGTTATGATGGAGCTATATAAAACACTAGTTAGGCCACAGCTGGAGTATTGTGTACAGTTCTGCTCACCACACTATAGGAAGGATGTGATTGCACTGGAGAGAGTGCAGAGGAGATTCACCAGGATGTTGCCTGGGCTGGAGCATTTCAGCTATGAAGAGAGACTGAAAAGGCTAGGGTTGTTTTCCTTGGAGCAGAGAAGGCTGAGGGAGGACAAGATTATGAAGGGCATTGACAGGTTAGAAAGGAGGAAACTTTTTCCCTTAGCGGAGGGGTCGAGAACCAGGCGGCATAGGTTTAGGGTGAGGGGCAGGAGGTTTAGGGGGGATTTGAGGAAACATTTTTTCGCCCAGAGGGTGGTTTGAATCTGGAATGCACTGCCTGAAGAGGTGGTGGAGGCAGAAACCCTCACAACATTTAAGAAGTATTTAGATGAGCACTTGAAATGCCATTGCATACAAGGCTACGGGCCAAGTGCAGGAATATGGGATTAGAATAGTTGGTTGCTCTATGGCTGGCACAGACATGATGGGCCGAAGGGCCTGTTTCTGTGCTGTATAACTCTATGACTCTATAACTCTAATTGTTACAGCACAGAAGTGTCTGCATCAGCTCTGCGAGTGATTAATTCTCCCGCCTTCTCCCATATCCCTGTACATTCTTCCTTTTCAGGTAACTATCTCATTCCCTTTTGAATGCCTCGATTGAACCTGCCTCCATCGTACTCTATGGCAGTACTTGCAGGCATTTCATACTGCAATCCTTGGTTTTCAGGTAAGTGGACTTTTTTTATGTGTAATGCTGAAAGAAAGCTGGAAATAAATGACACATCTATTAGCACCTGAAGAGAGAAAATGAGCATTCACCTTTTAGCTGAGATGCTTTGCGAAATGACAATCTTCAAGACTGCACCTGGACTGTTAACTTTTCTCCTTCTGTGAACTTTGAGAAGTTTCTGTTGTTCTTTCAAATTTGCAGTATTTGCTTTTGCTTATGCTCCTGATACAATATATTTGCAATATATACAAGGTAATGAATTACCAACTGCAAAAAAATTATCCTGCAGCTCTTTAGTACTTGCGTTGCGGTACTTAAGGCTTCACTTTCCTTTGATAGACAATGTGTAGTTGGTACATAAACAAAAAATGTTGGCAATATTCAGCAGGTCAGGCAGCATCTTTGGAGAGAGAAGGAGAGTTAACGTTTCAGGTGTATTTGGCGTTTATATATTTTTACGACCGACCGCTCCAGTCAAAACCCCCAATCAAAATATACAATTCTGGTTGTGGTGGGAGAAACGCACTGTTGATTCAATCCCGTCTCTCTACAGATCGCCTAACATATCATTTTAAACTTTCCAAATTACAGAAAGGCCCAGCCAAATTGTACTGTCTATTCACCCCCGAATGAGGCAAACCAAACCAGGTGTCTTTAAATCAACAAATTAACTGTTTAATTAGAAAAATTAATTTCTTAAACACTACTAAGATATAAACAATATTTAAAACAGAAAAAATTAGAGTCCTTGCAGATTTACGCTCCCGCAGGATGTGGAACAGTCCAAGTTGTCTTGAAGTCCTCACAGCCATCTGATGGGGAAAAAAAAGGTTCTTCAACAGTAGAACAGTTTGTAGTTTAATTCAGAAGTCGGAATTGTTGCTCCTTCTCCAGTGATGAATTTCAACAATTAACAACTTGTAAACACTTTTTAATGAATCAATTTGGCTTTAGAATTTTTTGAGGGATAAAAGATTGTCACAGTCTAACTTCCCTTCCTTCAGTTTAAATTCTCAGAGATCTCTGTTTTGGCTTGATTTTTTTGAATTTTGTGAAAGAATAATAAATAGAGTAAACTCTCTTCCTTCAGTTTAAATGGTCTGAGAGCACTCCTTTCAGGTGCTAACACACAGCTGTCTGTTTGTTTTCTCCTGTTAGAACATGTTGCTTCCACCAGAAGCCATTTCAAAATTAAACTGTAACAAATGTATCTCTTGATGATCAGTCCGAATGGTTGTATCCAAGGCAACGAAGATGAACTCTTTGAATCGCAGTCTCCGAATGGCTGTATCTCGGGGCAACAAAAATTCATTCTTTGACTCAGCTTCTGGAGCTTGCTGCCTTAAAGCAAGATGGTTCCTTTTCCCAGCTTTAAAGGCACACTGCATTCTTCCCCCCAAAAGATTACAGGATCATAACAATATGCATGTCCAATTATCCCACATGTAAAAGCAATAATATCTGGCTGCGTTTGCTGACAATGCAACCACTAGGTGGTGCTGTACTTGCATAAGCGCAAATGCAACCTCATGCACTGATACGTCATTGTCTGTGATGTTTTAGGCAGCTGACAGGATTAAGGATGCCGCTGCTTAATTTATCACAAAAAACGAATTAATTTCAATCACTGCGATCCCACCCCAAACAATATCCTGCTTCTCTTTTCCGATGCTGCCTCCTGCGCCTGTTTGCCTGCCGATTGCTCCCGGCCTCACCACTGCCTTCCCTCAGCCACTCGTTCCCCGCTTCAACCCTCCCCTGCCCCAACTGTCAGCCACTTGCTCCCCCTTGCTGCTTTGTCGCCATCAGCTGCTCGATTCGCTCACCGCTTCAAACCGCAACCATTCCCCCACCCCCCACCCCCGCCCCTCCATCTTCGGCCACTTGCTCCAGGCTCACCGCTTCATCCCCATCAGCCACTTGTTCACGCATCTTCCCCCTTTCCCTGCTCCCGCCCACTTCACCTCCTTGCTTCCCGAACCCCCACGCTCCCTCCCGCTTCTCCCCCCAAGCCCCTGCTCCTGCTCCCCACGGGGGAAGCAGGGGAGAGAGAGAGAGTGGCAAGTTAGGGATAGGCAGGTGAGGGGATGGAGACTGCAAGCAAGAGACTGGTGGAGAGGGGAAGTTGGGTTCTCACCGTGTTGTGGGGATGGATAACGTTCCAGTAAGGCTGTGCAATGACGTTTTTGCGCGCATGCACGAATTAGTCCTGGCAAGAATGTAGGCTGCGCACGCATGCGCAGCACCTTACTGACAGCAAGAGATCATTCTGTACATGTGTGCATCTAGGAGTGCTCTGGTGGCGTTGGTGCACAAGGTGTCACTTTGATAATATTTATGTGTGTATGTTGGTATTGTACATAATTTCCTCATGTAAATTTATCTGTAAATAGTTACTGGTGTGATTTGTATTCAGTTGTGAGGGTGGGATAGGGGAAAGGAGGTTGCTTAAACCCGCCTCTCAGGTCGCCATGCCAGTTTTCGGATGCAAAACCGCACGTTCCGAGCTTAAAACGTTGCGGTGGGAGCTGGAAGAGGCAACCCGCTCGCTCTGTGCAAATGGCCACTTAGGCCTATTAATGAGCTTGTTGTCAGTTTGATAAAGGGCCAGTTTAGGATTTTCTTTCTAAGGTGCGGTTTTTATGCACCATCAAAGCCACGACAGGGAGGAGGGGATGGTGACACAGCAGGGAGTGAGCTGAAATGGCAGGACAGAAGCAAGAGGCAGCATAGAAAAGGGAAGGCACAAGAGGAGGCCCTCATTCACAGGCAACCAGTTGTGCTCAGTGAGAAGAATTATCTTTCATATCTCTGCACTCTTGACAAGGGCATTTTGAGGGGGTGGGGTGTTGGGATTGGAGGGTGTGGGGGGAAATGGCTCCTTCTGCTCATGGCTCTCAAGGGTTCATGACTAGGAGGGGTTTCAGGAAGATTCCGCATTCAACTGCCAATGAAGGAAGTGCATTAATGGGAAATGGGATCAAGCTTCTCCGAGCTTGCTCTGGCCAGCAATGAGGAGCAGCATCTGTCAAAGCAGAGGCAGACCCCTGGGCAATGGGAGTGAAGGGGTGGGGAAGGAGGGGCAGGAAGGCTTCAGACTCTCCAGCTTACAAACCTTTATCAGCACACTCCATCACCCTATCAACCCTCACTTCCCATTCCCCTGCATCTCACCAACATGAAATAGAAACACACAAGTCATCCTTAGTGCAACAATTTTCCCCATGCTTTGTCGCGTAACATTTCACTATCATTTACATCAGAAATACACACTTTAACTACAAAGTGACATTACTGACGGGGTGGCCTCCACTGACAGATACTCGTATGAGGTGCTCCCCCTGTGGCTGAGGATGAGGTGGAGGGAGGCTGCTCACTAGTGCTTGTCTGGGACTGAGATGCCCATGGCAGTCAGCCTTGGAATGGAGGTGCCGGATGCTTTGTCCATCAGAGGGGCCATGTGGGTGGATGATAATGATGGTGCCCCTTCAGGGATGGCCTCCACAACATCTTCTGTCATTCCCTCAGCCCTTTCATGGTATCCTTGATCACTGGAGGGGACCACTAGTTGGGGTGCAGCTGGCATCCACTCCATGTCTTTTTGTGCCATTTGCACCACTGACTGACCAATGCTGCTCAGTCTGGCATGCATAGGGTGCATGCCAGTGCACTGTTCCTGCAACCACTCTGAGTAATCCTGCATACGGCTCTCCAAGAGATTGGCCACTCTCCCAATGGAGAAGCCCATGTACTCAAAGCACTGAGTCTTTGTGGAGCACATGAGATGAATGGACTCTCCATTCTCAACCCATGACTCTGCAAAGCCTCAGGTAACTCCAACATGTGGGCACACATCACACGCTGATTCTCCAGGGAGAGCTGCCTGTTTTGTGACTCCCAAGGCACTGCATCGCTACCCTGCTGAGCAGGGCTGTCCAGACATGCCCTCTCGTTCTCAATGGTGTTCAACTCCCATTAGGCCTGCAAGGTGAAGAAAAATACTGTTAGTACAATGCCTCTATCCCTCACCACTGGCAGCTTTCCTTAGCCATAAGATGTTGCAGTCTGCACTCTAGCCTCCTGTCCAACAGCACTAGGGTTCTGACCTATGCTTATGGGTCATTAGTGCTGCTGAGCACACATCTCTCCCATGGTCAGGAGAATTCTATATGCCCTCAGGATGCTCCTCTCTTTTACACTTTGGTGACTGCTGAACAGGAGACATGCCATCTGGATCTATCTTTGGACTCATCTTTCCAGACCTGAGAAGTCTATTGAAACATTTCCAGCACTGCACCCAGTTCCTCCCCACCTTGCCTCTGTTGCTAACCTTGTGTGCCACCTCCAACCATGCCCTCTTGGTGAGCCCTGCAGGCTTTCAGTTGCCACTGGCAGGGAACAGGATGTTTCAGCACTCAGTCACTGCCTCCAGCAGCATCTTCAGTGAGGCATCAGAAAAAGGGGGCTGCCCTGACACGGGGGCCTTTCCTGGCCACTGCCCTCTGCTCACGTTCTTCTTACATTTTGTGGACGAACAGCAGACTCAGCAATGGCCGCCACCCGCCCTCTAAACCAGGCCTGCTGCTGCCTGAGTCACACCACCGCCAACTCTGGGCCAATTAAGTAATTTGTAAATAAAACTGGCATCGCATGAGCATTGTTGCAGTGGTGGGAGCGTTGGGACCCGGAAGCCATTGTGACATCGGGGTTCCGATCCTGGAATTGAAATCCCACCCTAGGTTTGGTTGTCTTTCTGCTTATTGAATGTGTTAACTGGAAATTTTGCACAAATTTCACATACAAGTTCAGTAAAAGATAGTACCAGATTTTTGAAGTTTGGCCAGGGCATGGTCTGCTAGTCAACAACAAGCTAACAGTGTAACTATTTTTTCCTTGTTTCAGTGCAAAATCAGGCATGCAAGGAAGACAGAAGGTATCTTACTGTATGGGTATATTAGTCTAATTTATATGTTTGTGAAGCAACAAAAAACCATAATCTCCAGGGATTGGGTTTGCCAAAACTGTTCTTGAACTATGTAAAGGTAAAGTGCTGATTGTAAAAATACTGTAATGAATGCAGCCTCACTAGTAGTCTGGACTGTTTAACTGGTCAGTTTAAGAGGCATGTCTGTTGGTGGGTTGAATTGGTGGGAAGAGACTGGTGCATGCAAAGGCATGTGGGGCATGAAGAGGACTGGAACGCATGACGCATGCGTGGCTGCCAACAGTTGGCGGTGACGGCGACGGGGTGGAGTCGGGGGTTTGGGTATGTTAGTGGAGAACAGAAACAATGGAAGGTAAGGGGAGCCCAAAAATAAAATTACCTTAGCTGGAGATATTGGGCTGGATTTTACTGACCTCACAACATCAGGTTTCGTTGTGGGGGGGGGGGGAGCCGGAAAATGCCTCTGGGAGAGGGCCGCCATGCACCCCAATACTGGGACGGCCCAGCCCGATATTCCTGCTGGCGGTGAGGCCTGGTTGTGGCCACTCTGCCCTCAGCGACAGTACCCCAATTTGAATATTTAAATAAATTAAAATGATTGATTTAATTAAGCTCACGTCGCCTCCTGATGTCCCGCTGCGATCTTTGGCCAGGCGTTCAGCACTCCCACGCCTTCGGATCCCTGTCTGGGGAAATGAGATGCAACACTGGTGGGGAGGGGGTCGAGGTAAATTTATGAGTGTGGTGCGCGGGGAGGGTTGGGAGGGGAACGTGGTCAACTTAAAGTCATGGGTGTAGGGGATAGTGGGAAGGGTTGCAGCTTGTGCATTTGGGAGGGGGAAGGTCAGATGGTAAAGATAAGTGTTTCGGGGGTAAGGGCAAATAATTAATGTAATTGTTATTGGGGGGTGGGAGAGGGATAAAAGAGATGTATTTATTTATTTTAATTCAATTTACCTTTAAATATTTAAATTAGCCAGTAGGGCTCACAGCCCTTTAAAAATGGTGTCAACACCTGCGTACAGGCAGCTGATGCCTTTGCCGGGAAGGTACAGCCCATCCCCTTCACGTGATCGGAGGGGGCATCCTGCCCCGGGGATTCAAATGAGCTGCTGTGCGGCGGCTCTATGGTGTACGGCCCACATGGGCGGGCTGACTTTTTTCATCTTGCCACCAAGCTCAGCAACGATTAGAAAATCCAGCCCATTGTTTCTGTGAGGGATGGGATGGAATTGATGGGAGGGATGGGGATGGCAAGAGTGGAATGGCATGGGAAGGATGGAATGTCATAGGATGGGGATGGCATGAGAGGGAGGGGCTGGCATAGGAGGGGTGGATGAGATGATGGAATTGGTATAGTGTGGTAAAATGGTGGGGACAGTTATTTGATACAACTTATTATTCGAAAGCTATTCTTTCTACTAAAGGTGAAGATTCTCTAAATTTGAACGTTTTTTTTTAGAAAAGCTGTCAGGCGAATCAAAAGAATACACCAGCATTTATTCTATAGATGAAGAAGATGCTAACAGTCTATACCTTCCTGAGTTTCTGCACAGTCTAACTCCAATGGGCATGTCACCCCACAAGCTCAGCCTCAAGGAAGGAGCAGTTAAAATGTTGCTACGATACTTGAATCCTAAACAAGGACTTTGTCATGATATGAGATTAGTAGTTAGGGAGCTGTTAGAGGGAGAGTTACCTGGACGCTGTGTTTCAGGAGACAGTCACACCCCTGAGATTAACTGCCTTGAATTCGGCCAGTGGTCAAGGACAGGAGGGTGTGACTATGAGTGAGGCAGGTAGAGGGATCCAGGAGGTAGTGTTGCAGGAGCCTCAGCCCTTGTCCTTGTCCAACAGGTGCGAGATTCCTCCCTGTGTCGACGAGAGCAGGGACTGTAGGGAGGATGAGTAAACTGACCATAGCACCGTGGTACAGGGAGCCATTTAAGTGAGGGGAGAAAAGAGACATGTAGTCGTAATTGGGGATAGTATAGTTAGGGGCATAGACACTGTTCTCTGTGGGCACGATCGAGAATCCCGAAGGCTGTGTTGCCTACCTAGTGCCAGGGTTCAGGATATCTCATCTGGGCTGCAGAGGAACTTGGAGTGGGAGGGGAAAGATCCAGTTGTCGTGGTCCACGTCGGTACCAACGATATAGGTAGAACAAGGATAGAGGTTTTGCTGAGGGAATATGAGCAGTTAGGGGTTAAGTTAAAAAGCAGAACCAAGAAGGTAATAATCTCCAGATTACTACCTGAGCTAATTGGCACAGGGTCAATAAGATTAAAGACGTAAATGTGTGGCTCAAAGATTGGTGTGGGAGGAATGGTTTCGAATTCATGGGACATTGGCGCCATTACTGGGGAAGGAGGGAGCTGTTCCGATGGGATGGGCTCCACCTGAATCATGCTGGGACCAGAGTCCTGGCGAATCGCATAACTAGGCCTGTAGTTAGGGCTTTCAACTTAATAGCTGGGGGGAGGGTTCAGTTGCATGGAAAATTAGGAAGTCAAAGTTAAAGGAGAAGGTAGGAGTGCAGGTTAGTGATGAGGCTGATTGTTACCAGAAAATAAAAGGTAGGGACAGAACGTGTGAACATCGTATTGCACTAAGGAATCATACAAGAGTCGGGAAATTTGATAATAGAACAAACTTAAAGGCTTTGTATCTGAATGCACAAAGCATTCGGAATAAAATTAAAGAGTTAACAGCGCAAATAGAGACGAATGGGTATGATTTAGTGGCGATTATTGAGACGTAATTGCAGGGAAACTAGGTTTGGGAATTGAATATCCAAGGGTACTCAGTATTTCGGAAGGATAGGCAGGAAGGAAAAGGAGGTGGTGTAGTTTTGCTAGTAAAGGAAGAGATCAGTGCTGTAGTGAGAAATGATATAGGCATTGGAGATCAAGACGTAAAATTAGTCTGGGTAGAAATAAGAAATAACAAGGGAAAGAAGAACCTGGTGTAAGTAATCTATAGGTTCCCAAACAATAGTTCCACAGTGGGGCACAGTATAAACCAGGAAATACTGGGGACTTGTAAGAAAGGTACGGCAATAATCATGGATGATTTTAATATGCATATAGACTGGATTAATCATATTGGCAAGGGTAGCCTCGAGGGAGAGTTCATTGAATGTATTAGAGATTGTTTTTTGAACCAAATGTTGTGGAACCAAGCAGGGTACAGGCTATTCTAGATTTGATGTTGTGTAATGAGGTGGGATTAATTAATGATCTCATATTTAAGGATCCTCTGGGAAGAGTGATCATAGCATGCTAGAATTTCAAATTCAGTTTGAGGGCAAGAAACTGGAGTCCCACACTAGTGTTCTGGAGTTAAACAAAGGTAATTACATAGGCATGAGGACAGATTTGGCCCTAGTGGAATGGGCAGAAAGACTAAAAGGTAGGACAGTTGATGAGCAGTGGCAGATGTTTAAGGAGATGTTCAATTCCTCCCAACTAAAATATATTCCAGAGAGGAAGAAAGATTGTAAGATGGGGGGAAAATACTTCCATGGCTAAGGAAGGAAGTTAAGGATAACATAAAGACAAAAACTAAGGCATACCATATTGCAAAGGCTAGTGGCAGGCTGGAAGATTGGGAAACTTTTAAAAATCAACAAGGGGTTACTGAAAATGTAATAAAAAGAGAAAAGGTACATTATGAAAGAAAACTAGCACAAAATATAAAAATGGATAGCAAAAGCTTCTATAAGTATATAAAAGGGAAGAGAGTAGCTAAAGTGAATGTTGGTCCTTTGGAGGATGAGACTGGGGAGCTAATTGTGGGGAACACAGAAATGTCGGAGACACTGAATCAGTATTTTGCCTCAGTTTTCACGGTGGAGTACACTACCATCCCAATAGGGACAAGTAATGCAGAGGTTATAGAAAGGGAGGAACTTAGAACAATCATCATCACTAGGGAAAAAGTACTGACCAAACTATTGGGATTGAAGGCAGAGAAGTTCCCAGGGCCTGATGGCCTACATCCTAGGGTCTTAAAGGAAGTGGCAGTGGATATAGTGGATTCATTGGTTATAATATTCCAAAATTCCCTGGATGCAGGAAAGGTTCCAGTGGATTGGAAAAATGCTAATATAAACGCCTTTATTCAGGAGGGAGGCAGAAAGTAGGAAACTATAGACCAGTTAGTTTAACATCTGTCATTGGGAAATTGTTAGAATCCATTATTAAGGAAGTAATAACAGGACATTTAGAAAGCCAAACCACAATCCATCAGAGTTTAGCATGGTTTTATGAAGGGTAAATTGTGTTTGACGAATTTGCTAGAGTTCTTCGAAGATGTAATAAGTAAAGTGGATAATGGGGATCCTGTAGATGTAGTATATCTGGACGCCAGAAGGCATTTGATAAGGTGCCGCACAAAAGGTTAATACACAAGGTAAGATCACATGGGTCAGGAGCAATTTATTAACTTGGATAGAGGATTGGTTCACCAACAGAAAACAGAGAGTCAGGATAAATGGGTCCTTTTCTGGTTAGCGAGATGTAACTAGTGGAGTGCCACAGAGGTTCGGGCCTCGGGCCACAACTATTTACGAATCTATATTAATGACTTGGATGCAGGGATAGAAGGTACTATAGCCAAATTTGCAGATGACGCTAAAATAGGTGGGATAGTAAGTTGCAACAAAGAAATAAGAAATTTACAAATGGATATGGATAGGTTAGGTGAATGGGCCAAAATTTGGCAGATGGAGTTTAACGTGGATTAATGTGAGGTTATCCATTTTGGTTGGAAGAATAGAAAGGCAAATTATTATCTAAATGGAGAGAAATTTCAGAGTGCTTCGGTGCAGAGGGATCTGGGTGTCCTTGTGCATGAATCGCAGAAAACTAATATGCAGGTGCAGCAGGTAATAAGGAAGGCAAATTGAATTTTGGCATTTATTGCTAAAGGAATAGAATATAAAAGTAGGGAAGTGTTGCTGCAACTGTACAAGGGATTAGTGAGACTGCACCTGCAGTATTGCATACAGTTTTGGTCCCTTTACTTGAGGAGGGATGTAGTTGCATTGGAGGCAGTTCAGAGGAGGTTCACTAGATTGATTCCAGGGATGAGGGGTTTGTCTTATGAAGAGAGATTGAGCAGTTTAGGCCTTTACTCTCTAGAGTTTAGAAGAATGAGAGGAGATCTAATTAAGGTATATAAGATTATTAAGGGGATTGACAAAGTAGAGGTAGAGAGGATGTTTCCTCTGGCGGGGCAATCTAGAACAAGAGGTCATAGTTTTAGGATAAGGGGTAGCAGATTTAAAGCAGAGATGCGGAGAAATTACTTCTCTCAAAGGGTCGTGAGTCTGTGGAATGCACTACCCCAGAGTGTGGTGGGTGCCAGGACATTGAGTAAATTTAAGGAGAAGTTAGACAGATTTTTAATTAGAGAATGGGCAGGAAAGTGGAGTTGAGGCCGAGATGAGATCAGCCGTAATCGTATTGAATGGCGGAACAGGCTCGAGGGGCTGAATTGCCTACTCCTGCTCCTAGTTCTTATGTTCTTCAATGATAGATGCTGAAATTATAACAGGCAGATTTCAAGGAAATAGAGTGTTTTTTCCGCGAATAATATTGAGCCCATCATATGTAAACCTGCCTTTTGAATTCAGGAGAAAACAGTTCCCAACTAGACTTTCATATTCTATGACTATAAACAAGTCACAAGGCCAGACTCTTGACAAACTTTGTATTTATATTCCTACAACTGTTTTTACACATGGACAGCTTAATGTAGCTTTTTTGAGAGTGAGATGTTTTGATTCTGTTCAGGTCTTTGGTGAAAGAATAACTAGAAATCCTGTATTTGAGGAAGTACTATTGCAATAAAGATACTGATTTGGCTGCAAATATTTTGCAGGTTGCGGCTAATATTAAGTGTCATTGGGCTCTGCAAAGGATTTTATTCTGTAGATAGTCAGATAATGAGTGCTATGTATCAAGTTATCACTTGCTTCTTACTGTGTGCTTCTTAATTTTCCAATATTCTTGTCACTCATTCTGTTAGCATAAATTTCAGGAATCATGAGAGCAACAGTGTACAATTAAGTATTTCCATATTGGTTAACCTGTTTGAGCATGACAAAGTGCACAAGTTTCCAACAATTTTACACTGGTGACCAGATGGCAGCTGACAAAACTGCCACAATGTCATACTCCACTGTTGATTATCACAATGTGTTGTTAGCGGAGTAAAGTAATATATCATCATTCTCAAAATGTTGTCTTGATAAGTCAAGTATTAGAGTCACAGGGCTGAATTTTATCAGCTCGCTGCTGTTGAGAAAAGGCACGGCGCACACACAACAGGCTGAGTTTTATTCGGGCGCCTGCATTCAACGGCCGCCGATGAGTCCCCACGATATTAAGTGTGGGGGCTCATTTAAATTTTGGGGACGGAGTGGCCGCCCTGATGATATCATTGGGGGGGCGGCCATTGCGCCCCGGCAACAACGTCTGGCGCCACTGCGCAGGTGCCGTTGCCATTTTTAAAGGGCTGTAAGCTCTTAGGAGAAATAAAAATTTATAAAGGTGAATCATGAAGAATTATTGCGTAAAAATTACAGATGTAATGGAGGCCCTTTCCCCTCTCCACCAGGTTCTCACCTGGAACTCCATATGGAATTCCGAAGGTGCGTGGAGCCCGAACGGCGGCCGTAATATCGGAGTGGGACAGCCGCTGCCTGCAGGTAAGTTTATTTAAATATTTTAAATGTTCATTTGCAAATTTAGATGAAGGACCCGCCGCCGTCCAGTGGGGGGGGGGGGGTCCACACCGAGGTCCCGCCACCGCTGGTAATATGCGGCAGGACCTTCTCGACGTGGCGGGGGAGAGACGGGCCTCTCCCTGCAGCATTTTACCATCCCCGCGCCACGACCCGCAGCGTCTAGGGGCTGGTAAAATTCAGCCCAACTTGTGCGCCGCTGAGTTGCCGCGGTATTTCGCGCGGCAGGCCATTAGCATGGAGGGGGTGGAAGGCCCATCCCCCCACCGATGACATAGAGGGGGTGGGTGCTCCATCCCCAGCACTGCACAGGCACCGGCGCCATTTTTAAAGGGCTCCGGTCCTTCAGTTTCATTTACATTTTTAAAGGTTCCGTTGTAATAAAGATTGCATCAAAATTTGAATTTAACTTACAATCCCCTCTGAACAGAGATTCGAAGGCGCGGGGGTTATGGCCACCTGCCAGAATATCAGTGTGGGATGGCCATTACTACCAGGTTAGTGATTATTCATTAATCTTTATGTAATTAGCATATTTAGATTAAGGCTCCGCAGCCAAATGGTGGTGGGGGTGGGGCTGCCCCGAGGCCTCACCGCACCGGTAAAATGGGGTGGGACCTTCTCGACGGGGAGCATGGAGGGCTTCTCCCTCAAGTATTTTCCGGGCCCCCCGCCCCCTGCCACGACCCCTGACGGCGAGGGGCTGGTAAAATTCAGCCCATAGAGCCATTTACGGCACAAAAGGAGGCCATTCGGCCCATCGAGACCACGCCAGCTCTCCACAGAGCTATGCAGTCTGTCCCACTCTCCAGCTCAATCCCTGCAGCTCTGCAAGTCTATTTCTCTCAGGTGGCCATCCAACTTCCTCTTGCCGTTATTGACCATCTCCACATTCACCATACTTGTGGGCAACGAGTTCCAGGTCATTACCACCTGTTGCATAAAAAAGTGCTTCCTCATTGTTCCCTCCTGCATATTTTGCCCAAAACATTCAATCTGTTTCCCCTAGTCCTTGTACCATTTGTTAATGTGAACCATTTTTCCTTGTCTAACTTATCTAAGCCTGTTATAATGCACATTTCTATTAAATCTCCTCTCAATCTCCCTTGTTCTAAGGAGAATAACCCTAGCTTTTCCAACCTAATCTTGTAACTAAAATCCTCCATCCCTGTAACCATTCTGGTAAATGTCCTCTGTACCCTCTTAAGGACCCTCACATCCTTCCTGAAGTGTGGTGACCAAAACTGGACACAATACTCCAGTTGGGATCTAACCAGAGCTTTATAAAGATTCAGGATAACTTCCCTGCTTTTGGACTCAGTGCCTCTATTTATGAAGCCCAAGATCCCAAATATGCTTTTCTAACCACTCCCTCACCTGCCATTTTCAAAGATCTATGCACATGCACTCCCAGATCCCTCTGTTCCTGCACACTCTTTAGAACTGTGCCATTAAGTATATACTGCCTCTCCCTATTCCTTCTTCCAAAATGCATTACCTCACACTCGTCAGTTTTAAATTACATCTGCCACCTCTTTGTCCATTCTGCTAGCATATCTATGTCCTGTTGCTGATGGTTCATATCATCTTCACTGGTTTCCTCACCTCCAAGTTTGGTGTCATCAACAAATTTTGAGATTCTATTCTGTATTCCAAGATCCAAGTCATTTATATATAGCAAAAAAAAAAACAGTGGTCCCAGCACTGACCCTTGGGGAACACCACTGTCTAGCATTCTCCAGTCTGAAAAGCAACCATTTACTCCACAATTACTGTACTCTATTAATTACTCTATTACTCTACAAGGCATACCTCAGACTTTATGATGCTTTGTTGTGGCATGTTTTCTCCTGCAGACCATTACCAGATGGTGTGAGATTGTGGTTTCCACTTCCTAATGCAAATATGAACATTTATGTATAAAGAAAAGGAACTACAGGCCTAAGTTGCTGCTCATACTGACCCCTTTCAGTCTAGAAACATCAAAAAGACCCACCTTATGACAAGCATGTTTAATTAAAGATTAATGCTTGTCATGTTCATTTATAAAATAATTGGTTTTCTATGGTAGTAAGGTAATTTTTGATCTATAATAAAAAGCAAAATGTTGCAGATGCTGAAAATCTGAAATAGAAACAAAAAGTGCTGGAAATACCCAGCAGGTCTGGCAGCATCTGTGGAGAGACAAGCAGAGTTAACATTTCAGGTCAGTGACCTTTCATCAGAATTTATGATCTACGCTGGATTTTAAAGTTCTAACAGATTCTTTTTAATATTGGAAAACTAAGATGGCAAGCCATCATGGAGGACACCGTCAAGATAAAAAAGAGAAAAAGAGAAGACAAGGTAAATCAGTAAGTAGTGATTAGGGGGTGCTAAGCTTGGGTGTTAAAAGCTTTCAGATTATAGGTGGAAGGAAAAGCTAAGGTTATAAAGCATTCCACAATTAAGAGATCCGGGCATAGAATGAGTTAAGGTAAAAGACTGTTTAATGAGTCTTGATTTCAATATTGTAAGGAAGCAAAGAGGAGGCAGGGCATGTGGTATACTTGCGACCTCGGAGTTGCATGTGACATTGGAAGAAAAAGCGTAGGACATATTTAATAATTGGTGTTGGATTAGTTAGGGAAGACACTGAAAGAAATCAGGGAAGGATGATAGATACAAATCTGACCACCACAATCCTGCCCCAACAAGTGGCCACCAAACTTTTCCACCAACAAGGTCAGTAGTCAGTATTGTTGTCTACCAGAGACTAACCTGACCACCACAAAAACTACCATTATTTAGCTGGTACACAGCAGTATCCCTGAGGTAGATGCTGTATCGATAAGGGCATATCAGATTTTCTGATTGAAGCTTGCCAAAGCTTTTCCCACACAATGATTTTTGGTGTTTCTTTCTCTAGAATGTCTCTGAAGATTTCTCCTGACATATACCTCATTGGCTTTAACATGCTTTGGAATGTCCTCAGGTCATAAAAGGCGCTGTATAAATGCAAGTTTTTCTTTTATGTTTTGTGAGTACTTGAGCAAGTAAGTATCTGGAATGGAGAAATCAATTTCATTATAGGAATCCCTCCATCCCTGTACTATAATGATGAGGAGGATGAAGATATAGAAAATCTGGAATGGATTCTCTTAGTCACAAAAGACACCTGCACCTACAGATACCCACTTCACAAGGTTTACAAAGTTAGAAGGTCTTATTTAGATTTCTATGTTCAATAATGCCTCAGAAGACTGTGGTTCCCCCTGGAGCCTATTATTAAGTTATCCCAACTGCTGGTGCCTTGAATACATTCTGTGGGTCCTTGCATGGAAGCAGGCAGTACCACACCACTTTATGAAGCAGGTCACTGATGTTCTATTCAAGTGAGCCTCACAGTTTATTACCTTCTCCATAAAACCTAGAAAACAAAGAGAGTGAGCAGTTCAATTCTAAAGATTGGCAGGATTCCCACACACAGAGCCAGAGAACACCAAGCAAAAGAACCAACGGTGACATGAGGATAAACATTTTTGTGGTTAGGATCTGGAATGCACTGCCTGAGAGTGTGGTGGAAGCAGATTCAATTGTGGTTTTCAAAAGGGAATTGGATAAGCACCTAAAGAGAGAAAATTGCGGGGCTAGGGGGAAAGGGCAGGTGAGTGGGACTAGCTGAGTTGCTCTTGCAGAGAGCCAGCATGGACACCATGGGCTGAATGGCCTCCTTCTGTGCAGTAACCAGTTTATGGTTATATGACTCAGGGAGCTATTGATGAAACACCTGTGGCATTGAAAGCCCCATATGACAATCCCCCAATATTTTTAATACCAGTATGTGATGTCAATTACTTTATCATGTCCATTAATTCCTGCTACCTTGGAAGGTATCATGATGTTTTTTCTCATGTGATAATGCACCATACAAGTTTTGCTAACTCAGAACTATGTGCTAGAAAGGTTAATCATCAATCAAGGTTATCATGCATTTTGACCCAAATAAGGTATCCGCAGATACATAGGGAGAACAAATACAATGAGGTCCATTGACTACAAGAATTCTAAAAAACCAGACACTAGGCATTATGATGTCTGAATATATCTGGTGGAGTCTGCAATACAGTCTCCAGAAACTTTGTAGTTTACTGTGCTCAGCATAATATCACCATATAGAAAGGATTACTATTTCCTGAAATGTAAAGTGACAGTGATCAAGAGGAGAAGGCCTTCCATCCTGACATTAGGAGGAAGGTGCAAAGGAAGGAGAGGAGGTGGAGAATGCCCACCGTCAGCCTGCAACTGGAGAAAGAAGGCAGAAACTTAAAGCTGAGTGCTCTGAGTAAATAGAAGTTGGGAAACTGAATAAACGTTCCTTCCCCTGTGTGTGCCTCCCCACCCCAAATGCTTCATAAGAAACTACATTCCATAAGGTTTCTGTATATTTTTTCCATCATCACAAGGTCACACATCTTCAGTCACGTCTACGAAGTTGCAAACATCCAGAAAAATGTACTTTGGAGTTTATGTGGTCAAACAATTTTTACTCTTCCCAACACAATTTTAAAAAATAGCTTTTAATAATTTCATACGCTCTAGATACAATTACTTCTACCACTGTTGCACCCTTTGTGCTTTCCACTTTATTTGCCTCAGCTCGTAATCTACTTCGACAAGAAACCAAAATTCAAGGAGAGCAATGAGTCAAAATAGATCCTTTTTCTATTTTGGATAACAAGAACATTAAGATGAAAGATTGGTTTAAAATTGGATTCACAGCAGTTACAAGAAGCAGTTTTGGCAAAGGACCGGAAGGCACAACTGATGGAGGTACAGGATGATCACAGTAGATCTAATGGGATTCTCTCTCTAGTTTGCAGAATAAATCTTCCTTCCCCACCTCCTGTAATAAAATTGGAATGCATCCAGGACACAGCAGCATATCAAAAGCATCTTAATGAAATACAAGGAAATCAGGTTATTCATCTGGTATGGAATCACAACCATATGCTGCAATCTCAACTATTCAGAAAGCTACGGTGACAGTTTTAACAATAACATGATTTACGATATCAAAAGCAGATACACCCTTGTGTATTGTCCTCCACCCATTCTATGATTGCCCAATGCAGCTTATGATCATAATTTAGGGCTATGATTTCTATTTTTGCAAATAAATGGCAAGAAGTGTTATTTTACAGAATTTGATGAAACTGTAATAAGTCATATTTTGTAGAAATGGGTGAATTAAAACCAAAGTGATGATGTGATTCTTTTGCCTCTTTCAGCACATATCAAAAATCTGTGGGTAGTTCTCTGGATCCATGCAAGACTCTCTGACTCTGTGACGTCTTGAAAATTTCTCAATTGTTGTACTTGTGTGTAATGGTTCACATGAGTGCAGTTCATAAATGAATCAGGCAAGGAGGATCACATGCTATTAACAAAACCTGCCTGATTTTCATTCATTTACATTCATTTAAAGTTGTGGATGGAAAAGCCATGGAAAGAGGAATCTTTGTTATGGCCTTGCGATCCTCCATGCCTGAATTTGCTCTATGCACTTGGCATAATAACAGAAAAATCAGCCTATGTACTTAAGCTATTGAAAGAACTTGTTGATATTGTGAATAAACATCCTCTCGAGATGGTGCAGTTTTTTTTTCAGAAAACATGATTTACAGAGCCTGTATCTCATAAGATCTTCCAGGCATCATTTATTTTACATGTTGAAGATTATCTTTGAACTACTGCAGCAGAATATGTGAACTTAAGTAATTGAGAGAGCAGTGTTTGCAGGTTAACATTTAATGTATACCTGTGACATTCCTTCATACAGGCATTAATCCATTATTAAACCCTCTGCTAAAATAGCAGATAGTAGAATTCAATATAACACCAAAATCACTAACAGCTTGCATTTTTTAGCAACATTGTCTGTAACAATTGTCCTTTATTTATAGGCAAATATGGATGATTTGAAGTGTAATGTATCTTAGCACACTGGCTTTAGAATATTTGTAAAAGTCACAAAAGAAAAAAAAATCAATGTCCCAGCAGTAGTTAGATTTCATGTCAATTTTGTCATCCAGGAAAGTAATGGTACTTCTGCTTGGTATAATTTACCGAGTTGTGTTTTCATTAGATTGTTACCTCAGCTTTTGAAAATGTTATTCCTTCTGTGTAACTGAAGAAAAACTTGCACAAAATGTTCTAATAGCATTATTTTAATGAATAAAAGTACTACTTTCTCATGTGAGGAAATTGATAACATAGCTTGTTTTAAAAAAGATGCTGAGACTAATTGTTTATAACATACTGAAACTTCAAAGACTTATGCAACATAGGAAGGATTTTCCAAGCCTTCCAAGAGTTTCTGTTGATGTTGCATGTCATTTTGAGAGCAAATTCTGATCCGAATCGATCTTTTCTCCTGCAGAGTAGCGAGACCTTAAATTGTAGAGGTTAGTTTAACAGCCTATAGTGGCTGCTGCAACTGAGTGTCAGAGGTAAACTCAGAAACAGCATTTATAACAGTTATTTCATTTCATTTGAGGAATGCTTGGAATATGACTTGCAGGTCAATTCAAGCCGGTGGCACTTGAACTGTTCTTATGAGTACACCTGGTCATTTGCTTTTGAAGCTGTAGCTGTTTACTGTCTTTCACTGCAGTATAAAGAGTTCCATAAGTTTTCTATTGTACTTCAGATGTCACTAAACGGTAACAGAACCAAAGTTGCATTTTATCTTCCAACATCTGGAAAGAAGTGACACAGTATGTTGCTGCATTTCTTTATCGTGGGTAATATGAATCTAAATCCAACCCAAATAGGTCAGATGTTTGCCTCTTCTCTTCGTGAGGCCTGTATGTAAGGGAAAAGAGTTTGACCACTTTCAGCCTGTTCCCCAGTTGATGTGATTCACCATGATGAAAGAACAGTCTCCTTGCTAAAACATTACCTTATGTTGTACTATCTTTCTTTAAAATAGCTCAACGAGCTTCCTGTTGGCTAATCTGTGTGGGCTCATTGCACTTGATCTGTCAAGTATCCGATTTTCAAATTTTTTTGGGCAAGCTTGTGGCAAAATTAATTTGTGCAATTGTTTCTTTTGTAAGATTTTGCAAGGCATGAGTTTTGCACTGGAAATAATGCATGACACAAGAGGGATCCTAAACTTAAGCTGCCCCTACATTTTGTCAACTTTTGATAAATTGTTACTTTACTGATTGACTAAGTTCCTGCAAGCAATGTAGAAGTTAAAATATAAAGCTTCAAGGATTACAATGGTCCCTTTATCGGATAAGTAATGCAAGGATAAGTAATGCAATCCTTACAATAATGAAGAAACATATGCAAAGAAAGAAAGATCTTGCATTAATATAGCACCTTGTACATCGGGACACCCTAAAATTCTTCACAATCAATGAAGTACTGTTGAAGCATAGTCACTGTTGTAATATAAGCAAGTGCAGCAGCCAATTTGCACTAATAAATAGCATGAGGTAAATGACCAGACAATGTATTTCAGTGATGTAGGTTGAGGGATAAATGTTGGTTAGGACTTCAGGAGAACTCCCCTGCTCTCCTTTAAATAATCCTTGGAATCTTTTATGCCTATCTGAGAAAGCAGCGAGCACCTTGGTTTAAGGTCTGATTCAAAAGATAGTACACCACTCCCTCAGTACTCCACTTAAATATCAGCCTAGATAATATGATTAAATGCCTATCCATAAACTTCTAGCTTACAGTTAGGCATGCTACCATGAAACTTAGTCTAACATCTTGGGGCTTTATTGAGAGTATTAACTTGTGAAATCATTTGAAAATAAATATTGTCAAGTCTTCTTCTTCTTCTTCTTTGGCCTCCTTATCTTGAGAGACAATGGATACGCGCCTGGAGGTGGTCAGTGGTTTGTGAAGCAGCGCCTGGGGTGGCTATAAAGGCCAATTCTAGAGTGACAGGCTCTTCTACAGGTGCTGTCAAGTGATACCATGTAAAGTAGGATAATTATATGCATAAAACATTGTATAATATCATACTTTTAAAAAACAGAATAATGTTATTTGTATGTGCAACACTGAGGACTGAAGTTATCAATAATTGTTAGTGCTAAAATGCTACAAGTGCGTCAAAAGGGGCGGCACAGTGGCGCAGTGGTTAGCACCGCAGCCTCACAGCTCCAACGACCTGGGTTCAATTCTGGGTACTGCCTGTGTGGAGTTTGCAAGTTCTCCCTGTGTCTGCGTGGGTTTCCTCCGGGTGCTCCGGTTTCTTCCCACAGCCAAAAGACTTGCAGGTTGATAGGTGAATTGGCCATTATAAATTGCCACTAGTATAGGTAGGGGAATATAGGGACAGGTGAGGATGTGGTAGGAATATGGGATTAGTGTAGGATTAGTATAAATGGGTGGTTGATGGTCGGCACAGACTCGGTGGGCCGAAGGGCCTGTTTCAGTGCTGTATCTCTAAATCTAAAAAAAGGAAATTGTATTGAAGAATCATAAAAATGTATGAGAGAACATAGCATTAGCTTTCAAAAGGATTGCAATTATATTCCCTATGTCAGGTAAAAGTGTCAACACTGAAATTCCATGTGTTCTGCAGGTTCTGCACCAGGCATTAGGACGTATGCCTGCTGTTGCTTGTGAGTTGTTACATGTAAGTGTTGATGTTCAAAGTGTGCTTGTACAAGGAATGTAGAAAGTTAGCTGCAGGTACAGCAAGCAATTAGGAAGGCAAATGGAATATTGGCCTTTCTTGCAAGGGTATTGGAGTACAGGAATAAAAACGTCTTGCTACAATTGTACAGGGTTTTGGTGATACCACATCTGGAATACTGTGTGCAGTTTTGGTCTCCACATTTAACAAAGGATATACTTACAATGGAGATGTTACAGCAAAGGTTCATTAAATTGGTCCCTGGGATGAGGGGGTTGTTCTATGATGAGAGGCTGAGTAAATTGGGCCTATATTCTCTGGCGTTCAGAAGAATGAAAGGCGATCTCATTGAAACATACAGATCCTGAAGGGGATGGATAGGGTAAACACTGAGAGATTGTTTCTGTGGGTTGAGGAATCTAAAAGAAAGGAGCACAGTCTCAGGATAAGGAGACAATCATTTAAGACGAAGAGGAGGAGAAATTACTTCATAGAACAAAGAACAAAGAACAGTACAGCACAGGAACAGGCCATTCGGCCCACCAAGCCTGCGCTGATCTTGATGCCTGCCTAAACTAAAACCTTCTGCACTTCCAGGGACCGTATCCCTCTATTCCCATCCTATTCATGTATTTGTCAAGATGCCTCTTAAACGTCACTATCGTACCTGCTTCCACCACCTCCCCCAGCAGCAAGTTCCAGGCACTCACCACCCTCTGTGTAAAGAACTTGCCTTGCACATCCCCTCTAAACTTTGCCCCTCTCACCTTAAACCTATGTCCCCTAGTAACTGACTCTTCCACCCTGGGAAAAAGCTTCTGACTATCCACTCTGTCCATGCCGCTCATAACTTTGTAAAACTCTATCATGTTCACTCAAAGGGTTGTGAATCTTTGGAATTCTCTACCCCAGAGGGCTGTGGATGCTCCATCGTTGAATACATTTCAGGCTGGGATAGATAGATTTTTGGTCTCTCAGGGAATCAAGGGATATGGTGAGTGGGTGGGGAAGTGGAGTTGAAGACTAAGATCAGCCATAATCATATTGAATGGCAGAGCAGGCTCAGTGGGACATATGGTCTATTCCTGCTCCTATTTCTTGTGTTCTTGTGCTGCCTAGCATGGACCTAGCATAGATATGTTGGGTTAATTAATTTAAATATCCATTGGTGGTTCAGTAGCTCAGCTCTAGTGTAATACAGAAGTAGCACACGGTGGTGGGAGGGGGTGAGTTTGGAAATTATGGTCACAAAATTCAGCTCCATTGCGTCTGTATTTTTGGTGTAATGAGTATCGTTTTGGGTGCAAAATGGTGCTTGTGCGTGCGCACACACTTCCAGTGTGGTCTGTGCAAGACACCATTTTGGTGAGGACATTAGTGCCTGCTTTCGAAGCTGTGACAAGCAAAGTGATAATGGGGATCCTGTAGATGCAGTATATCTGGACTTCCAGAAGGCATTTGATAAGGTGCCGCACAAAAGGTTAATACACAAGGTAAGATCACATGGGGTTAGGGGCAATTTATCAGCTTGGATAGAGGATTGACTAACCAACAGAAAACAGAGAGTCGGGAGAAATGGGTCTTTTTCTGGTTGGCAAGATGTAACTAGTGGGGTGCCACAGGGTTCAGTCCTTGGGCCCCAACTCTTTACAATCTATATCAATGACTTGGATGCAGGGATAGAATGTACTATAGCCAAATTTGCAGATGACACAAAAATAGGTGGGATAGTAAGTTGCAATAAAGTAATAAGAAATTTACAAATGGATATGGATAGGTTAGGTGAATGGGCCAAGATTTGGCAGATGGAGTATAAAGTGGATTAATGTGAGGTTATCCATTTTGGTTGGAAGAATAGAAAGGCAAATTATTATCTAAATGGAGAGAAATTCCAGAGTACTTCGGTGCAGAGGGATCTGGGTGTCCTCGTGCGTAAATCGCAGAAAGCTAGTATGCAGGTACAGCAGGTAATAATGAAGGCAAATTGAATTTTGGCATTTATAGAGCATAAAAGTAGGGAAGTGTTGCTGCAACTGTACAAGGCATTAGTGAGACTGCACCTGGAGTATTGCATACAGTTTTGGTCCCCTTACTTGAGGAAGGATATAGTTGCATTGGAGGCAGTACAGAGGAGGTTCACTAGATTGATTCCAGAGATGAGGGGTTTGTCTTATGAAGAGAGATTGAGCAGTTTAGGCCTTTACTCTCTAGAGTTTAGAAGAATGAGAGGAGATATAATTGAGGTATTTAAGATGATTAAGGGAATTGGCAAAGTAGACGTAGAGAGGATGTTTCCTCTTGTGGGGCAATCTAGAACAAGAGTTCATGATTTTAGGATAAGGGGTAGCAGATTTAAAACAGAGATGAGGAGAAATTACTTCTCTCAAAGGGCCGTGAATCTGTGGAATTCACTACCCCACTGTGTGGTGGATGCCGCAACATTGAGTAAATTTAAGGAGGAGATAGACAGATTTTTAATTACTAATGGGTTGAAGGGTTATGGAGGACGGGCAGGAAAGTGGAGTTGAGGCTGAGATGAGATCAGCCATGATCGTATTGAATGGCGGGGCAGGCTCGAGGGGCTCAATTGCCTACTCCTGCTCCTTGTTCTTATGTTCTTATGTTTAGGAGCTTGTGCTGGAAGTATGTAGAATAGGCAGATTGTAACTTGAGTCAGTATCTAACACTAATTTGACGCTAGCAGTGCCATTTTCGATCTCTTTTCTCCATATAATGTCCTTCCGTAAACATGTATAGCTAAGCATGCATTCAACAACAGGAAGCACCCTCACCAATGCTATTGAAAGGGATCATCAACTACTTTCAGATTAGTTTCTGATTGATTTGTACTGGCTCTGTAGGAGTTTGTAGAAGTGTGTTGAATTTCCTACTGTATTTAGTGTTGGTGAAGTCAATAGTGAGTGGTGCTGCATGTGGTGAAGGCCTTGGTTCTGACTTCAAGGATTCTGCTCAGACCACTTGCTCTCAGTCATGGATGCTATAATTACTAGACCCCTTGGCCTGCAGCATGACAGGATGATTCAGCAGAGGCAACACAGAGGAGGACAAGCTGCTCGCAGAGGGAGGAGCAGGGGATGAGGGCTTCCAGTAGGAGGCCTTATCCACCCAGGATCTTAGGTCAACCTAAGGCAGGAACAGCGGCCTGGATATAGTGCAGCCGGTGGGACTCCTGGCGATGGGCTGAAAAAGTGGTCGAAACCCACCTCAGCCATTCGGAGTCCCACCCCCGCCCAGTTTTTTTTAATGACGCCAAGGCAATTAACAGTCCAGAGCCGGGATCCCTGTCCCTTTAAAAAAGGGGATCCCGGCTCCAAGAGCTGCTGGCCAATCAGAGGGTGGCCACTGCTGGTACATCAGGAGGCCTCAGAGATCGGACTTGAGATAAGTCAGGTGGGGTCGCCAGGACCAATCCGGCAGGCCCCAGCTTTGGGGGGAGAGGACAGTGGGCACTAAATACAGGGGAGGGGAGTTCAGGGAGGTGGGTTGTTTGCTGGGTCCTCCATGGGCCACAGATTGCTCACAGCCCATGGGCCCCTCAACAAGCCGGCAGGGAGGTCGCCTCGGGGGGAAGACCTCCCCCCTACCATCCCCGCTGCTGGCTTAATTCCAGTGGCAACAGGAAGAGGCCCTTAAGAGTCTGATAATAAACCTCTTACAGGCCTCAATTGGCCTCTGTGCAGGAAGGCTGTCATCGGCCTATCCCATGCCCCACTTAATTGTGCTGCGATGGGAAGGCAACATGCTCTCCGCGCCCCCACCTCCTGTCGCAATTCTATGGCCCCTCCCCCCGCCTCCTAGCCCATCTCCAGGGGCCCATTAAATCCACCCCAGTGTGTGTAGGAGATGCACGATGTAATCTGCCACCTCTTACAGGCAGACTTGTAGCCTCAGAGCAGGGCAAGGATTGCCAGTGACTGTGAAGGTGACCGTGGCCATGAACATCTTCACGTTGGGATCCTTCCAGGCTGGAGCAGGCGACATCTCTAACATCTCCCATTTTTCCATCCATTGCTGTATAAGGAAGGTGACTGGCACATTATGCCAGGAAATGGGAGTAATTGCCCTCTTTCTGACCAAAGAGAAACAGGTGGAACATGCACATGGCATTGCTCAGAGAGGGGCTCTCCCAAATGCGGGGTACCTTTGACTGCTCACACATGCCTTGTGAACACCACATCTAAATGTAGAGATATATCGCAACTGCAGAGGTTATGACTTGACAAATGTGCACTTTTTGTATGACCATGCTCAGCACATCATGGAGGTGAATGCCCGGTATCCTGGCAGCAGCCACAATGATGCCTTTATTCTGTGCCAGTCCATTGCACCATCAGTATTTGAGCAGCCATAGCAAACAAGAAGGGTGATAAGGGCTATCCGTTGACTCATGACACCCATGCGCAACCCAGCCATATATGGGAAGCATTCATATAATGACCATCATGTCACCACACAAAACATCATATAGCAGACCATTGAGGTGTTCAAGCAATGCTTCTACTGCCTGGGCTACTCTGGAGGAGCCATGCAGTTCTCGCTGGAACGTGTGTCTCAATTCATCATGGTCTGCTGTATCCTGCATAACCTCGCCATCATGAAAACACAGTTCTTACCACCAGGGCTACAGTGAGCAAAGGAGGAGAAGGAGGAGGAGGAGGGAAAGGAAAAGGTGGAGGAGAAGGATAAGGAAGAGGAGCTGAAAGAAAGGAGGAGGCACCCAACACATCCCCTTTCCAGCCAGGCTGAGACCGCCTCATTCCACTACGGTTCCAGTGAACACAACCCGAAATCCCCATTCACCAACAGTCCCACAACTTACTTTCCCTCTGTCACTGACAATCACAGCATCCTTTTGGCCACAATGCTGAAATAAAAAACACTACAAAACAACTATTCCAAACTAACTTTATCAAACAAACCATCCAATATTCTATACAAAGACAACTGATCACCCATGTGCATTCCTTTAGTGCCTGTCTTGCGGGTGCTATTGCCTGTCTTAGTGCTCCTACTGTGCTACCCCAGTGATTGCAGCATGGCTGGCAGAAGGCTGCTGATTGAAAGTGGGGGAGACTGCAGATGGCCTTGTTGGACAACCTTGAGAGCAGCTCTGGCCCTAGAAAGCCCTGCACTACCTTAGCAAGGGTGACAGCAGTCTTGACTGGCTGGTTGACTAGCAACAGCAGAGGCTATGGCAGAGTGGCAGTGGTGAGAGGATGAATGCTGTCATTGTATGAAAGGACATCAGGTTCCTGCTCCATGTAGGAGGTACTGTTAATCCCCCAGGGCAACACCTCTGCAATCCTAGCAATATGTTGGAGGACAGATTGCTAAACTGCTATGAGACCCTGTATTACGACCAGGTGAGAAAGGTGTCAAGGGGTCTTTTACTGTCTTCACCTGGTCTTATTGTAAAAGGGTTTAATTTTAAACACACTGTGTTTTGAGCTCCCCCTTTGTGAATCCTTGTTCACAGCTTTCCAATTATAAGGCAAAGAAATGAGAACACCAGTTTTTCTTTAGGTTTAAAGAAGAAAAATGAAAGTTATTAAAACTTAAACTTAAACTCCAATTCGGTTAATGCCTATGGATACACACTGCGCCCACGCTAGCATGCACATGCGATACGCATCTGCAAATAGAGACAGAAAAGAGAAGAAAAATAAAATGGAGAGGTTTGAGGAAATCTCTGAAGTGGGTTCTTTTTTTTCTGTGCTTTGAGCTCGCTGTAGGGTCCTTGATTGTAGGTAGTCTTTCTTTTCATTGGGGCCCAGTATTCTCCTTAAACCTTGTACACTGTAGGAGACTTTTCTCTCTTGGGATACATACGTCTTCAATGGTTTCCGAAACTGAAGCAAGATGACAGCAGACAGGAGAGAGGTGTTCTCAGTCCAGGAAAAAACAGCCTTCTGAGTTCCAATTCCCTATTGGAAGTCAAATTCAAAAAAACCCAATAGTCAGTCAGTCATGTGACCAAACTGGCCCGACCACATATGTTTGTGTATTCGGCCGTCTTAGTAGTTAACCTGGAATGCTTCAATGTCTGGTAATCAAAAGTCCATTATGGATTAAATTGGAGCAGGGAATAGCTCCTTTGTCCTTTGAAGTACTTGTCTGTTGATATGCTAATGTCACGCTCCAGCCAAAGTCTCCAATTGTTTTTTAAAGCAAGTTCTTTCTTCACCATCAGCAGTTAAAAATCAATGTTCATGTGGTAAAATTAATTTTCCTCATTTTTGGCAAGTGGGGATTTGCCTGACACCTCTTTGAACACTGGCATCCACGGCCATTATGGCAGCAGTCAGAGTACATATGGCAGAAAGATGTGCTTGCATGACAACAAGCTGAGATTGCAAGACCTCAGCCTAAGCTTCCATTACAGCGCTTAAATGTTGGCTTCTGCTAATGCTGCAATGGAAGCTGAGACATCGGCCATAGGGCGGCACAGTGGCGCAGTGGTTAGCACCGCAGCCTCACAGCTCCAGGGACCCGGGTTCGATTCCGGGTACTGCCCTGTGTGGAGTTTGCAAGTTCTCCCTGTGCCTGCGTGGGTTTTCTCCGGGTGCTCCGGTTTCCTCCCACAAGCCAAAAGACTTGCAGGTTGATAGGTAAATTGGCCATTATAAATTGTCACTAGTATAGGTAGGTGGTAGGGAAATATAGGGACAGGTGGGGATGTTTGGTAGGAATATGGGATTAGTGTAGGATTAGTATAAATGGGTGGTTGATGTTCGGCACAGACTCGGTGGGCCGAAGGGCCTGTTTCAGTGCTGTATCTCTAATCTAATCTAATAATCATATACTGCATCACGGTTGAGTCGCATTGTTCTCATGGAGTTGGACACCCCTTCCATGCTGCAAAGGATGGGCTCCAAGTTCTGTGCAAAGCCCTATGCCAAGCTGATGCCAGACTCCTCCATGCTCCTTGGCAGTAACAGCAGGCTTTCTGGCAGGTCTGCTGATGAATCGAACATTTTGTTATGCATACCCATCAGTCTTTTTCTGTACACTGCACCATCAAAGTCCTCATCTGAATCCTGTGCAGCAGAACTCGCGTGTGACCTGGCCCTCCAGGGGTGGGGCGTGGGGGGTGGGGGGTGGTGGAGGGGGTTGGTGGCACCGCTGGGACCCTTTACCCTGGGCCTTGCTGCAGCCCACTCATAACTGGTACTCACCACATGCTGCTCTGGCCCCTACGCCACTCTCTAAATTATGCAAAGTGTCTGTCTCTGGGCTGGTGGCTGCAAGTGTGAGATCAAATGATGGTGTTTCATCATCATCAATCTCCTCTTCCTCTTGGACATCATACTGCTGCACCAATGCCCGACCAGGTGGCAGTTCTTGGGTATCTGAAAGAAGAAAGGCATAAGAGTCGGGTTGCAGTGAGGGAAATGGGGTGGAGCAAGAGGTGTGCACTTACACCATACGCTGCTTATAAATCAGAAGAGATAGAGGCATGAGGGGGATGCGGGAGGTGTGAAGGTAGATTAGGTAGGAACATATTGTCATCCTCTATGGTTTCAGCCCTGCTACAGGCCATGATCTCAGTTGTGACCATTCCAATAATGGTCAGCACTGTTTCCTCCATGGGGATGAAGACATACAGCTGTTCCTGTCCTCCGCCAGTTAGTTGTTGTCTTGTCCTGCAAGAGAGACAGAAGTATGTCTGTGAGTGTGGTGCAATGTGTTTATGTGATGTGCCTGTGACAGTTGAATAGTTTGCAGTGTGTGAAAGCTAAGAGTTGTGGGTGTGAGACTTGCAACAGTGTTAAAAGTGTGAGGATGAAGTGAAACATGAATGCTAGGTATGAGTTGTGCTTGATCCGGATTGTTTGTAGGTGAGAAAGGGGATGGTGGTGAATTGAGCAGTGTGTGAGACTAATGGTTTACTTGTAAGGATATGCCATTTGAAGATATAGTCACTGACCTTGACCATTTGTGTGAGGTCATTATACTTCTTCCTAAACTGCATCCAGGTCCTCGGGGCTACACTGTCTGGCATTGACTGCTGCCTGGCCCCATGTTAGTAGAGGACTCTCCTTCTGTCCATCTCCTGCACCAAGGTCTTCAGTATTGCATCAGAGAAGCTTGGAGAATGCTTTCTGACCTGTTAGGCCATATTCATTGTTTTTCTTGCTTAGAATGTTTTTCATAAACTGTTCCAGCACCTGCTACTACCAGAATGCACCTCCCCTTTAAGAAGTACAGGCTGGCTTTAAGTAGCACAGGCTAACTTTAAGTGGTGCTAGTCTCACACAATCTTGGGCTCCCTGCTGAAGTCTGTAGCCACTCAGCAGCACATTTAGTGCTGGGTTGCATGTTACTATTGTTAAAATTAGCAGGCAGCACAAAGTTTGCATGCTGTCTGTATTAGAACAAATGGGCGCAGGCTAATCATGCATCACGTTCCCCGTGCCTGATTTCGGGCCTTATCCAATTTTACCCCCAATATGTTAGATTTAGTGCACTGAGTTAAGAGTTGGGTCAGAGCTAATTGCTTTATTTAGTATTTCCCCCTTTCTTCAATTGTTTTGATTCCCTATAATCTGTTTTTGGTTTTGCTGTTAAGCATGAAACTATTGAAAAATATTTTTTTCCATTACCCTTTTCTTGTGCTCCTGTTACAGAGCTTTGTGCATTGAAAGTACATATGCAGAGTTTGGATGCAGAAACTTCCATAGGACATATGCTTCAAAATTCTGATTTTTGATCCTGGGAACAATAAGCTCTATGTCAAGCATAAGAATTCATTAAATTCACCCAATGGATACAAATTTGTATCCTGCCGCTTCATAATGATTTGGATTTTTACTTCAATGTCCTACTTCACGCCACTTTAATTATTGGTGCAATTCTCATGATGTTCTTTGTTATTTTGGTTGTAAGAATTTGGGACTTTATCCTTGAAAAGTTACTTTTCTGATCCTTAAGAATATAGAATTTGTTCCTTAATCTGAGGTACCTACCAGGAATTATTGACTGCCAATCAGAATAAATATCCCAGTGTGTTTTAAGCTGCTTAGACTTTAGATTCCCCGTCATGCCTCAATTCGCTTTCAATGCACTAAATCTTGCATGAGACACAGGAGAATGTTCATCATTATCATTCAGCTTGTGTAATATTTCTGATTATTGCCTTGAACAGATTGATGCTTTGAATCATAACTGCATTTTAAGTTGCTTTCTCCTTTTTTAAAACAATTAACATGAACAAATCCTCCTTATGACAATTAGTTATAAAGAAATTGTCATTATTATGTGCTTGAATGCAAGTTATCATGCTGATAATTTCTGAAATCACTAATGAGAAGTTGCGATAGTTCATTGGCTAAACTCATTTCAGGAGTAAAAGTGCTTATCCTCTCAGCCAATTGGATTAATTAATTGATCTAGTCCTGCCTCTTTATGCTGCATGTCTCTCTTTAATAGAATGTGCCTATTGCAAGGATCTGAAGGATGCAACAAATGCATTTATTTTATTTCAAAATATACACATCATAGTATTTGGCCTATCCCATTCATTCCAAAGACAATTTGCAATCTTCTCTGTTAAGGACTCTGTGCATTATTTTACTTACCTTCTCTATGACTGAGATTAAGGCATTCAGAATACAAGTGGGATTTAAACCAAGGTTGTTTTGTGTACATAGAATTCAGTAATACCCCTAAGACATGCACTTACTCACATAGCTGGCAGAGAAACTTTATGACTTATGCATGAGTCCACGTGCTGCTGAATTGATGAAAATTTAGAAAATTCAGTATTTCTATTTGTACACTTTTTAAACTGCACATTTCACAATATTAAAAGGTGCATTGCAACCCGAAAACTGAATAAGGTAAATAGTGGAAGAAGTCTCCATGAAGAATGTACTGTTTGAGCCCTCCAATAATAATCAAATTCTAAATAGTCTGGAAAGACCCGCAATGTTTCACCACCTTGCTTTATGTCACCATTACTAATCAAAAGGTTGCACTCAACAATCTATGGGGCTGCTTTCCCTCCTCCCCCCTCCACACATCCCTCCCCCCACTGACTCAGTCCACCTTCATGCACCAAAACCTGCCTGTACTTCTGAGTTAAAATCATCACTATAACACATGTATGTCCCTGTGCAGACCAAACTCCCTGACAGGGCCTTGTGCCGAGAAAAAGGGAGAGAAATAGCAAATGACCAAAAATGGTAGCCAGAAGGCTTCCAGGCCTGAAGAATATGGGAGAGGTTATTTCAAAATATATTCGTAACTGCCTTTATAATTTTCCCTAGTCTCTAATCTTAGAGGGCCTGGTGCAAGGCCTACTATCAACATTTTTTTGTCCTGCAAATTTTAAGAAAATTAAATGGAAAAGCTGATAAGTTCCTCCTGTCTCATTTCCATGGGATCTCTAATCTTAGTATCCTGAGATAACTAATCTCTAATCAAATATCAACAATCCTCAAATAACCTTGTTGCTCATAATATTTCCTTAACACTGGGTTGTGTGACATGTATGCTGGCCTAAAGGCCTGCTCGGGTCTGCAAAAAAAACCCGACCCGAGTCTGACAGAACCTCATTCGACCCGAGCCCAACCTGGCCCGAGTCCTTCCATTTTTTCCCACGCCCGACCCGACCTGACCCAACCCAACCATCAGTTAACTTACCTTACATTTTTCACTTTGTTGCTGATCTACACAAGCTTAAAATAACTGTAACAAAACCACCTTTCTAGCCCAAACATTAGATTAACAGTGGAACCACTGACCTGTCATAGAGTGTGTCCGTGCCAGCCCGATCTGGCCCGACCCGAGCCCGAATGCCGGACCCAGAAGTGCAACCCGACCAGACCTGTACCAGACACATGTCGTTGGGTCCCGTCGGGTTCGGGTCGGGTAGCAGGCCTTTATGCTGGCCATCCATGCAAACAATATTCTCTAATTTGCTTTACATACTTCATTATCTTTTTCAGCCTTCCTGATTTCACTTTATTTCTGATTTGTAGTTGGTAAATACTCTGTAGTTGTTAGAGCAAACACTTCTACTTCCTCAAAAATTAGAATGCCACCTTCTTCAAGTCCTGCTGATGTAATGCATGATAACGCATCTGCTGTCATTTGCTGTTTCCCAGGAACATCTTCCGTTTTAGCACCTATTACAAGTGCTTCCTTTTTTTGTTAAATTTTGAAGAATTACTGAAAATAGAGACATGTTGTCGAATATTTTTGTCTTGCACTCATCAGGACAATATGCAAGAATAACCAACGTAGGGGAAAACAATAACTTATACTGCATGAGAAGAGAGTGTTGACTGGTTGGCAAGTGAACTCTGATTGGTAGAGGTGTTGCCATGGAGAATGCACCAGTTTACTGTGACTGACAGTTAACTGCCAAGCTTTGTTTAAAATTTAAACCAGGCAGCTTGACTCTTATTGATCAAGGCATTGCCCTCAGGAATGAACCAGTGAATGGCTGTCACTTATTTTATTCAGCTGGAACAGGCACAATGTGTGTACATGTTCTTTCTGTCTGCAAAGAACAGGGCCCTGTGTATTAATATATATAGCTTCCAGTATGCACAAATGCACCACACTGCAAGCCCCACTAATAAGGTTGTCAGCGTAATTCTTAACTCACTGCGGATTATTTAGCAAATGTTGTCCAATCATGGAATCACAACTAATGTTGGACACTGTGTTTTGGGTTTTGCAAGCATGGACTGTTGGGTATAGCCTGTGCCTTACCTGTTGCGAATAGTGGAAGGAAGATTTCAAACAAAACTTGGCCATTAACTGTCAGTCACCAAAAACTGGTGCATTCTCCATGGCAACACCTCTACCAATCAGTGTTCACTTGCCAACCAATCAGCACTCTTCTCATGCAGTCTAAATTGTTTTTTTTCACATTGGTTATTCTTGCATATTGTCCTGATGAGTGCAAGATGAAAAGCTTCGACAACTTGTCTCTATTTTCAGCAATTCTCAAGTTCTGTACTACCAAAGGACTATTTTGAAGAATGGTGGTTTAAAACTGAAAAGGAATCCATGGGGTTTTTGTTTTACATCACTGAGAGTTCTGGAAAACAAACAGTTACTGGAAGGTGCCTGTCTTCAAATAATTGCCCAACAGTGGTTATTTTGACTTGGGGAAGATGTTTACAGAGAAGTGACAGGTTAAGATTTATAAACTTCAGGAGGCTCGACTTCTGGAATGTTTTGGTTTCAATTTGAATTGTTACAAAAGGCAGTTGGGGATGAACAGTGGTTTCAAAAGGAGTTAAAAAGTCAACTTGCCAAGAAGAACAAACCACCCCAACTCAGCCTGTTATAGCTCTTTGGTAAAAAACCTGACAGTTTCCAATTTCTTGAGAAGCTGAGAAGCAAGTGTAAGAAGCAGACCAAACTGTTGCTGCATTCCTCCTGTAAGGCCTGTGTCTGAAATCTCTGTTACTGCATTTCCTGGAAGCCTACCCAAACTGATCTTCAACATCGCCCGAAAAGAAATGTTCTAGGGAGATCCCAGTGACAGCATTTGGGATGCCAAACCAAAACAAAGGGCATCTTTCCATATATTTTCTTTCTTCTTCAAGAATTAGCAAGTATTTAACCCAAGTTCTTTTGTCTTTTTTTTTCTAATAGAGCTCTAAAAAGCAAATCACTTTATTTTTTCTGGTTAACCGGTATATGTGTGTGTGTGTGTGTGTGTGTGTGTGTGTGTGTGTGTGTGTGTGTGTGTGTGTGTGTGTGTGTGTGTGTGTGTGTGTGTGTGTGTAAGTGTGAGGGGTTAAGGTCAAAAGAGAACTTTTATATTTCGCTCTGTGTGTTTATGCTTTGCTTCATTATTGGTTGAGACTTGTTTTATAATAAACTGATAATTTTGTTGTTTATTAAAGAAACTTGGTTGGTGTTTTTTTATTCTGGGGTAAAAAATAAAGTCTATGATAGAATGTATTAGTGGGAAAAATTTTAAATACATGTTGTAATCCATGGAGAAGTGGAACTAGTGCATTTCTCCTGCCTCGGCCATAACAGACCGAATCTCATTAATCTTAATCAAAACCTCTGCATTCTTGGAGGTAACTTTGCTAGTTCTTTTGTATTTAGCAGAATAACTAATGGTTTGTGATTTGTTTCAATCTTAAATTGAAGACCTAGCACATAACCAGAGAATTTTCCGCATGCCCAAGTCACTGTCAACGCTTCCTTTTCTATGACTGCGTATCTTTGCTCTGTTGCTGTTAAAGAACAAGATGCACAATATACAGACCTGCGACTCCCATCACTTTGCACCTGAAACAAAACTGCACTTAGCCCTGTTGCTGATGTGTCTGCTGCTATAATGTTTGGTAACTTAGGGTCATAATGTACTAATACTTCTGAAGAACGTAGTTTCGGCTTGATTTTTTCAAAAGATTCTTGTTGGACCTCACTCCAACACCAGGCCTTGTCATTCTTTAATATTCTTTAATGTCATAATGGTTCATTTATCATAGCCAGATTTGGCAGAAACTTTCTCAACTGATCATATGCCCATAAACCTTTGCAATTCTGTTAAATTTTATTAGGCTCAGGAAAGTCTTTTATGACTTTTGTCTTTTGAGGGTCTGCTCTGATGCCTGATCCATTAATAATGTGACCTAGAAATCTGATTGTTTGTTGTGAAAAGACGCACTTCTCATTCAACGTTAGACCTGCTTCCTGCAATCTCTGCAACACTGCTCACACTCCCGCATCGTATTCCTGCTGACTTGCACCATGGATCAACACGTCGTCCTTGTGACAGATGATCCCATCTAATCCTTCCAGGATTCTGGACATTGTTCTTTGGAAAATCTCCAGTGCTGGCGTAATTCCAACAGGTAATCTGTTAAAACAGAATCTTCCAAATGATGTTATAAGAGTCATAGAGTCATTTACAGCATAGAACGAGGCCATTCAGCCCATTGAGTCCATGCTGGTTCTCCACAGAGCTATGCAGTCAGTCCCACTCCCTCGCTCGCTTCCTGTAGTCCTGCAAGTCTATTTCTCTCAGGTGGCCGTCCAACCTCCTCTTGAAGTCATTGATCTTCTCCACTTCCACCACCCTTGTGGGCAATGAGTTCCAGGTCATTACCACCCGCTGTGTAAAAAAGTGCTTCCTTATATTCTCCCTGCATCTTTTGCCCAAAACTTTCAATCTGTGTTCCATTGTCCGAGTACTATTTGTTAATGGGGACAGTTTTGCTAGTTTAGATTCTTCATCCAAAGGTACTTGCCAAAATCTGTGGTTAGCATCTAATTTAGTGAAAATCATGCGTTTCCCTAGCTTTGCCAGACTCTCAGTCACTATTGCCATTGGATGTATTTCTCCATCTCCTGTCTTGTTTAATGATTTAAGGTCTACACAAATTTGAATGGACCCAGTTGGTTTCTTCGCTGGAACTATATCTGAGCACAATCCTGTAGTCTTTGTAACAGGTGAATTGACTCCCTGTTTGGTCATTAACTCAATTTCTTTCTGAACTTTCTCTAGGAGTGGATGTGGAACTTTTCTTGCTGAATATAAACACAATGGTTCCTCATCCTTTCTTAATGTGATTTGGTAGGCTATTTTTAATTTACCCAAACCTTTGAATAATTTAGGAATTCAGCCCTAAAATTCCTTGGCTCCTCCTCTATACCTTTAAGCTCTTCAACTCTGCATATTAACTGTAGATCTATGCAAGTTTGTCGACTGAATAGCGAGCAATTCTGATTCTTGATAATATATAATATCACAGGAATTTATTTTCCCTGGTAACTCAGAATCATTTTCAACTCCCCTCTTACCTTTAGCTCAATGCCTCCAGGCCCATAGAGTTGTTTTACCTGCAGGTCTGCTTACTGTATCTGCTTACTTTCTTCAGCCATGGTTCTGTGTCTGCCAGTACTGAAACTGCTGCTCCAGTGTCCAGTTTGAATCTTGTCTGATAGCCTCCTACAAGAATCCCTGCCATCCAGGAATCTTCACTTGCTCTGTGGATTTCTCCTAGAAATGGTAATTCAACACATTGTACATCCTGTTTATATTTTCTAACCTCTGCCTGCTTGCTTATCTGAATTGCCTTGGTTAATGTAAAATCATCCCTCGTCTGCCACTTTGACCACGATCCTATCTCTAATTAACTCTTCCCACAAACTGCTGTATTCACAACCTTCAGTGAGCTTATATAAGACGTTTATAAAAGAATCAATACTTTCTCCTCTCTGCTGAGACCATTTATTGAATTTGGCATGCTCAATGATCACGTTTTTCCTTATGTTAATGTAAGACTCCAGAGCCTTAATAACCTCCTTGTGCATAGCTTTTTCTTAGTCTATGCCCTGTGTTATGAGGATATCGTCCACGCACTCCCCCATGGCATATAATAACGTACTGACCTGCTCCTTGTCTGCCCTCTGCTCGAGACCTGATGCAGTACGGTGCCTAGTAAATCTTCTGAACCGTTTCTGCTTGGTTCTGTCCAGCTACTTTCTCAAAGTTCTCCATTAAGAGCAATGATTTTTCCATTTGTTCTTCAGTTTACCATTGCCACCATATAATATTCTGAAGCTAGTAAGTCTTATAACAGAATATTTAAGAGATTGACGGTTACAGGAACAGGAATTTATTTACGTGCATCTGACATCTATGGTTTCCACTTTCACTCTACACGAGGTTCTGTTCAACAGACTATTTACATATTCTGCACAGTAACAACATTATACTACAGGTATGTCTGATACTGTTTTGTTCATGAAATTTTGGAATGGAGTGGAACAAGATTGAGACCTTTTATCTGAGATAAGCTCTGCTGGTAAACCATGACAAGCAAAAATAGACCGTAACATGTCTATTATTCGTTCAGCTTTGGTGTTTTGACCCATGTGTGTGACTTCGATCCACTTCAAGTGGCTATCGATGAGTACTGAGATATTGTCATTTTCCTTCTTATGAACTCTTTGAAACAGTGGAGTCAGTCATGGCCACGCTTGCAAAGGAGTTTTAGTGGGCTTATTTCTTCAGTTTTGGCAGATGGTACATTTTCCAACTGTGTAACAGCCCCGACAACCAATTTTATCTGCAACGCCTGTGTAAGAGTCTGTCACTCTAGAATTGGCCTTTATAGCCACTCCAGGTGCTGCTTCACAAACCACTGACCACCTCTAGGTGCTTACCCATTGTCTCTCGAGACAAGGAGGCCAAAGAAAGAAAGAAGAAGAAAGAAAGACATTTGCCAAACAATGATTCTAGGTCACTGTCTAGACCAAGCCAATAAACGAAGCCCTTGCTATGGATTTCATACTGACTAATCCTGTATGTTCAGTATGGAGTTCTGCCAGTATCCTCTCTCTCAAAGAATTAAGTACTGCCACTCTATGTCCCCACTTAATGCAGCCGTGTTCACATGTCAGCTCATTGCAATGATTGTGGAACAGTTTCAGTTCCTCGTGTGCATACTGGACAAATTCTGTCCATCCATTCAATATCTGTTTGTAGACTCTTTTCAACATTGAATCTGTCTGAGTTTCAGCTGCAATTTCAGTTGTAGTGATTGGAAAGTCATCATCTACTACTCCTATTGTGAAGATTGCACCTTCACAGCCTACTTTAGAGCCCTCATGCAGCAAACACAATAGTGTGTCAGTGATAGCATTCTCTACCGAATTGCAGTATTTGATGTTGTAGTCGTATTGTGAGAGAAGCACAGCCCAGTGCTGCATCTTTGACGCTGCCATCGTCAGTATTGCAGACTTTGTTCCAGAATAGCTATTTGGCATTTATGTTCTGTTACGAGCATAAAGTTTCTACCCAACAAAAACTGGTGAAACATTTTGCTTTCAATGATGATTCCAAGCGCCTACTTTTCTATCTGCACGTAGTTGCGTTCACTCTTGGTCAGGTACACGACGCAAAGGCTTCTCTTGACCATCATCTATGGCATGACTGATTACTGTTCCAACACCATAGTTTGAAGCGTCACATGCTAGCTTCAGGTCACGATTTGTGTCGTAAGGAACAAATAATGCATCATTGGACAAACTTCTCTATTTGAATCATAAACATCTTGTGCTTTAGACTATTCCCATTTCATATCGTTCTTCAACAACTCATGTAATGGAGCTAACACTACACTGTAACACTGTAAGCTCAAGCAGAAATCACGAGTAGTATTGGTTCATTCCCAGAAAAGATCTAAACTCAGACACATCTTTTTGGCTTTGGGGCATTGACTGGAGCCTCTATCTTCCCTTTCACTAGTTATAGTACTTTTTAATTGATTTTCAGGCCTTGGATTGCACAAAAGCACACTTGCTCTTTTTCAACTTCACCTTGCGATCATTGAGTTTTTTTAACACTTCATCCAGCACTTGAAGATTCTCTTCCTTTGTTGCGGTCGCAATTGACACATCATCCTGATTGCATAAGCAATGCAACACTCCTTGCAAAATCTTATCTATTGTAGCTTGGAAGAATTTTGGATATTTCACATCATAGGGCAGCTTTGTGTAACAGTTTAACAGTCTGTGTTTATCATGAGATACTGCTGACTTTCGTGATCCACATTGAGCTGTGTGTAGTAAGCATTGGACAAATCCATCTTTATGAATAGCTTGGATCCTGGTAACTCTGCATACAAATCTTGAGAGGTTGGTAGTGGATACTGCTCATCATTCACTGCCTCGTTGATTGTGACTTTGTAGTTCCGCATAATCTTCTGGTTTTGTCTGACTTTGGCACTACTATAATTGGGGTTGCCCAATCACTATGATCAGTTTTCACTTTTGAGAGCATAAGGAACAGGACTAGCTTTGCAATATATTGGTTTTGCAACAGGCCTGATTCAGATGTGCACTTTCACACTGATTATACCTTCATAGCTGTCCTCAAAATGTTGCTGTATCTAGTCAATAGATGATCAAGCTTCTTGGTCATCTCAATTTGGAAAACATGATGCTTCCAATGGCTTCCAATGGTTTCCACATGGCTTGTGAAACCAGTCTTTGCCTCTTGGCGTTGGTGTGTTGACATATCTCACCACAACAATGGGTAATTTGAGGGACTTGCCTTTATATTGAACATTGCCCTCCATTTCTCTGCACGTTTCTAACACCTCACCAGAGTAGGCTTTCAATTGAACTGTGCTCTCAGTTAGAGGTATGTCACTGAAATTACTTTCATACGTATCTCTACTCATAATGGAGAAATCTGCAGCCGCATCGATGCGCATGTTGATGTACTGTTGATTTACCAACACCTTTGTACAAAAATTTCTGTTATTTGAGTGATTGCTAGTGGCATAAATGCTAAGCAACCCTAGCCCCTTTTCACTTAGACACTCTGGATTCACTTCAAAATTGTGAAATCCACCCTTGTGAAGTTGTTGTTTTCCATTACCACTGGAATGAGTTGCCTTTCCTGCTTTGGCCTTTGCTTGGCAAGAAGTTGCAATATGGCCTTTCTTTTGGCAATTAAAGCACTGGGCATTTCTGCACTGACATGTTGGTGCCGCATGGTTGCCCTTACAGCAATAACAAGGAGCACTCTTCTGACTAGGTTTCTCCACTTTAGGCTTGGAGGAAGCCTTCTGACAGTGGACAGAAGCTGTACTAGTCACTGGCATTGGATAAAATTCCTGTGCATTCTTTGATGCCGTCTCTATAGAAAGGGCAATCTTACACGTTAGTTCAAATGTAAGATAACGTGTGTTTAGTAATTTTGATTGGATTCTTTGGTCCACCAATCCACACACAAATCTGTCTCATAATGCATTGTCCAAGAATGTGCCAAAGTTTCAATGTAGCAATAAATTCTTCAGTGCCACAAAGTACTCACCAAGTTTCACTACTTTTCTGATTTTTGGTTCGAAATTTGTAGCTTTCTCCTAATGGCTTAGGGTTGAAATGTTCCTCCACCTTGGTGATGATTGTTTTGAATGACACATTTTTTGCCTTGTTGGGAGCAAGAAGGTTTGTTAGCATGCCATATACTGTTCGGCCAATTTCCAATAGCAAAATTGCTTTCTTGCGCTCATGAATTGCTTTATTATTGAGTCTTGACCTTTTCACTTTCACCTTCAAGTTTCAAAATATTATTAGCTCTAAATAGCATGTCCATTCTTTCAATATACAAACTGAATGATTCTTGAGCCCTCTCATATGTTCCTAGCCTTCCAATGTATCCTATGGGTGTGGTCATATTGTCTTGTTTCCAAATTCACAGTAACCCAATAAACATTCTACTGCGGCATTCCATAACAGTGATGGCTAAAACCAGTCTAGACGGTGTTGAAAATATTCTCTTTCCCAAATGAGCACTTTAAATCTGATGCACATTAGAACCCTGCAGCATCCCATTCAACTGAGGAGATAGTTTGAAGCTCAGGCTTTGCATAATCCAGCCAAAATCTCTGCCATCCGAGCGGGTAGATCATGGGGAGCTGGCTGATCTTGTTCACAGCAGTTCCTGCTGCTGTTTGCTGCCTATATTTATGGACCTTCATCCCATTCTAATTACTGTTTTCTGTAATATATTCGGGTGGCACTAGCAGTCAAAATGGACACTAAGTATGGCCAGTTCAAGGAAGTGTGGTGGATGCCGTGGCAGCTGTCAATACTGGACTCAACCGCGAGGCCCTGGAACCAGGCCACAAGTATGTCAGGGCGGGAGGGTTTTCATGGGGTGGGTGTTGTGGGGGAGGGGTTTGTAGGGGGGTTGGCAGCAGGGGCAGATGGGGTGGCTCTCAGCGGGCCCCCCCCCCACCTCCCGATGCCAGGTCCCTCGTTCAGGCGCTAGGTGCTTTACAATGAGGGACACACCCTCCCCACTCCCAACCGCAGCCGGCAAGCAATCCATATGGGTTTGCTTAGCGTGCTCCCCATGTGGCAACCGGCCCGCCTGTTGCTGGGCTAATTCCAGCAGCTGCGGGATGAGGACCTTAATTGGGCACTAATTGCCCACTTAAAGGCTTCAATTGACGACGAGGCAGGAAGGCCGTGCACGTGCCTTCCCGCCCGCCCCAGACTTAATTTGGGTGGAGGCGGAAAGGTGGTGAGGTCACCATCACGCTTGATTATATGCTCTCCCCGCCTCCAAACCCAACACAGGGGAGAGCATAAAACCCAGTGCTCCCCTACCATCTTAGCTCCAAAACAATTTGTGAACTTCCCACAAGGAGTTGTGTTAGATTTGAAAGAGAAATGTTTAAAGGGAGTCTGCAGCTGTAAGCATTACTGTCCTGGTCTGGGTGAAGAGGTTTGTAATTACCATTCAGATTCCTTTATCAGTGTGGTCTCTTCTTGCAAAGCAAGAGGTTGCTCACACTGGTTAAAAAATGAAACTGGAGGAGCGATACCCAAGGCTAATTTTAAATTTTATCAACAGGTAAAGAAACAGGGAATAGTGAATCAAATGCTCAGTTTTCTTTACCAGTGTTTGCAACAAACAGGAAAATTGGGCAGGGTGTTATTCAGATTTGATGTAAATCGGGCAGGGCATCAATCGAGTGGCCATTTACCTATGTGGATTTTTAGCCCACAATAAAAGTTAAAGTGATCCTCTCTCCCCCATTTTCTGAAGTTTGAATGAACACATGATGGAACTTGGCAGCATTCTGGAAGTCACACAGAGAAGCGGTGCGAGACAGGTACGTAGAGAAAAAGTGCAAAGAACAGACAGATGAAGGCAGGGCAAGGGAAAGTATAGTTTGTTTCAGCTTCATGTGGAATATCAAAGTGTTTTTATGGCTATTGACTCAGACACTTTTTCTTCAAAAAGTGAAGGTTGTGCATACATCGATATAATTTTTGAGTTTCCAACATTTTAAGTGATCGCTTAGAGAAAGAGGAAACACTGCCAGAAGAGCAGCTGCGCACTTCAAACTGTGCAGCCCATGTTCCATCCTCAACAAACCCGTTATGACAGCTTACATTTCCACCACTAGCCCATTCAGAAGGAAGTAGTTAGCGAGCCAGGAGGATTTCTATCGGGTGAAGCATCGGCATGAGTGAATGATTTTTTTATTTGCTCATGGGATGTAAGCAAAACCAGCATTTGTTGCCTATACCTAATTGCCCTTGAGAAGGTGGTGGTCGCCCACCTTCTTCAACTGTGCAGTCCATCTGGTGCGGGTACACCCACAGTGCTGTTAGGAAGGGAATTCCAGGATTTTGATCCAGCGACAGTGAAGGAACGGTGATATAGTTCCAAGTCAGGATGGTGTGTGGTTTGGAGGGGAATTTGCAGATAGTGGTGTTCCCATGCAACTTCTGCCCTTCTCCTACAAAGTGGTAGAGGTTGCGGGTTTGGAAGGTGCTGTCGAAGGAGTCTTGGTGAGTTGCTGCAGGGCGGTGGTGGAGGTAGTGAATATTTAAGGTGGTGGATAGGGTGCTGATCATACAGGCTGCTTTGTCTTGGATGGTGTCAAGCTTCTTGAGTATTGTTGGAGCTGCACCCATCCAGGCAAGTGGAGAGTATTCCATCACACTCCTGACTTGTGCCTTGTAGATGGTGGATAGGCTTTGGGGAGTCAGGAGGTGAATTACTCGCTGCAGAAACATGCAGATTTGGGAATGAAAGCAAGTTGTTACAAAGTATCACATTGTATTTAACGAAGAGCAACATGCCATTTGGCACAGAAAGTCCATTCTGGTGTTTATACTCCACATAAGCCTCCTCTAATCCCATAAAAATAAGCTATTTACCTCAACTACACCCTGTGGTAGCAAGTTCCACATTCTCACCATTCTCTGGGTAAAGAAGTTTCCCTTGAATTCATTTTTAGATTTATTAGTGACGATCTTATGTTTATTGTCATAGTTCTGGTCTCCTTAGCAAGTGGAAACATCTTCTCTACATATACACTATCAAAACCTTTCATAATCTTGAAGACCTCTATCAGGGCACACCTCAGTTTTCTCTTTTAGAGAAGTAGGCCCAGCTTAGTCAATATTTCGTGATGGGTATAACCTCTCAATTCTGATATCATTCTAATAAATCTCTATTGCGCCTTCTTCAGTGCCTGTAAATCATTTTTTATAATAAGGAGACTAGAACAGTGCTCAGTATTCCAAGAATGACCTAATCAATATTTTGTAAAGAAAGAGCTCCAGTCTGGATCTTTCCTGGTTGATACCAGAACTGAAAGGGTGTATCTGTCTTGTAAATCTTTTTGTCACCTTCTCCAGTACCTCCATAACCTTTTTATTGTATGGATACCAGAACTTTACACAGTACTCCAAGTGTGATTTAACCAAAGTTCTGTGCAAGCTTAACATAACTTTTCTACTTTTAAATTTCATCCCTCTAAAAATAAACCTCAGTGCTTTGTTTTTATGGCCTTATTAACCTGTGTCACTACTTTTAGCAATCTGTCTATCTATACTCCCAATTCCCACTATTCCTCTACCCCATTTAGGCACTTATTTTCCAAGGAGTATGTGGCCTCCTTATCTTCCTACCAAAATGTATTACCTCACACCTATCTATATTGAAGCTAATTACATGCTATTCTACAAGTTTATTAATGTTTTGCTATATTTTGTCACAGTCCTCAGTATTTACCAAACCCCCCAATTTGGTATCGTCAGAAAATTTTGAAATTTTACTTCTGATTCTCGAGTCCAAATCATTTATATAAATGGTGAACAAAAGTGAGCCTGGCATTGATCCTCATGGAACACCACTACCCACCATTTTCCAATCTGAGTAACTCGCTTTAACCCATAATCTGTTTACTGATTTGTAGCCAGCTTGCTATCCATTCTGCTATTTGTCATGTTCTGACGTGAGTCATGAATCTATTGTCTGCTACCTTATCAAAGGTTGTTATCCTATAGAGGTTACCTTCAGCTGAGGAAACATATTTTAATGTTTTAATCTTCTAAAAGAGCAAAGATTAGCATGTATCAAACTTGTGTAGGTAGTGGGACATTTTCCATGCTTAAGGGGATGGATGAATGAGAGAAATCCATTATACATATCTGCAAAATGATTCAAGAAGTTTCTCAGAATGTGCTAAACACTCTGAATAGTGTGGCAGGCCATGAGATAATTACAGCAACCAGGTGCCAGGATGAGACTAAGGACATTACTGGCTTCCAGAATGGCAGCTATTAGTACTTCTTAGTCTGTCAGTCTGAACATGACACTTTCACAGGGCTTCTAATATCTAATTAGGACTATTCTCTCAGTTCTCTTACTGGCCAGTAGCATCTCTGAGACTTGCACAGCACCAGTGGGCTACAGGAAATTGTAACAAATGTTGCTATCTTTCCTTAGAGTGGTAATAATCTTATTTCTTTAAGGTATTTTTCAATGCCAGCACATGAAGGAACTTCAGACTTAGGCTCAGCATTTAGCAAGGGAAAGGCTAAGAGAAACATAATTCACAGGGACAGTAGCTTCAGTGAGACAAGAGTCATCTCAAATCTCAAAGGCTTCAGCAGATATGTCCCAGCCACTCATCTCTCAACCTCCTGTCACATCATTTTGATGAAGGAGGTTAGAAGCATCAGTTAGTAAGAATTTAGGCATAAGCTGTTGACGTGGTGGTAAGAAGTAATAGTAGTTAATCTGAGAAATGGTTATAATTGAGGAAAACATTATACTATAAAGTGAAAATTGTTTGTCTACATAGAATTTAGAGTTGCTTCTTTGGATTGTGGACTGAGTAGATGAAATATGAGGATGCGAGATTTCTATTACTGATGGAAGGTACAGTTTTCTTTGGCGATGAAAGTCTTAATGAGTAGTGTGGAGGCACCCAGCCATGAGACAAGGATTTTTATTTCTTTGTGCAACTTTTGTTTTATTGAAAGCAATAAACAATAATATACTGCCTACCTTTCTTTGGCAGTGTGCTGATGGATCTCTTGCTCCACTGTCTGCTAACTATGTCATCTCCCTCTTCATCTTCACCCTATTATGCAGCACGCAACAAGCAACTAGAACTGTGGGCATTCTTGCTTAGGCTGTACTGCAGGGTGTCAGATTTGTCAGCACCCTCAACAAGACTTCAGAATACCAATAGTCTGCTCTATTATACTTTTTGTAATCCCATCGGCCTCAATATATTTGTTCTACCCCTCTGCCTATGGATGCCTTACTGGAGTTATTAGTCATGACTGTAGGGCATATCCCTGATCACCAACAAATCATCCTGAAACACAGATTTGAGTTATCAGAACTGGTATGGTGGATTGTCATATGATGAAAGCATAATGGGGTGCCATGTGAGACTCTCAAGACCACTCGTGGTCAGTCCATCAATTGCCACCTGCACCTGTCAGAATTCTGGCTGCCTGATGAATTAATCTGCTTGTTCTATTTGTTTCTCAGCTTCTATTGAGCCATTTATGAATTGTGAGATTTACCTGAAAAGAGCATCAGTGACCCTTTTTTTGATAAAACGTTGAGCTGCTGCTTGACTTATGTGAACAAAGGCCACCAGAGGCTGCCTGAAAAGATCCAGTAGCAAAAAAAAATCAAGGCAGTGGTCACTTTCACTGTTACAGATAATGTTGTGCCCCTCAGTAAAGTCGGCTGCACATCTTAAGCCAGTGGGTAGGATAGGTCTCCAGAAAAAGCTGTTGATTATGAGGTATAACGAGGTAGAAAATTCTAAATAACACTTTCTAGAGCTGTAAACCCTGTGGTTTGGGTATTGACATGTCTTCTGTGATGCCTTGCTAATTTTTCCAATCTAGCCTTTCCATTTTTTTCATCCTAGAAGACACAGGCAGGAAGCAGGGCAAATAATAACAAACTTTTGGTTTAGAGCCCAGGAAAGCATTTGTGAGCTTAATAGAACTTTAAATAAATGAGTAACTGCTCCATTTAAATATCACACAAATGCATTAAGCATTCATACACCATTCATAGTGTGGCACTTTCTAGGTTTTGATCTTTTAGATGACTGGAGCAATATAAAGCAGATACTGTTAGTTGTGGATAGGCTTAAATAATGAGATAAAAACAAGGAGCTAAAAGACGGAGTGCATTTTAAATAGTGGCACACAACCTGTTGATCATGAAAGATTGCGTTATAGTGAATTAATCTAACAGCACAATGTTTAGCTGCAGATAAAAAAGGTGATAAATGTACCATAAGCAGACAAATAAGAGCTAACTTTTTGAGCTAATGGTTTGAAAATGATGAGCAGTGTCTGGGAATTTATCCAAGGTTCCCCTTTAGCGACACAAACGTTGAAAATTACCCTCATAGAATGCAAATCAAGAGAGGTTGTATCAGTGTCATTGATCAGAACCCATCTGGAGTACTCTGCTGTTCTGGTAACATAGTTAAAGGAAGGATTTTTTTCAAGCTTATTAAGTATCACGAAGTCCAGTTTGATGGAGTTCTGCTTCGACATAGTGCTGAAGTCAGGAATTTGGTGAGTGTACGAATTTTAAGGGTTTTAACAGTTGATCTCATTCTAAAATCGAGTCAAGTTTTGCACTTAGCATTCAGCTTAACTTTAACCTTAACTTGTAGTTTCTTTCAGGGTTAGTGATAGATAAGCTGCCTGCTAATAGCAGCTGCAGAGTTAATTAGTTGACTAGTTAGAACTGGTTACCTCGTCAGCAGGGGCTGAGACAGGAATTTTTAATAGTATAAATACAGGAGGCTAACGCACAAAGTAGCAAAAAGTCCAGTTCGACAGAGTGCTTAAGTCGAGAATTTGGTGAGTGTGGGAATTCAGCGCAGTGAGGGAAGAGGTGTTGTTCTACTCTTTTACAGAACAAAGTCTGAGAGATGGAGCGGGACACAGCGAGACCAGAGGCATTAATTAAGTAAGCAGGTAGGTGATTGGTTTGTGAGTTTTAAGGTTTATTTTATTTTCTCAAAACTGGGGCAGTAGTTTGAACTAGTACTGGGGAGATATAAGTACTGCATGAAATTTTTAGCTTAACAAGTTAAATTTCTTAATATAACTACACAATATCAATGAGTGATATTTCTAAACTTGAAACCCTAATTAGTTAAACAAAATTCAATAAAGATGGCCGGGCAGGTGATGTGTTACAGCCGTAGCATGTGCTGGGTGGTGGACACCAGTGTGATCCACTGCAACCACATCAGAAGTAAATGTCTGCAGCTCGAGGAACTTCTCCTCAGAGTTGATGAGCTGGAGTCCGAGCTTCAGACACTGCGATGCATCAGCGAGGAAGGAAGTTACCTGGACAGTTTGTTCCAGGAGGCAAGTCACACTGCTTAGGTTAGATAATTCATATTACTACCTGAACACAAGAAAATTGGCCTAAGGTAAATAAAATCAGAGAGTTGAATTCATGGCTCAATGATTGGTGTGGGAGAAATGGGTTTCCATTCATGGGGCACCAGTAATGGGGAAAGAGAGAGTTGTACCATTGGGACTGGCTTCACTTGAACCACACTGGGACCTATAAGACTCTTAAAATGGGGGTCTCACTTTCCTCTAAGGTTCTGACCCCGAACTGAATATCAATCGCATGAAACAGACTTTGGATACAATTTCCACTTTATGTGGAACACCTTTATTAACTCAACAAGCAATAGTATATACTTACAACACCAGACCCGCGTACAGAAACTCACTCCCAGGTGGTCAGGTCCGCTGAACGATGCCTTCCGCATGACTTCCTGTGACTGGCCAAGTCACACTTCCCTGCTGCAGCAACAATGCCCTTGTGAGCTGTGGCTTTATACATTTTTCTGATGCTGGGCCTTCGACAGATAAGGTAATGTTTTGAATTGGATCATCCAATTGGGTTTTAGTGCCTTATCAATCCCATCCTGGCTATGCAAGACTACCTACATGTGGTCATATCCTGCTCTCAGCAGTGGCGTCTTAGGTGCATACCACCCATGGATGTGGTATCTGCACCTTGATAAGACAAGAAGGAAACCATTCACACATATTTCTGAAGGCCATTGTCCCTGAGTGTGGTTGTAGACAGGCTGTTTACTGTCCTAACAGCCCAGGCTAGCACTTTAGTGGCATGTCCTAATTCATGTGTCTGTGTGTGTATATGTGGGGGTCTTCGTTCACTTACATTGTCTTTTATTTTTAATAAGTCCAATATGAACGCCAGTGATGATGTCTTTGGTCAGAAGACTTCATCCCGAAGTCCTTCGCCTCCACATCTTCCCCACCCAGGTGTGCTCCACACGCTGGTGCATACCACAAGTGGCTACATTTTGTTTATGAACAGAAATACAGGAGATATTAACAAATGGCTCACAGCATAACAAAAATACAGGAGATATCCAAGTGCTTTACAGACCAGTGTCTTGGCGAATCATATAATTAGGGGTATAGAGAGGGTTTTAAACTATATAGTGGGGGGAGATTTATGACATTCATCAGAACTGATGAAGGGTCACTGACCTGAAATGTTAACTCTGCTTCTATCTCCACAGATGCTGCTAGACCTGCTGAGTGTTTCCAGCATTTCTTGTTTGTGTCACAGATTTAAAGTATTTGGTATGAGAAGCAGAAGTGACATGAGGAAAAACTTTTTCACGCAGCGAGTGTTTAAGGTTTTGAATGTGCTGCCTGAGAACATGGTGGAGGCAGGTTCAATTGAAGATTTCAAAAGGGAATTAGACAGTTATATGAAAAGGAAGAATGTGCAGGGTTGTGGGGAGAAGGCAGGTGAATGGAACTGAGGGAATTACTCTTTAAGAGAACCAGTGCAGACATGATGGGCTGAATGGCCTCCTTCTGCACTGTAACAATTCTGTGATTCTGTGATTTTGTGAAGAGAGAATCTAACCAACTTCCCTTGATGTTCAATGGCATTACCATTGCTGAATCCCCCACTATCAACATCCTGGGAGTTACCATTGACCAGAAACTGAACTGGAACAGCCACCTAAATACAAGAACAGACCAGAGGCTGGGAATTTTACGGCGAGTAACTCACCTCCTGACTCTCCAATGCCTGTCCACCATCTACAAGGCACAAGTCAGAAGTGTGATGGAATACTCTCCACTTGCCTTGATGAATGCAGCTTCAACAATACTCAAGAAGTTCAACATCATCCAGGACAAAGCAGCCCACTTGATTGGCACTTCATCCACAAACATTCCCTCCCTCCATCACCAACGCACAGTGGAAGCAGTGTGTACCATCTATAAGATGCACTGCAGCAACTCACCAATGCTCCTTTAACAGCACCTTCCAAACCCTCAATCTCTACCACCTAGAAGGACTAGGGCATCCCCCAGATGCATAGGAACACCACCACCTGCAAGCTCCCCTCCAAGTCGCACACCATCCTGACTTGGAACTATATTGCTGTTCCTTCACTGTCGCTGGGTCAAAATCCTGGAACTCCCTTTCTAACAGCACTATGGGTGTACCTGCACCCCAAGGGCTGCAATGGTTCAAGAAGGCAGCTCACCACCTTCTTCTCAAGGACAATTAGGGATGGGCAATAAATGCTGGTCTAACCAGCAACGCCCGCATCCCATAAAAACACAAATTTAAAAAACAATGCTGTGAAGGTTTGTGGCAGGCCAGAAAATCTGGAAATTTTAGAAAGCAGCAGAGGATGACTAAAAACAATAAAGAGGGATAAATTAGAATATGAGAATAAACTAGAATGAATTATGAAAACAGACAGTAAGAGCTTCTACAAGTATATAAAAAGGAAGAGAGTAGCTAATGATGATCACTTGGAGGATGAGACTCAGGAATTAATAATGGGAAACAAGGAAATGGCAGAGACTTTGAACAAGTATTTTGTATCTGTCTTCACAGAATAAGCCACAAAAAAATCCCAAAAATAGTAGAAAAGCAGGGGACAAAAGGGAGGGAGGAACTAAAAACAATCACTATCATTAGAGAAAACATTACTACAAAAGCTAATGGGTCTAAAGGCTGACCTGTATCCTAGGGTTTTAAATGAAGAGGGTGCAAAGATAGTAGATGTAATCTTCTGAAATTCCCTAGATTCTGGAAAGGTCCCAGTGGATTGGAAAACTGCAAATGTAACACCGCTATTCAATAAAGGAGGAGACAGAAAACAGGAAATGATAGGCCTAATCTGTCCATTAGGAAAATGTTGGAATCCTTAATTGAGGAAATAGTAACAGAGACATTTAGAAAATCATAATACAATCAAGCAGAGTCAACACAGTTTTGCAAAGTGAAGTCATGTTTGAGAAATTTATTAGAATGCTTTGAAGATGTAACCAGTAAGGTGGATAATGGGGAACCAGTAGATTTAAGTGTATTTGGATTTCCAAAAGGCTTTTGTTAAGGTGCCGCATAAAAGGTTACTGCACAAGATGAGTGTTCGTGGTATTGGGGGTAATATATTAGCATGGATAGAGGATTGGCTAACTAACAGGGCAAGCTGTAACTAGTGGAGTGCCATAGGGATCAGTGCTGGGGCGTCAACTATTTACAATCTATATCAATGACTTGGATGAAGGAACAGAGTGTATTGTAGACAAATTTGCTAATTATAAAGATGGGTGGGAAAGCAAGTTGTGAGGACGACACTGAGTTTGCAAAGGGATATAGATAGGTTAAGGGAGTGGGCAAAAATTTGGCAGATGGAGTGTAATGTGGGAAAATGTGAAGTTGTCCACTTTGGTAGGAAGAATAGAAAAGCAGAATATTATTTAAATGGAGATAGACTGCAGAATGCTGGGATACAGAGCGATTTGGGTGTCCTCGTGCATGAATCACAAAAAGTTAGTATGCAGGTACAGCAAGTAATTAGGAAGGCAAATGGAATATTGCAAGGGGGATGGAGTATAAAAGTGGGGAAGTCTTGCTACAACTTCGGTATCCCAGGATGCAATCACACTGCAACTCCAACACTATTGCAAAGTGGTTTGCAGATGATGTTTCAAGAATCAGCGCCATTCTGGTGTCTGATAACTGAGCGTATCCAGTGCCAAGAACTGCGAGGTCCATCCAGAAGTCTATCCCACCCCACCATATGTTAGGGTCTGCTGTAACTCCAGCCCGCATGAAGTTACACTTCAAAAATGTCATTGCACTCCTTCGACTCAAACTTAGGTTACTGATAACTATAACAGCTCTTTGTTGACTGCATCAGGTTGTTGGTTGGAACATGACCAGAGTCTTAGCTCTGCATATCTCCAACAAACTAGGCAGAATCCAAGAACAAAAATCCAGGTGGTTGGATACTTTGAATTTCAAAGCTAAATTGCTTGCTGCCAACTTATGCATATTTGCAAAAGTTAGAAAAACAAGCCAGGTTCGCGGTCAGTTCTGAATACAATTTCTTCTCTCAGAGAGTCGTTAATCTTTGGAATTCTCTACCCCAGAGAACAGTGGAGGCTGAGGCATTGAATATTCAAGGCTGAGCGAGACAAATTTTTGATCTACAAGGGAATAAAGGGTAAGGGGGCAGGCAGGAAAGTGGAGTTAAGGCCATGATCAGATCAGCTATGATCTTACTGAATAACGGAGCAGGCTCAAGGCGCCAAATGGCCTACTCCTGCTCCTATTTCTTATGTTCTTATCTACACGAGTGAACAACAATGACTATTCCAATATCACAAATGTCAAGTTATGGAGTAAGTTAAATTTGATCTTATTTCTGTTGAAAAGAGTCTTTAACGTGACCAAGTGGAACTGCTAAACTGATCAAAGAAAATTGTTCATTCTTGTGAAGAATTCAACTAGGATTAAAAATTTTGAAGTTAGCAATTAAAAAAGAAGTCAGGTGGTACGTTTTCACCCAGAGGTGAGTGGAATAAGTTGGCAGGAATGAAGTTGATAGCATAGATAGATTCAAAGGATAATTAAATATATTTCTGAAAAAAACAAGGGATTGGGATCTGATGGGATGACTGGTGTTGGAGAGTTAGTCTATGAAAAAGTGACAAGTTTTGTGGCATTTTCACCTTTCTAAAATTACTTGTGTTCCACTTTATTGTTGTAAAATTGAATAATTCTGCTCCTGGAACAAAATCTTACACATAGGGCACAGATTGGAAAATCCTTTTGTGACTGGAAAATCAGAAGTCCTGAAAATTAGACAGAATAAACTATGAAGCCTGTTTCCTGATCAATGCTCTTGTTGAGTGAGACTGTATCGAGAGAAGTGTGCCTAATTTCTCGTCTTATATTCCAGGATCAATGCAGTATGTATTCAACACTGGAATAAAATAATGTGGCACTCTGGAGCCATATTTAGCACATAAGCTGTAAAGAGAAGCTTTTAATCTTGTCTGATGCAACATAAATGAAATGCGTGGAGTCCAGGTTGTTGAAGATCTCAAACAGGTTTATTGATAGCTAACAAGTATATACAGCGCAGAGCTAACTATTCTTCACATTACTTGCCTCTTGGTGTTACAGCTACAGAGAGAGACTGGTATGTAGGCACATGACTGCATCCTGGTACTCAGCTCATTAGCATACTAAGATCTTAAAGGGACATCACTTTTAAAGGCACTCACACAACATAAGCATACCTTTATGGCACCTGGGAGTCAACACAATCTGATTACCTTACCCTTTAGTGTGTCTTGTGCTACCTATCTCTGACAATACAGGAATATTCAACACAGGAACTTTGTGCAACCATATAGCTTTATATCTTGTACAGCTGCAATTGTCAGACTGAACACTTCACAGCTAAAAGCTGTTTTATTAAACCTGAAACCAGGCAAGGGATTAGAAGTTGTTATAGGTTACAATCTCTGATCCCATTGCAGTGGTTGCAGTACTTAAAGGGCCCATTCATTTAAATATAAATCCTACACTCCCTGGAGGGATTGGGAATTGCATCTGGAAAAATTGTTACTGTTGGGTTGGCATATATGGTGCAGCAGGAGTCTTAAAGTTATGCCTTAAAGGGAAATTAACCACTGTAAAAATGTTCCAACAATTCATCAGTCAAACCCAGAAAAACAAGAAGTCTTAAGGAAGTGCAAGAAGCTGTAGAGAGGGAGGGAGTCTTCCTTTATAGATCTGTAAATTATAATCTTCCTTATAATATCTGTAAGTACTGTTGCAGGGCCATGTTGATGTGTGGCGCATCTTGGATCGTCTGCAGAAACTTTATAATGCTCTAAATAATGCTCTGCTCTATGTGGGACAATTCTGCATCCAAAGCACATGATTTTCCATTCATTAGCTTTACTAGAAATAGTTCAGAGTCTTCTCCTGCTGGTTAGAAAAAAAAGAGATAAAATAATTTGTTATGGCATATAAGGCATCAGGGAGCTGATGTATGCAATGCTGCACTGCAGATTGGTGACGTGGCAGATGTCATCAGCTTGTAAATATCAATTGCACAGAAGTTCAAGGCAATAATGACTTTCACAGGGTTGATTAGTGGAAATATGGAAGTAAGAGAAGACCCTGGAGCTTTTCTTGATTACCATTGGGAGATCAGGGAGTATTTATACAGAACTTACCCTCAGCAGATATAGTCCATAATAGTTTTTTTATATATGGTTCATGAGAGGAGAGAACCTGATAAGTCAAATGGCCTTTTATCATCTTACATTGAGAAAACACACTGCAGAACTCAGATTTGAACCAAAACCAGATTTACTGAAGTCAGGAGGAATGACTCCACTTTGAGGCTGAAATTTAATGAGCCCTGTAGGGACGAGAACGGAGGTGGCGGGGGTGCCATAAAATTGTGAGGGAAGTCAGAGGGTGGAGTGCCCATTGCCTTCCCGACGCCATGGAAATTACTCCAGGGTGGGGAAGTCTGAGGATGGCTTTCCCACCTAGAGGCCAATTGAGGCCCTAAGTGGCCAATTAATGGCCACTTAAGGGCCTCCATCCACTGCCACTGGCATTTTAACAGTGGCAGGAGGGTTTCCACCACATGAAGAGGCTGCCCAGTAACTCCAGGCAGCCTCCATGTGGGTTGGTTGGGTGGGCAGGGGGTGCGGGGCCCTCCTCTGTGGGAAATCTGTGGCCCACGGAGGGCACCCAATGACAAAGGCTGCCCCTGTGCCACCTCCTACACCCCTGACCCCAACTACCCAGACCCCTACCCCTCGCCAGGGCCTGCCTGACTGGCCTAGGTGAATCTGCACCCATTTACATGCAGTCTGGGGCTCCATGGCTGCTCCTGGTCTGGTGACTACTGCAGTTCCAGCAGTGGTATGCTGAATTGCCCGAGCACCATGAAATGCAGCCAGGGGTCCCCAAAACAACAAAGGTGGGGTTTTCCTTGCCTTTTTGGCCCAACATCATGACACAACCGGATGTATAAAATCTATCCCTGGTAGTGTAAAGTCCAAAAGTGCAAGTATCTTGGAAGCTGCATTTTATTCTCCAACAAACCTAGTGAGCAATCAGTAATTCGAAGCACAAACCTTTGCTGTCAATCTGTGATCATCAATTATGACACAATCCCTTGGTGCAGATTGCTGACTGGCTGCATCTGCTGCTTCAGATAGATTAAGGTCAGGCTATCCCTCTACACTCAAATTTATGAAGCTAAGGCAGTCAGTAACAATAATAATGCACTTCACATCTCTTACCAGTAGCCTATAATTCAGCAGTTAATGATATACAGTCCAGGTGTATTCCCCCTGGCTAGGGCGGGAGATCTAGCAAATACCATCTCCTTTTGTTTTACATGTTTCTGTTGGCTAAACTGTCATGAAAGTGCCTACGTGTATGCATGAAAACAGAAATAATCCAATTAAGAATCTATCCACTGACTTTTTCTCAAAGTTCTCAATCCTATGGCCACTTTAGGACAAAAGGTCATATTTACAGCTTTAATTTAAAGGCATCTAGGAAAATCAGTCAATCAAGATTCAAAAGTAAGGTAACACTGTTGGGTTTGAGTTTAGACAGCACAACAAGCTTAACCAGGTCTGCCTTGACCTTTAAAGCTCCTTTTGATTTTTGATCCCTTTCAAAATGGATCAAACGCTCCACTATAATCCAATCAGCTGCAGCACAAACTAACGTTTAGTTTCCCTTTTAAAATAACTCAAGCTTTTGGAGGAATTCTATTTTCTAATGGAAACAATTTACTTCAGCAAAGTAATTGCTGGGTGTACAGCAACTTAAACACAGACCAATGAGTTTTTATGTTAAACAGATGCTGCTACTGATTTACACAAATACTAATTACTTCTGTTATAAACCAAAGGCCACAAATGAAGTATTTTACGATTATGAAGGATGCTTTTTCTTATTAACAGAATACTCCTGCTTTTATACCTCTGAGATTGTACCATGACTTGTGAAGGAATTCGGGCTTTTGTGTTTTAAACGCTTTTCTTTTTCTTACAGAGGATTTCAGTGTCAAAGCTTTGCATCTCCACAAAGCTGAAGGAGTTGAAGAAACTTCAAAACACATTTCTGTCAATAGCTTCCAATAAGGATTGCTAGTCTTGGTTGAACTTTAAGAGTTGGAAATTCGTTTGCCCTAATTTTTGGACGCAGGAGTCACAATTCACAATGTGCCCTCGCCCATTCAGATTGAAGTGGGAAACATGCAAAACTCGTGTACCTACTTCATCTGAATGATTGTGGCACTAGCTGGTGCACCTCCAAGGCTGCTTTCAGCTTCTTAATTCTGCTGGCACGCTCTGCACACAGTAGGAGGCCCCAGCAGCATTGTTTGCTGATCATGTGGTACAGGCAGGCTGCCTCTTAAATGGAAGCTGCGCAAAAAGATTGCTGCAATGTGAATTCTTGCAAAATGAACACCAGGGCAGACAAAGGAATCCATAGTGATGGATGAGATGCGAGGGGCATTAGTGGTGGAAGTGGGCAAGAGGACAGAAGTCATGGTCTTGCAAAAGGTGGGGGGAGAGTGCAGGAGATCCTCAAGTACCACCCTCAGGAGAGAGTGGGAACAGGTGGCCAGGAAGGTCTACTCCCAGAGTCTGGACTCGAGGACCTGGTAGCAGTATTATAAGAAATCGAATGACCTTATGCAGTTGGTTAATGTGAGTGAATGCCTCTTCACATGACATCTCCTGCCCACCATACCACCAACCTCTCATGCTGCTCAATGCGCCACAGCTCTATCACTCACCCAGCAGCAATCCCTGGCACTCAGGACTCATGCCTAACATCCAGAAACTCCACATCACCCTCACACACCTACCAATGCTGTCAGTCTCACATCCAACTCTCACTGCCTCCACATACCTTCAGCTATTCAGCTACAGTAGGCATACCACCCAAACACAGTGCTACACAATCACTGACACTCTGCCCTCTCTCTTGCAAGATAAGGTGGCACCCAAAAGAAGGGAGAAGAGCAGAACTGGCAGGGGACAAGGACACCTGCATTTCCTGAGCCCTACAGTGGAGATGGTTCTTTGCATCATGGGCCCAGCTGAAATGAGGTCCCTGGCATCCAGTTTCACTGAGAACATTGAGAACGATGATGTGTTTCTGCCTTATGCCCCTTCTCAGCTCCCAGTTCACCCTCATCCTGCTATCTGGTATGACGAGTAAGCTGCAGATGGTTTGACCTTAGTCTTCTTACTTTCTCCCCCATCCCAACCTTTGCCTTCTGAGTTTATTTATTTTTATTTATTTAGAGATACAGCACTGAAACAGGCCCTTCGGCCCACCGAGTCTGTGCCGACCAACAACTACCCATTTATACGAACCCTACAGTAATCCCATATTCCCTACCACCTACCTACACTAGGGCAATTTACAATGGCCAATTTACCTATCACCTGCAAATCTTTGGCTATGGGAGGAAACCGGAGCACCCGGCGAAAACCCACGCAGTCACAGGGAGAACTTGCAAACTCCACACAGGCAGTACCCAGAATTGAACCCGGGTCCCTGGAGCTGTGAGGCTGTGGTGCTAACCACTGCGCCACTGTGCCGCCCGGGATCTGCTGCCTGTCCAGCCACAGGAGCCTCAGGAGGAGAAAAGAGAGTAACAGTACAGCACTAGCGAAGAGCCCCTGTCACTTGATCTGACACTTGCAACCATCAGGTCAGACACTGACATTGCACTTTCTTTGGAGACTATTATAGACTCAAGATCAGCACATGGTATTTTAACAGCCCCGAGGAATGGCCTGGGAGGCGGGGGGCCTGTAAAATGAGAGGGAAGGTGCCTGTTGCCTTCCCGCTACCATGGCATTTTACCAGCAGTGTAGGTGTAGGACAGCCCTCCTGCCCAGAGGCCAATTGTGCCAATTAAATGGCTAATTAAATTCCTGTTCCCACCGCCGCTGGCATTTTACCAGCTGCAGGTGGGTCCTCCGCCACGTGGAAAAACCGCCTGGTGAACTCTGGCGGCCTCCCTACGGGCTTCGGGGACCCCGCCCTAATCAGGCACTGATGGTGGCAATGCTGCCCTTGTGGAAACACCCTCCCATGCCCTCCACAAACCTTCTCCTCACCCATATCAGGGCCTGCCTGACTGGCCATGGCAAAACAGACCATACTCACCTAGTTGTGAGGGTGTCATCCATTGCTGTGTCATCTCAATTAGGTGCAGTCCCAGCAGTGGCCACTGCTCCCGATGGCACTACAGAGACTGAAGTGCTACCGACCCTCTGATTAGTTAACAGTTCAACAAATTAGTTGCTGGATGAGCCTAAAGTATGGCCGGGGGCCCCCCAAAGAGCAGAGGTGGGGTTGTTCCCGGACTTAAGCCAGTCGTCGAGTCCCCACCACCCTGTCAAAATTCAGCTTGATGAATCAGCCAGCACGAGTTGACTACAACTAAGCCAGGGGTAAAGGGATGGTTTGTTTCCCAGCTTACCGGAAGGTGAAGCCGCAGCCAAGCACTCTTGCAGAGGGTTCAAAGCCGCATACATGAGAGTGCATGCATTCCACAATACCGGGTGCATTGGCTGGCCTGTCAGGCAGCCTCCTGTCACTGTCAAGGAGCACTGAGTCCGGTTCCAAAATCGCAGAGGGAATGGCACAGAGCTTGCCCTCTCTGTAGCCCCTACTCCAGCTCCCAATCATGCTGCAGCTCCAGAGGTTCTGTCACTGCTTCTCTCATATCTTTACATGCATTGGTCACCTACTCCACTGCTATCCCTGTGAGAATGTGGAAACATTTTCTGACAAATTCAGAAACTCACCCAAACACCTCCAAAAGCAACCCAGAGAACTTTCAGACAGTTTGCAATAGAAAAGTTCCAAAAATGTAACATACCTGCAATCAGGGTGCCTGACACTTTAAATAGCACTACTGCAGGATCCAGCTTGCTGCTTCATGCTTCTTGTTTTTTTAATGAGCAGACAACGCAGGCCTTGCCTGCACATCCGGTGCACAAATTTGGGATCCTGGCGTTACATCAGCCAGTTGGATTGATGTCAGGATTGTGCCAAATCAACAGGTTCCGGTGGACGTAGGGGATGCTCCTGATTGCACCCATATCTTTGGAGAATGCCGTGAGGCAGTGCAGGATGTAGCCAGTGGTGTGTCCTGTCCTCAGGAAACAAAGATCAGTGACCATATATATGACTTGGATGAAGGGACTGAACGTATGGTTGGTAAATTTGCTGATAACACAAAGATAGGCAGGAAAATAACATAAGGACATAAGGAGGTTATAAGGAGGCTACAAGGGGATATACATAGGTTAAGTGAGTGGGCAAAGATCTGCCAAATGGAGTATAATGTGGGAAAATGTGAAATTGTCCATTTTGACAGAAAGAATAAAAAAAAACATTATCTAAATGATGAGAGACTGCAGAGCACTGAGATGAAGAGGGATCTGGGTGTCCTAGTGCATGAATTGCAAAAGGTTAGTATGCAGGTTCAGCACGTAATTAGGAAAGCTAATTGAAAGTTGTTATTTAATGTGAGGGGAATTGAATACAAAAGTAGGGAGATTATGCTTTAGTTATACAGTGCATTGGTGAGACCACATCTGGAGTACTGTGTACAGTATTGGTCTCCTTATTTAAGGAAAGATGCAAATGTTTTGGAAGCAATTCAGAGAAGGTTTACTAGACTAATACCTGAAATGGGCGGGCTGTCTTATGAGGAAAGGTTGGACAGACTAGGCTTGTATCTGCTGGAGTTTGGGAGAGTAAGAGGCAACTTTATTGAAACAAATAAGATCTTGAGGAGTCTTGACAGAGTGGATGTGGAAAGGATGTTTCCCGTTGTGAGAGAATCTAGAACTAGGGGTCACTATTTAAAAATAAGGGGTCACCCAATTAAGACAGAGACGAGGAGAATTTTTTTCTCTCAGAGAGTCATGGGTCTTTGGAACTCTCTTCCTCAAAAGGTGGTGGAAGCAGAGTCTTTAAATATTATTGAGGTAGAAGTGGATAAATTCTTGATAAGCAAGGAGGTGCGTGGTGATCGGGGGGTAGGTGGGAATGTGAAGTCAAGATTACAATCAGATCAACCATGATCTTATTGAATGGCGGGCGGATCAGGCTCGAGGGGCTGAGTGGCCTACTCCTGCTCTTAATTTGTATGCTTGTGTGTATGTTTATATGTAGGACTGTGACTGAGTTACTCGCCTGAAGGCTTGGAGTTGCAATGTTTCAGGATATTTCTGTATTTTACAAGGATTTGATTGCTAAATTGTGGGAAATGGAGCTACATTTAAAACTGTTACTGTTTTCTAACCTTTTTCCTTGTGACATTTCCCCAGTTGCAACTTTGGCTGAACGATGTTACTTCATGATGAGTTGGCACCCAAAGATCTTTTGCTTCTCTTGTTGATGCACAATTCTTCGAGGAAAGAAATTACAGGGCAAGTGTTTTCTGTTCAAAGCACTTGCCTATTGTCAATCTAAAGATTTATATAATCTGCATTGACAACATATTATTTTCATCACCTCACTGGGAGTAACCATTTTGGACCTCTTTTTGTTTTCATACACTCTAGTAAAGTTAGCTTCAAAGAGGGGTCATTTGCATCAATTTGTTGCTTCATTCATTTCATTGGGTAGCAGAACTTCAATTGACCTGGGAACTGATCAACAGAGATCTGACCCTGAAAAAATATTCTGTTAGTTGGGTAGTGCTACAATGTCAGGCAGTTGAGAGTCTTCCAGGCTTTCATTTTTAAAAATTTCTGAACCATCTACTCTGTTTTATTTCATGTATTAGAGTGTAATATGAGATCTTATGATCAATTTTCTTGGCTTTCAAGTGTCCCGGTGCTGGACAGGAGCAGTGCACCTGAAACATGCTGTTCCTGTCCAGGTCAAGGAGAATCACTGTTTCCTGTACCTGCCCCATTAACCTGGCCAGAGGCATCCCCAACACAGGCTTATCCACTGGCAAAGTAGGATAGGAAATAGTGCAGTCCGCCATCACTGGGGTTTTCTAGCTGCTGCTGGAGATTTGCCTCAGGCCCAAGGCCCGAAATTGTCTTCCCTCTCCTCCTCCTCTTCAGATGAGGACTTCTGATGATCTTCTTCCTCCTACAGCTCCAATCCTCTTTGTGACATGCTGTGTCCTTCATAACAGGGCACCACAATGATTTATGAGACTCTGGCTGGAGAATACTGCAGAAAGCTCCTGGTCCTGCCAAGGCACCTGAATCTTAGCTTAAGAATTTTGATGGTTTGCTCAATGCCTCACCTTTTGGTGGTATGACTGTTGTTATATCTGTTCTGCTCAGGAATAGTGGGGCTTCGAAGGGCTGTTATCAACCTTGGTAGAATGGGGTATCCTTCGTCCTCAAGCAGTCATTCTTTAAGGTTGCCCCCAGGTTGGAACAGTGCATATTGGAGTGCCTTAAAATGAAAGCACCACGGTAGCTTCCAGGGTAGTGGGCACAGACCTATCTTCTTGTGATTATATACAAGCTGCACTGTTATTGGAATGCAACCACTTCCAATTGATAAAAGCTCCTGGCTGCTCATAAAGGCCCTTATGGCTACATATGTGCAATCAACCATATCCTGCAATCAGGGAAAGCCATCCATTCCAGTGAAACATAATTCTCTTATTCTGACCATTTTCATCTGTCCTGAAATAGCAATCAGCTGGTCCTGACAAATATTGCATCTGTGACCTTCCTATGGCATTTGTGGCTGAGAAACTTAGGGCTGAATGTTCCCGGCCCAGCAGTAGTGGGATTGGAGGCAGGAGGGCTGGGAAAATAGTTAGAAGCCTCATCAGGACGGCTCCCCGATGCATTCCCCTGACAGGAGAACTTTCCTGGGATGGGGTGGGAGTAGCATCGACTGCCCACTCCATGGAGGCGGGCAGCCAATAGAGATGGTTAAGCCCCCAATTTGAGATGACTTTGTTGGCACACTGGCATTTTACCACCGGCAGAGTGGCCCCGCGGCATGTGCAGAGGCCGTCATCTCAATGGAGGCTCCATGCCCCAATAGGGGGCTGCGAGGAGGAAAAGCTACATCCGCAACCCAAACGATGCACCTGGAGGGGTTTCTCCTCCACTTTGAGGGGTCTAATGGCTTCACCCATAATAATTTTCACCTCAAATATACGCCTTCCAGGATGCCTCCATTTTGAGGTGCACTCAAGGTCTCAGACCTGGCCCAGCAGTGTCTACCTGTCCCAGGGGGGCTGCCAAGGCTCCAGAGCTGCTGCCCCTCAGATTGGGAGGATTTCCATTGTCCTTAGTAGGAAGGTGAGTGTGGAAGCGGCCAGTTAGCAGGCTGCAAGAGGGCGCATTGCTGGCAGGTGCGGGCTTGGGAACTCCATTTGGTCTCAGCGTTGGGGTCCCAAAGCCCACGATAAAATACAGCAGTTCTTCCAGGAGGCTGCAGAAATCAGCATCTACCTGCCTGGTCAATCTCAGCCTCCTGAGGCACTGCTCCTCAGACAGGTGCATTTAGGTGACCCTTGGTCTCTATCCCTGTGAGATGGGTAAAGCATTCTGCAAACAGGTCCTCTCACCTGAAACCCTTCTTCCTGCTTCTTACTGAGTTCTCTGCTGCTGTTCATCTTCTTCCTCCTCCTCCTCATCCATCAAGTACTGTGCTGCTGAACCTGCACATATGCTTGGTTTTTCAGGTTGCAGTGGGGTAACAATACAAAATAAAGTGCAGAAATCCAATGAAATACACAGCAACAAGAAGCTCTCAACCCAAAATGATCAGTTATAGTACCTGCAATTAATCTGAGTTGGTGCAGATTGTAGCCCCTTTAAATCTGATCGCCTGTTTGGTGGCGAGCCAATCTGACCAGTACTTACTTAGATGGTTTGCCAACGGACTGAAATTCCATGTTCTGACTGTTAAAAGTACAACAGGGTCCGAAATGAATCATAGAATTTCAATTTACATAACAGTTATGATGCTGTTGCCCGCCCACAGCGGGATCCTCATCCCTGAAGAAACACGGCACCTTTAAAATGTAACTGGAAGAAAATGGAGTGACTTGGGGCCAGTAAGTACATTCAGCCAATTTTAAATTCCTTGCTCGCTATTTTTCCACACAACAAGGGTTAAAATTGGGGGCCATATCTCTAAAGGTTAGAGTTCCCTCAGAAAATCCTCTGTAATAAATTACACTTTCAACAACATTAACATTATCTTCTGGTGCATTGGAAAGTCGCCCTGTTGTAAATAATTTCTGTGCCCAGCTTTGCAACTAATGTAGATTAGCCCCACATTTATATTTTATGGCAGTGAATATTATCTTCACTGCCCAGACAGGTGGAAAATATTTTGACCTGAGGGCAAAATAAAAATAATTCTTGACTTCCATTAATTGTTATTTTTCTAGTTTTCACATATTCATTGCATGTTTCACCAATTGCAGATGCGTATCCCCGTACCTTTTTTGCCAACTTTAGAATTTTTCTTTTTGCCACACCAATCCCAGACAGACAAGTCCTGTCCTGAAGCCTCTGTTAATGCACTCTGCAGCTTGACATTAAAAAATTGCCCTGCCTCCCACTTGGAACCTCTCACGAGGTTATTGCTAACCATGATGGAGTTGTTTAAATGCACCATGCAGGGTGGTACTTGTATATACAGACCGGAGAGATCCAATATTCAATTCATGCTTTTGATGAATTAGTTGATCTCAATCGGGGCAGGGATGGAGGCACAACAATAAACCTGATCTTTACCTCAGGCTGATGACCCCTGCTGGCTGCGCTTGTGCAGGAGTGTTAAGAAATTACAAAGAAACTACAACAGAGAAACAGGTCATTCAGCTCAAGCAGCCTGTATCGGTGTTTATCCTCCACATGAACTCTGGCCTTGGATGTGGTGCCCCCTCCCCCACCCCAACTGCTCAATCTACCCTGATCAAGTAACCTGGTGACACTCATTAGTTGTGGTCTCTGCTCCAAATTCCGTTCCCTAGCTACCGACTCCACCCCTCTCTGTGGCAACAGTCTGACATTAAGCCAGTCTGTTCGCATCCTTGGTGTCACATTTGACCCCAAGATGAGCTTCTGACATCATTTTTGTGCCATCGCTAAAATTGCCTATTTCCACCTCCGTAACATTGCCCGACTTCACCCTGTCTCAGCTCATCTGCTGCTGAAACCCTCAATTGTTCCTTCGTTGCCACTAGACTTGATTATTCCAATGCACTCCTGGCTGATCTCCCACATTTTACCCTGGATAAACTTGAGGTCATGCTGCCTATGTCTTAATTCACATTAAGTTCCATTCCCCTACACCCCTGTGCTCATTGACCTACATTGGCTCCCAGTCAAGCAACATCTTGATTTTAAAATTTTCATCTTGTTTACAGATCACTCCATGGCCTCACCCCCTCTCTATCTCTGTAATCTCCTCCAGCCCCATAACCCTGCAAGATGTCTGTGCTCCTCTAATTCTGGCCTCTTGAGCATCCCTGATTTTAATTGCTTCACCATTGGTGGCCGTGCCTTCAGTTGCTTGGGCCCTAAAGTCTGGAATACCCAACACCTCTCCATCTCTCTACCTCACTTTCCTACTTTAAGATACACCATAAAAGCTACCTCTTTGATCAAGCTTTTGGTCATCTGTCCTAATATCTTCTTAAGTGGTTCAGTGTCATATTTTGTTTTACAATGTTCCTAATAAGTGCCTTGGGACATTTTATTATGTTAAAGGTGCTTTAGAAATATGTTGTTATCATCATCCGAGGGTCTTTAAAGAAGTAGCTAGTGAGAGTTGATGCACCAGTTTTGATTTTCCAAAATTCCCTAGATTTGGAGAAGGTTCCATTAGATTGGAAAATAGCCAATGTAACTCTTTTATTTAAAAAGGGAGGGAGACAGAAAGCAGGAAACGACAGGCCAGTTAGCTTAACATCTGTAATAGGGAAAATGTTAGACGTTATTATTAAAGACGTTATAGTGGGGCATTTAGAAAAATTCAAGGTAATCAGGCCGAGTCAACATGGTTTTATGAAAGGAAAATCATGTTTAACCAATTTATTGGGGTTCTTTGAAGAAGTAACATGTGCTGTGGATAAAGTGGAACGGGTGGATGTATTGTACTTAGACTTCCAGAAGGCATTTGATAAGGTGCCACATCAAAGTTTATTGCGGAAAATAAAAGTTCATGGTGTAAGGGGTAACATTTTGGCATGAATAGAAGATTGGCTAGCTAACAGGAAACAGAGAGCAGGCATAAATGGATAATATTCTGGTTGGCAAGATGTAACAGGTGGTGTGCCACAGGGATCGATGCTGGGGCCTTAACTTTTTACAATTTGACTTGGATGAAGGGACCGAAGGTATGGTTGCTAAATTTGCTGATGACACAAAGATAGGTAAGAAAGTAAGTTGTGAAGAGGACATAAGGAGGCTACAAAGGGATTATAGAGAGGTTAAGTGAGTGGACAAAGATCTGGCAAATGGAGTATAATGTGGGAAAGTGTGAAATTGTCCACTTTGGCAGGAAGAATAAAAAAGAAGCATATTATCTAAATGGTAAGAGATTGCAGATCTCTGAGATGCAGAAGGATCTGGGTGTCCTGGTCGAAGAATGAGAGGTGATCTCATTGAAACCTACAAAATACTTAAAAGCATAGACAGGGTAGATGCAGCTAAGATGTTTCCCCTGGTTGGGGAGTCTAGAACCAGGGGACACAATTTCAAAACAAGGGGGAAGCCACTTAGGACAGAGATGAGGAGAAATCTCTTTACTCCGAGGGTTGTGAAACTTTGGAATTCTCTACCCCAGAAGGCTGTGGAAGCTCCGTCATTGAGTATGTTTAAAGCAGAGATTGACAGATTTCTAAATACAAATGACATAAGGGGATATGAGGATAGTGTGGGAAAAAGGCATTGAAGTGAATGATCAGCCATGATTGTATTGAATGGCGGGGCAGGCTCGATGGGCTGAATGGCCTAGTACTGCTCCTATGTTCCTATGCATGAATCACAAAAGCTTAATATGCAGGTACAGCAAGTAATTGGTAAAGCTAATAGAATGTTATCATTTATTGCGAGGGGAATTTAATACAAAAGTAAGATTATGCTTCAGCTACACAGGGCATTGGTGACACCACATCTGGAGTACTGTGTACGGTATTAGTCTTTGGTCCACTTATTTAAGGAAGGATGTAAATGCATTGGAAGCAGTTCAGAGAAGGTTTACTAGACTAACACCTGGGATGGGTGGGTTGTCTTATGAGGAAAAGTTGGACAGGCTAGGCTTGAATCCGCTGGAGTTTAGAAGAATAAGAGGCGGCTTGCTTGAAACATATAAGATCCTGAGGGCTCTTCAGGGTGGATGTGGAAAGGATGTTTCCCCTTGTAGGAGAATCTATAACTAGGGGTCACTGTTTAAAAATAAGGGGTCGCCCATTTAAGACAGAGATAAGGAGAATTTTTTTTCTCTCAGAAGGTCGTGAGTCTTTGGAATTCTCTTCCTCAAAAGACAGTGGAAGAAGAGTCTCTGAATATTTTTAAGGCAGAGGTAGATAGATTCTTGATAGGCAAGGGGGTGAAAGGTTATTGGAAATGTGGTGTTGAGGTTACAATCAGATCAACCATGATCTTTTTGAATGGCGGAGCAGGCTCAAGGGGCCGAATGGTCTACTCCTGCTCTTAATTCGTATGTTTGTATGTTATTGGTAATTCTGTGATCAAATGCTATAGTGGAAATATGATGCTTGAGGAAAGCATATCTCAGGGAAAATTAACGTTAAAAATCGATGGAAATGTATGGTTTGCACACCTGCAATGCAATGCCTGTGAAAGCCAGATTTGAGAATTGCCCCTAATATCTCACCCGCTACAGTGATACAGGAGAACTGCCAGTGCCTCTGGTGTAACTTATCACCTCAGGAAAGGAGAGTTGAGAGGTGGGGAAAATGTCAAAGGCATTAAAAAAAAGAATGCCATGAAATGGAAGCTCTCTAGCAAGAACTAGTGTCTTATCAATCAGTAATGTAGCATGCTGGACACAACTGCTGCGCTCTCATTATCTGGAACATTAGATTATAAATCTATTGGTGTTAAACATTTTTCATCAGATTTGTTCAGAGCAATGATAACGCAGAGAACAGCAAACTAGTGTGCCATAAGAGGGTTATCATTTTTACAATACCTAACATCTGAAAATCTCAAACACTGCATTTTCCAGGCAGGGAAGAACACCTACAGTCACCCTCAAAGATACAACTTTTTTAACGAGTAGTTTTTTTAAGCCTTTATTTTGAAGCTGATTGTCCTCTCCCACTTCCACAAGCCCCAGTTTTTAGATTTTAAAAACTTCTCCAGGTGAATTGAAATCAGAAAAAAAGTGATTGTATTTCATTTATGAGTTGTTTGTGTCTACACTTTGTGAGGTGTGCAAATACAGAGGCCTGATTAAGAGCAGGCAGTGCTTCGGGCCTGCTCCCACTGTGCAGGTTCAAAGCCTTACTACCAGCAGAAATTAGTCTGCTCTGGTGGCTGGTCATAGTGATTTACTTAAGTGTATCAATTTACTGCTACTCAAAAATCATATTGCTGTGGCAGAGAAATTAAGCACATACATCTGGCCCAAAGATTTAGGTTTGTGCTGCATGTTTATTGTAAACAAATAAATAAATAAAGTCTGTAGGATAAAGATTAAGGACAAATCTCCAGCTATCTATGGGCTTTAAAAAAATAAGATACAAATGTAGAACAAAACATCCAAAATCAATGAGAATAAAATGTTCAAAGGTATGTTAAGCCCTGTGGGCACAGAGAGAAAAATGTTGTGCAGGCAGTTATTGCCTAGTACTAATGAGGCAGCAAACCCACTGGCAACCCAAAGACTATCAGCAATTACTGTCAAAGTTGTCACATACTGATGGTCTGTCTCCATGCTCTGCATGAAGCTTTGACACAAGCTGAATTTGGATACCTCCATGCTCTGCGAAATTGTGTGCAAGCCTGCTGGCAGGATGTCCAGTGCACCTAGCATTTGATGGTAGATGCCTAACTGCCTTTATCAATAGCCTCGAAGTCAATACCCGAGTCCTCTGCAGCAATGCTGACCTCTGGCGAGCTGGCATTTGTAGAGTCCTATTCCCTTGCCCTAACTCCGGTGATCCATCAAGAGAAGGCACCTTCTCCAACCTACACTTTAAAGTACAGGTGATACTGGTATCTGGGCTGGCAAAGGTATGATTGAGTGACACTGCATCTTCACAATGTTTGTTTTGCTATCCCTCCACTGGCAAAGGGGCATCCACATTCTCAGCATCGAAAATGAGAATGGCTATTAGTAATGGAGAAAGAGCGAGCAAGAGAGTGAGAAGTGGCTGTTGAAAGTATATGTAGTTTGCCATATAGGTAGTGTTGAGAGAGATCAAAGTAAGAAGGGAAAACATGGATAAGGTGTGAAGGAACTCTGCACAACATTGCCTTCAGAATCGCCTGTTGTCATGACTATAACTCTGCCCATGCCCATAACAGCCAGTGCATTTCTTTGAGTGGGGAGAGAGTGTGCAGACAGCCTTGGTGTCCTCCTTGTCACCTTCCTGTCGAGAGTTATATATGACCTTCAAGAAAGAAGGGAGTATGTTAGTGACAGCCTTCTGAACTGTTTAGAGAATGTGCCTAACATGATGGACTAGCTAGTATGCACTGTGTAAACTTTGAGATGTGGAAAAGTGAAAGTTAGAATAGTCATGAGTGTGTGAGCCTAAAAAGGTAGTAGTGGAGTGAACTATTGTGCAGTGAATGAAGAAAAGTAAAGGGAAGCAGGGCAGGAGTAATAAGATTGGAGGTGATGGAGATGTGAGTAGATGGCAAGGCACCCTAGCTTCTGCATATTTATGCCCAGTGATTCACCACATGAAGACACCTCCTCAAGCCTACACTAATTACCTCCAACTCCAAACATCTTTTTGATTTCTGATACCCACATGAATAATTGATACAATTAACAATGATAGAGCAATCCCTTCCAGACTTTCTCACTTCAACTCCCACCTAAACAAGCCCACTTGCTGGCTCACACCTCTCAAACTCTGTCTCTGTAAGCACTCATGGAGGGCTCTATGAACCTTAAATCTTGGATGGTTCACAACCTTTTGAAATTCTTACAGCTATACATTGAATTCCCTAAAACTAAAAATGACCTCTAAAATACTAATACAAATGATGAACTAGGTAACATCACACCATCTCCAACAAGAGAGACTCTAACCACCTCCTCTTGATATTATCATCATGAATCCCCCACCATCAGCATCCTAGGCGTGACTATTGATGAAAAACTGGACCAGCCATATAAATACTATGGCTGCAAAAGCAGGTCAGAGGCTGAGAATTCTGTGGTGAGTAACTCACCTCCTGACTCCCAAAGCCTTTCCACCATCTATAAGGCACAATTCAGGAGTATGATGGAATATTTTCCACTTGCTTGGATGAGTTCAGCTCCAACAAGAAGCTTGACAACATCCCAAACAAAGCAGCCACTTGATTGACACCCGGTCCACCACCTTAAACATTCACTCCCTCCACCACCAGGACACAGTGGCAGCAGTGTGTATATCTAGAAGATGCAGTGCAGCAACACCCCAAGTCTCCTTCTACAGCAACTTCTAAATGCGCAACCTCTACCACCGAGAACAACAACTCCATATTCCCATCCAAGCCACACACCATCCTTACTTGGAAATATATCACCGTTCCTTCTTCATCACTGGGTCAAAATCCTGGAACTCCCTACCAATGTTCCTTCCCCAGGTCTATGACCGTGCAGTAACCACACAGGGAACAAACAGCTGAGCACAACCAATGTTCCCTTTAAGATGAGCGCATGCATGGCTGTGCATCAATCTTAAAGGGATCATGCAGTGCAACAAGCAGGACGCGCGCAGCAGAAAGAGATTCAAGGGAACATTTCTCCCTACCTAACAGCACTGTGGGAGCACCATCATAACACAGGCTGCAGCGATTCAAGAAGGCAGCTCACCATCACCTTCTCAAGGGCAATTAGGGATGGGCAATAAATGCTGGCCTTGCCAGCAATGCCATTCCATGAATGAATAAATTTTAAAAAAATTAAAAGAGAGAGCCGTATTTTTACCTTGATAGATCTGGTAACGTCATTGAACTTCTTCTGGAATTGTAGCCATGTCCTTGGAGTTAAGTTCCTTCCAGTGACATCCTCAGCATCGTCTTTCCACTGACAATGGAGCTTTGCTTTCTCGCTCCTGCGAGTATGACGATCTCTTTCCTCCTGTCCATTGTCTGCATCATTGCCTCCAAGGTAACATCAGTGGAACTTGATGCTCCTTCAGTGCTTGCTGCATCCATTTTTCACTTCAGAATTGTATCCTTCCTTCTGTAGCCAGAGTGCATCTTCTCTTTAAGAGATGCTGGCTGCCTTTAAGTAGCGTCAGAGATGCTCACTATCCTCCAAACAGATGTAAAGCCAGCACTGCCCACAGTACTCATTGGTCATGATCATTAGCAGGCAGTATGAACATTATGTGTTGCCTGGGACAACACTAACATGCCCATGCAGTGCCCCCCACTGTGTGCCTGTTTTAAGTTCAATCAAAATCCTAGGCCAATGCTTTCAGAAGAGGAGGAGACAGATGAACGTTGGTGAGAAAAAAATAAGTCAAAAAAAGAAATAAGTGTATGAATTGTAAAGATCTATAAGGCTTTTGATTGCAGAATGCTTCCTGGTGGGTTTGTGCCTGTGATGGGCTGTCGTTTTTTTCTGTACATTATAAACAATCTCCCAATAACCTTTCGCAGCACAGTTTCGATATCTACAATGTCACTCTCATTGTTTGACTAAATCATTCTAACAAATTACAGAACCAACGATTGCTAATTAAATAGTTAATTATTCATGGTGCTTTTCTATTTGCATAGCACACACATGTTGGAATATGAGTTATTTGAGGTTTATGAATCTTAAAAAATAAGGATTCCTTGATAAATTAATAAAGGGGCCCAAGGGTTTTATTAAAAGGTGGCTGGAGGCAGCCAGTTCCACTTTTTTTAAAAACATGTTTGGGCCAAATGACTTGGGCTTTGTGCATGCTACTCTTTCCTCAGGCATCTAATAGAACAAATTATTGAAACCACTGTTGTCTGTTGCACTGCTTTCATCCCATCCTGCATTCTCCAGTGGTTTATATGGGCAGGTCAGGAGAAGAAGGTCCTGCTCCATCCCTTCAGAAATAAGAATGGAATTGAGCAACAAATAGAGGAAGTGAAGGCATTTGAAATAAAGAAAGCTCAGCAAAGAGAAGGGGAAAGCAGAAGGATGGAAGTTATCAGTCAAGTCTCATCTACTTTAATCTACTCTGATGGGTTCTGGTCCACAAAATAAACAGAGGTGTACATATTTTAAAAAAGCTTTACAGCCCTTCTCACTCTTGTTGATCATAATCTTCCTCCTAGTTGGTCCCCACCTTTGACGTCTCTGCAGATGCAGAATATTTAAAACCCCAGATCCTTTGAGAACGGTATAACATTGGACAAGGTTCAGAAATCACTCTCAAAGTTCCATATAGGCTGCATCCTTTCATCGCTACAATTTTACAGATACCCACACCCTATTTTTTGTACAGTTTATAAAATAATTCTTTAATATTTTGTTCATAGTTAGTTGTCCATATTATAGAATTACTAGGTGTTACAGACAGGCCTACTCCACAACAATAACAATTTTCATTTATATAGTGCCTGTAACATAGTAAAAGTGGCCTAAGGTGCTTCACAGAAGTGTAACAGACAAAAATTGACATCGGGATAAAGAAGTAGATATGAGGAGGGGTGACAAAATCTACCTCTTTTACCAAGCTTTTAAAATTGGGTCTTAAAGGAGGAGAGAGTGTCAGACAGATTAAGGGACGTTTCTTGCCTAAGGCAATGACTTCAGTCTTCATAATATTTTGTTGGAGGAAATTGCGGCTCATCCTGAACCGGACATTGATCAAGCAGGCTGACATTACAGAGGCAGGGGAGGGGTCAAGAGAGATGGTGGTGAGGTAGAGCTGAATGTCATCACTGTATATGTGGAAATTGACATGGTTTGTGGGCTCGATTTCAACATGATTCATGGCAGAGATCAGGCAGGGAGGCAGATAAAATGGACGGGGTGACTTCCCTGTACTTTCTAGCCCCGAGCTGGCCAACTGCAATTTTAGGCAGCAAGGATACCTTGCCCGAAGATGACGAGCTCCTCTTTAAATGTGCAGATTGGGCTCTGGTTATGTCACAGCCTGCCAAGAACAGCAACTAGAGACAGAAAAGGCTGAGTATTGTAATTTTTTAACATTTTGTTTAATTTCCTTGTGGAATAAGTGGAGCAGGAGTGCTCTTCTGGATTCCACACGAAAATCTTAGGCATTTCCTGTCCTGGGCTTCTTCCCTCTCACTACCCCTTGACTGGGATTCTCCACCCACAAACCTTACCTTGTGCTGGCACCATACCACAGGGTCCCCAGCATTGGCCTCCTGCTGTCCGATTTTAATGGCAGGGCAGCCACTTTCCACTGACTTCTGGCTGTTTTGGTCACAATGGTCCACAAATGGCAGGCTAATGAAGTCTCACTGTTAAGATCAGCCACGTCTACCTGCTGTCGATTCTGGACAGACATGGCACTCAACCGGGACCATGGTTGGAGGTGAGGGTGGAGGGGGCAGAGAAGAGGGGTTTAAGAAGACAGCTGGTGCTGCAAATAAGAAGCCAGGGGTTATTCCACCAATGATCCTGGAGTATTGAATGGTTTTGGCAGAGGAGAACAGGGCCTGATAGTGCTTGATTTGATCCAACATTCATCTCTCTACGCTGCTACTTTTTGATTTCTGCAAAATTCTTGCATTCATAAATCATAAATGTTTTATGCTGTTCTTGTGTATCTCTCAATTGTGCGGCCTGATGTGCAGTGATATTGAATGGTTAGAATTGAATCCCACCAGTCATGTGATTTCAGTTAACTTGCTACATTCAAATGTCTAATAATGTGTTTGCATTTTTAAAATTTTCCAAATAAAATAAAACAGATAAAGAAGAGGCAAAACACTGTAGTCACGAAACTATTCCATTACAAGGACTTAAATAATGGATTTTGATCCTTTTTTAAATATTTTACTGATGCTTATGTAGAAATTACTCAATAAGAAAAAGCAAAGTAATTAGGATTTTTAAGTCTTTTAAAAATAACATCAATTCAGTGTTTTGAATTACATTGTTTCTGAGAAGTCCCTGTCAAGAATATTATGGTGCTGAAATGACACTGAAATACCAGCCTAAGAACACTTCATGTGTTGGAAATTCTTCTTATCACGATACTAAAGGACACATGAACTCATTTATTTTAAACCAGCTAATGCCTCTGATAAAATAGCAAAAGAAAGGAATTTGACCAAATGGTTTAAACATTCATTCACTGGTATCCCATGGTGTAAATTCAAGGGCTATATGGTAAAAATTCACATTGGCAATTTTATCATCTGAACACTTAATGTCCTTCTATCGAATTCCTCTCTCTGCTATTTTAATAGACGCATTAACCGGTTTATTTTAAATTGGTTAACAGCTCTCTTAAAATAACAAAGAAATTTGATCTGACTTTGATTCTTATCACTGATAGTTATTCTGACTTTAAACTTTTATTTCATAGCTTTTGAAGATTAACTTTCTATCAAGCAATATTATCTTTTGCTCGCCATACAATGTTCTTGAACTGATTTAAAATAAAATCAATTTTCTAGTGTATTTGGTGATTTCTACTTGCTAGGAGAAATCCAAATCCCACTTTTGGCTACATTTTGTTAATCCAATCTGGAATGTAGATCACTGAGGCAAACATTGGTTCTAGTTATTTAAAATGATGTGGCTGTAAGCTGTGGGCAGTGCTTAAAATAAAGCCCAAATAAATTAGGTACAAGTTTATGTCTTCCGTTAAATTATATTTTTATTGGTAGCTAGACAGGTTCCATTAGGCAAGTCTCTCCTGTGAAGCATCTTAAGCACTGTTACATTAATTGACTGAATAATAAACAGTTTTACAATGGGTGCTATTTCAGCCTAACCTAATGAGGAAACAAGCTTTCGGGCACTGACAGTGAACATAATTTTCATCACAGGAGTGTATAAGTTGAATTTCATGTCCAGATGCCTCAGACATTACCCATACCTAAAAGCAGTTTATAGTGAATTCACACTGAGCTCTGATAACTTACCACCAGTTTCTGGTACATTTGTACCAAACCGTGCTGTATTATACCAGCTTATCTTGAGTTGTGCTGAGTTCAGAAAGTTAATTATCATTCTGTGGTGAGTTACTGTCACATTTAATTTTCCCTTAGAGTGTTTTAAAGTCATAAGAATTTCTTGGCAGTTATGATTAACAAATCTGTTTGCCTTTCTAAAAACAATTTGCAGAATTTGCTTAACTAAAAACCTTTAAGATTAGATAATAAGATTAGTGCATATTATTTTACAGAGTTCATGTAAATACATTCTTTGATGGGGCAGCTTCCTTTATATAAATAGTTTAATCCTTTTCAATATTTGCAGATGAACATTTTAATCATTTCATTGAGCGATACTATGAATTGGCAACTCGGTAAACTCCTGGGACTGATGTCAACACTGAAACAAAAATATTTCTCCTTTTATTTCCAGGTGGTTTCACAGAATTGTTCCCAAACAAAACCTTTTCTATGGTTCCTGTGGCTAATCTCTATGATTAATTTGAAATTTCATGCTGGCTTTACTAAATCAATCACAACTGCTTGCACATTTCTGTCGGCCCCTCAAATCCTTGTCCCTTTTCTTGTTAGTGACACTTGCTCCCAACTGTGTGGATGGACATGACTTTCTTCCCCTTTTAATACCATACAAGATTTGAATAAATTGATAAGATCAGGAAAATAAGATTAGTGTCCGCTTCTTTAAGCAGCTTTTACACGCTTGCAAGCTTCATGAGTATTTGTGGTGTCACAACAAGAGATCTGCTGATAGGGGTAATTCCTGCATCTCTCCAGTAGAAACTAATATTCGTGCTTATTTATTAATGTTTTATAGAAGTCGTGCATTAAGAAGCACAGAAATGTACAACGTTACAACAGTGTACAACAATGTAAAAAAAACTACAGGCTATTCTCAGGAAAGATTAACAACAAATCGTACTCACAACTGACAATCACAAGCCGCTTGATTCAACATATGCCAATTTGCTGCAACCTTTGTATTAACACCTCAGGCTGGATTTTGATCTTCCCGGCAGCAGGGAAGCTCCTTGGCGGCACCTCCACTGCTCCACGGCGGGACCATGTTTTAAATATTGAAATTGCCTGCTTGCATACATTTTCATGGAATTTACCACGATCTTACCAACCATTTCCAATCTACACCTCAACGCGTGGCACTTATGTGCCTTCACGTTCCCATCCTTGAAAAGCTGGCACCACCGAGGTGAGAATCCTCAGTGCCTGCAAAGGTTGGCGGGTAATACCTTGCTCTTATTCGTTTTTTGCAGCGCACTTGGACTTCTGCTTGAAATTTAAGCAACCAGATATGATAAGGGGGGGTTGGAACTCTGCATCCATTAATCGTGGATCGGCAAAGGGTGGGTGGAAGGGATGAACACTACATTGCTCTGTAGGCAATGAGCGCGTGGAAGGGATGAACTCTGCATGTTTTGCACAGGGGAGGGGCGGAAGGGGTGAGCTCTGCATCTTTGGAACTGTTTGCAGATTTTTAAAAATGGTGCCAGCACCTATTCCCGTCTCAGGTGATCCCATTCACGGCATTACTGAGGCTGCCTCTGCCACATGATTGGGGGGTGGGGGAGGAGAATGACCACCATGCATATGTTAATGAGCCGCTGGACACAAGATTGCGGCGGTGTGGTGGTGTGCGGCCCTTGCGTGCTGACTGCCATTTTTTAGCCCGCCTCCACTTCTGGGGATGGGATAACAAGATTCAGCCCCTAGAGTGGAAACTCAGGAATAAAGCCATTCTGTGACCAATTGAAGGTACTTTTTACCTGCAAGGCCCAGTCCTGGAGAATTAACATTCAACTGATGACTCACAAACTCCACGCTCTGTTTCTCCTGGTTACCTTTAATACAAAGACTCACTTTTAAAAGAGAGAAACTGCAACTCAGTGTATTTAGTTTTGGGTGGAGAGTCAATGGCAGACTCCATTGTGTCTCCATTGATGTTGGGTCTTCCTCGTTTCTGCACCTGAACTTGCAGAGTGTAATGGAAGAATTGCACATCTGCCATCCTGGCACTCTTCTCAAGCAAAAATGCCTTGAATTTATACCACTGCAGATATTAATTATTTCCAATGTTATTAAACAAGTAGAGAGCAAGTTGCCATTGAGGTTAACCTTCGTAGCCAACCTACTACCACCTGAATACATATAGGGAAGATTATAGGCTGACAGTGTCATGAAAATAGGACTCTGTTTATTTAACATGGCACTCTCAGGGCAAATCCCAACCTGCTTTTTGTCCCTACTTGGAGTGCTAAATACAATAGAATACAACAACAGCAGTTTATTCTACCGCAGTAAAACAGGTGGTCATTCAATAGCGCCACACCATATGCTGTTCTGGAATCAAGCTCAAAACCATACACATTAGACGTATTTCAACAGGCCCCTGCTACACACTACTTAGTAAGGTAACTCCAATCCAATAAGCAGTTCTGTTCCATGAGGTGTAACGTCCTATGTTCCTGGCAGGCAAACTATTCATTACAGAGCTACACATGACTAAACGTGGCAACAATACACAAGTTCTCACACCATCCACCACCACCCCCACCCCTGCCCCTACCCCTACCCCTACCCCACCCCAGCGAAATTTTGTTAGGACAGCCCACAAATATAGGTGCTTTCTCCATAATCCCTTTTTCCCAGGATCTACGGCAGAACTGAAGTGACCTTTGAGGCGCATTAGTCTTCTTGGCAAAGCTATTTGTTCCTCTTCCACAGAGGCCAATTTGGTCATCTCTCAGTAAAGCTGTTTATTTCAAGTATTCTTTTTCTCACTGTCTATGCCAAAATAGTCAGGCCTCTACAGCATTGGTTTGAGAACTCATGAGAGATGTAATGACTGAGGTTATGGCCTCTGTTAGTGTGAACTCTGTTGCAAATGTCTATCAAACTACCGCATGCTCCATGGTGCTCTGCAGTTCTGCAAATCTGTTCAGGTAGACTGCATAAATACACATATTAGACTCCTCCACACTACCTGTCAGCTGCTGCAGGTTAGCCAGACCAGTCAAAATGACTGGAGCAAACGAATAAGTCCGCTTGAGTCAATGTATCCGAACTGGTGTTAGTGGAGGTAAGTGTGGGCAATGCTGGATGGAATGAGCTTCTGGCCATATCTGGCCCACTGGATTGTGCAGAGGTTCCTGGAGTGGGCCAAGAGAAGAGCAAAAAAGTTTACAATACTGTTATCAAGGTAACCTTTGAAAGATATCTAACAACAAGAATGACACTTTGCAGGGCCAATTGTAGGGACCCCCCAAACTTGTACAGATTCCTTAACTCCTGCTTTACATCAGCCCCAGCATGTGTTCAGCAATCATGCTGGTGACCCCTCGCTTTCATTGTACCTTAGTTACTCAGGAGAGGTGGGGTTGCGAAGGAATGTCATGGGCTATTATTTATGGGGGTATCCCTTGTTCCCTGAACAGCTGCTCCACCATATTCATGGAAGGATCGAATATTGGGGGTGGGGGGGGGGGTGGAGTTGGGGGTTGCAGGGTGTGGTGATAGAATGTTGCAGGATAAATGTATTATAACAACTTCCTGGCTGCTGTGTACAAATTTGCATGATCCTGTTTCTGTGATTGGACACTCATGGACATTCATGAAGTGACAGCCTTTCCTATTCACAAAGGCTTCTGGCTGGTATTCTAGTGTCGGGATGGCAACATTTGTTTAGTCAATGATTCCCTGGACAAAAGGGAAACCGGCCGCTGCTCCAAGTCCCTGAGCTCACTCATACATCTGCATCATGCAGCAGAAGTGGAACTAGCAGGATTTCTGGCAGGGAATGTCATCAGTCCTACCTCTTTCGGTGACATCAATCTGGCACCCATACATCATCAAACATTTGCAGAATGGGGTGGAAACTCATGAGAACTGGGATTTTTATTTAAATGAGAGGGCTGGAACAGGTGGTGGGCAGTTGCTTAAACCTGTCCATCAGGTCAGCATGCCATTTTCCCAACGTGAAACTGATACGCTCAAAGTTTAAAGGCTCCGCGAGAGCCGAAAGAGGCAACCTGCCCGAGCTGAGTAAATGGCCAGTTAAGACTTTTAATGAGCTTGTTGTCAGCTCATTAGGGCCAGTTTTGAATTTTCTTTATAAAGCACGGGATCCACTCAGAGTCTGAACCACGACAGAGAGGAGGAGGCGCAAACACAGTGGGGAGCAAGTCAGAATGGCAGGACAGCAGCAAGACACACCATTAAAGAGGGAAGGCTCAGAGAAAGCCTTCATTCACAGGCACCCAGTGGGACAGTGTCAGGAGAATTATCTGTCATATCTCTTCACTCTTGACAAGGGAACTTTGCAGGGGTGGAGCTTGGGGTGTTGAACGGGGCCTTCTGCTTACCGGCTTCATGGGTTCATGAGAAGGGGGTTCAGGAAGATTGCACATTCCAATTGAAAGGAAGGAAGGTTGGCATCCTTCCATCTACAAAAGATGCTGGACAAGCAGCAAACAATCCGTTTAAGTGGGGTGTCTACTCTTGGTGAACCTTTGCTGATGGCTGTGAAGGTCAATCCTTGAGAGGCAGGTTCTGCCACAAGTGCTGCATATGAAGCTGCCAAGTGATGCTGTGAGTTGTTGTTTTTGACATTAGCGCCTGGTGCCAAGCTGCTGTAGCAACTGGTCGTCGTGGCAGTACACGCCGGTCCACAGGATGTGTCGCCATTTCCCTCTTTCGCCAGCTAGTGACTCCCAGCTGTGATAGTTGACATTTAGGGCCTTCATGTCACACTTGTCAGCATCCTTGAAGCGGAGATTTGGGTACCTCATTGGTCATCTGTCCTCGGCTGCCTCATCACATAGAAGGTCCTTGGGTATGTGACTGCCTTCCATCCTTCGGACATGTCTGATCCACTGAAGCTGCCTCTGTTTGATTAGTGCCAAGACACTTCGAAGCTCGGCCTTTGAGAGAACTGCTGTATTTGTGATTTTGTCTTGCCAGGATATACCCATAATGCGCCGCAGAAAGGAAGGAAGGACATAACAGGAAATAGGGTTAAGCTACCCCAAGATAGGATCAACTAGCAGCATCTGCAGGAGCAGAGGCAGACCGCTGGACAACAGGGGTGCAGGGGTCAGGAACGAGCGGCAGGAAGGCAACAAGGATGATACCCTTAGTGGAGGGTCTACCACCAAAGGAGAAACTACCTGGACATGTCGGAGTATCAGTCCTGCAGAAGGCAGTGCCTGTCCAGGCAGAGAGTTGCTGACTTGTGTGCCTTCATTAAGGGTTATCCGTGTTCACAGGAACCATCGCCATAGCCTGCCTGTGACTATAAAAGTCACAGTGGCCTTGCACTTTTTTGCAACCGGTTCCTTCGAGGAGCTGCAGCAGATATTGGTGGCATCTCGCAGGCAGCAGCACATCATTGCATCAAGGAGGTAATGGATACTCTATTCAAGATATCAGTGGATTACATTGAATTCCAGATGGATCGTGGCACTCAGGCTCAAAGGACAGTGGGATTTTCCTCCACTGTCAGATTCCTTCAGGGGAAGGGGATCATTGATTGCACCCATGTGGCCATCAAGGCACCAACTGACCAGCCAGGGAAATTCTTCGACAGGAAAGGATTCCACTTGCTGAACATTCAACTGGTATACCACCTCAGCAAGAGCTTCGTGCAGGTATGTGCACAGTATCCTGGAAGGTGCCATGACGCCTTCATCCTCCAGAAATTGCATGTGCCGCAGCTCTTCGTGGAGCCATTGGAAATCCATGGATAGCTGTTAGCAGATAAGACTAATTCCATGAGGAGATGGCTGATGACTCCTGTGGAGGCTGAGAGACACTACAAACAATGCCACCTGAGCACAAGGGTCATCATTGAGCAGGCCATCAGTTTACCAGCTTCATGAAATGAGGTTCAAGTGCCTTGATCAGTCAGGTGGCACCCTCCAGTATACTTCCTCAATGGTCTCGTGCATTGTGGTGGTCTGCTGCAATCTCCATAACTTGGCCCTCCAGAGAGGTGTCGACCTTGAAGCGGGAGAAGCACTGGAACAGCACAGCTCTTGGGAGGAGGAAGATGAGGTGGAGGCTGAAAGAGAACTGGAGGACGGTCCCCATGCTTTGCAGGGATGCCACCATGGTTGGCTGAGGAGGTGGAGCGCTCATCAGGATGGTAGAGACACTAGGGCCACTCTGATCCAGATACATTTCACCTGAGCAATGCTCAGTCTGCAGGACATTTGGAGAGGAGAGTCTCCTTCATCGGAGTGAGAGCAAACATCCGTTAAGAAAAAAAGTCAACAACCTTCCAATGGCACAAACACTGCAAGGCTAGAGTGCCCACCAGACACACTCTTCCCCAATGCATTCCTTTACTTTGCTAACCCTTATTTTCCATTCTTCTGCCTTTCGCCATGATGAAATGAAAGCACACAAGTCTGCCTTAGTGCTTTATCGTTTGATGTCATGGACAGCATAAGCACCCAAGTGACCCACAAGTGACATTACCAACACAGTGGCCTGTGCTCACAGCCACTCCTACAAGTTGCTCCTCTTGTGGCTGAGGGTGACGTGGAGTCAGAATGCTTGCTAGTGCCTGCCTGGGACCGAAATGTCCGTGGCCCTCCAAAGTCTGCTGCACCGGCATCACTGCAGGGGCAGCCTCTGTCACAGACCTTGACTCTACAGATGCTTCCTCCGTCAAAGCACCATGAAGACAGAAGATGATGATGGAGCCTGTGAGGGGTGAACCTCCTCAACACTATCTGTCATTACCCCGCCCTTTCATGGCAATCTTGAACACGAGAGGGAACCACCAAATGGGATGCAGCTGGCATTCGCTCCATGCTTCTTTGCGCCACTGACCAGTCAAAGATACAGACTGCAGCATGCATCCGCTCTGAATGATGCCATATAAGGTTTTCCATGAGTTTGGCCAATCTCTGAATGGAGGAGCTCATGCACTCAGAGCACTGAGTCAGCAAGGCGCACATGAAATGAATGGATTCCTCCTTTCTCATCCCATGACTCTGCAGAGACTCAGGTAACTCTGTCATGTGGGCACACATCTCACGCTGATTCTCCAGGTAGAGCCACCTGTTTCCTGACCCCCTAGGCTCTGCATCTCTACTCTGCACCTGTCCTCTACTCTCCAAGGGGACTGGCCACAGCCAACTCTGCCTCCCCCAAATCCTCCAGCTCTGGCTTGATGTGCGTTTCACCCTGTGCCACCCTCTCTCATACTGGCTGAGGATCCACCTAGATGTGAGTGTCTGCGCTGGTGGAGGGTGCACAAGAAAGATGTGACAGTGCAGGCTCCGATGTGTCTTACTTCTCTGACTCCTCCAGAACATGTTGGCGATGTGTCATAGACAGGGTGAAAATATCTCAACATCTCCAGGTTCAGGGGATGCATGGCAATCCTACCCGTGCAACAAGCTGTCAATGCATAAGCTGTCATCTCATTCCTTGGAGCAGCAGAAGCATTTGTTGATTGTGCTGATTTCTCATGACCACCTTCTCTTATGTCTCCCACAGGGCCAGCTGCAGAGGGGGAGCTATTGTAAGATTGGAATCCCTTCCAACTGGGAAATTTACAGAATATAAAAATCCAGGCCAACGGACATATTTTGACCTCATGTTTTTCAACTATAAAATACAAAAGCCAAGTTGCAGCCAACAGCACAGGGCTGGGCAGCAAAGGGTTAATTCGGACATTTAGTTAAAGGCAGTGGTTCATCAAAAGGTTTTGGACATTGACTGATTGCTATCATGGAACAATGGTACCAGGGAAAAGCCATTACCTGCCATTGGCTAATGCAATTAACAGACTGATTACACTACACAATGGTACAAGGAACATTCCATCGAGATAATCCAGTTAAGGAATTGGAATACAACTAAACCCAGTAGCATAGACATAGGAAATGGGACAGTCACACCCTCATTAACCCCGGCGCCAGGTGCTTTTACTGTATTGCCTCAAAACAGCAGAAGGATTGTTTAAACAATATGTGAGCTGATCATATTTGTCTGGACTATGCGTGGAATAAGCTAAGAGATGTTAACTACTGGACGCTTTTGAACAGCACGAACAGCAGGAAATATATTTGATATGTTTGCGTTGAATGATTATAAAAAACAGCCACATTGGAGTGACTGAGCTGCAGTTATGTGAAGAAGGATGGGGACTGGTGATCTCAGGTCCAGGCCTACAATCAACAAGAAGGCATACGGCATGCTTTCCTTCATCGGACGGGGTATTGAGTACAAGAGTTGGCAGGTCATGTTACAGTTGTATAGGACTTTGGTTCGGCCACATTTGGAGTACTGCATGCAGTTCTGGTCGCCACATTACCAAAAGGATGTGGATGCTTTGGAGAGGGTGCAGAGGAGGTTCACCAGGATGTTGCCTGGTATGGAGGGCGCAAGCTCTGAAGAGAGGTTGAGTAGATTAGGATTATTTTCATTAGAAAGACGGAGGTTAAGGGGGGACCTGATTGAGGTGTACAAAATCATGAGAGGTATAGACAGGGTGGATAGCAAGAAGCTTTTTCCCAGAGTGGGGGATTCAATTACAAGGGGACATGAGTTCAAAGTGAAAGGGGAAAAGTTTAGGGGGGATATGCGTGGAAAGTTCTTTACGCAGAGGGTGGTGGGTGCATGGAACGCATTGCCAGCGGAGGTGGTAGACGCGGGCACGATAGCGTCTTTTAAGATGTATCTAGACAGATACATGAATGGGCAGGAAGTAAAGAGATACAGACCCTTAGAAAATAGGTGACAGGTTTAGATAGAGGATTTGGATCGGCATAGGCTTGGAGGGCCGAAGGGCCTGTTCTTGTGCTGTAATTTTCTTTGTTCTTTCTTTGTTCTCTTTGTACATCACTGCTTCCATTGCTTCCCTAGTTTCACGGTCCTATGAGATGCCCCCAATGCAAAAATCCCTTAAGTCAGTGCTCGTAGGACTCTTACCAAACCTGCAAGTATCCCCATTTGCAAATCCTCTCCCCCGCATGAGTGTTTCCAGAGTCCAGCTACCCTCAAAGTTCTCCCAAGCCTTAAATCACCACCTCAACTGAGACAGAAATAGTAGGGTAAAAATTCTGATGTTCCTTGGCTCTTGTCAAGAGTACATATAGCAAAATTATACTCTACCAGCCCATAATTTTCCATTCATTAACTTTAATGGGCACAAATCACCGGCTGGAGCAGTTTTGTGATATGTACCCCCAGCATGTTTCTTGGGATGACATCAGAATCTTTATCCCAAGGACAAAAGAGAGAGGTACAGATACCACAATGAGTAATCTGTGAAATAAATATCACATTGTAACTGTAAAATTAACATTAAACATTTGAAACTAATTTGCTTTTTCGAAAGTTAAATTGCTGCCTACAACCTTTTAAACAGATAATGCATTTTAAAATTCACAGCAGATGGATTTGATTTTTGATAGAACTGAAAGGCATCCAGTGACATCTCCTAAATCATTCCAAATATTCCTATTAAAAGTCTTCAGCAAAGTACACTTGTAAAAGGCTGATTAAGGATGGCTATTGTTCTGATCTGTAGAAAATGTTTGATTCATTCACAGGAAGTTTTAATAGGAAGCCTTCTCCACCCCTGTTTGTAGGCTGTCTTCAAAAAACATTGAGACATCAGTACAGTGTTTGTAAATAGTGTGCTTTTTTTCTCCCTCTCACCTCTCTGAAGACAGACATTTTGGACATTTTCCATATTAAAGTTGCTGTATGAATGCACATTGTTGTTAAGAGGGAGCCTCACAGAGAGAAGGTAGAAGCCAAACAGAAAGACAATGAAATGGGCAAAGAAAGAGAGTGTGGAAAAGAGGCTAAGGCACAGGAAGAGAAAGTGAGTTTACATTACTGAAGAGAGTCATAAGAAATCTATTATAATACTGGATAGTTCAGTGCTTCTGTCATAAAACAATATATCTGGTGACTCATGAGCAATGCCATTAGAGATGCACTAGTGGAGGAATTTTCCACTTCTAGGCTCCTCAGCTTATGCAAATAGAGACGGAAAAGATAAAAAGAAAAATAAAGTGGAGAGTTTTGAGGCAATATCAAAAGAGTTTCTTGTTCCTGTGCTTCGAGCTCACTGTAGACCTTTTATAGGTAGTTCTTGCTTGTAGGTAATTGTTGCTTTTCGTTGGGGCCCAGTATTCTTCTTAAACCTTGTTCACTGTAGGATACTTCTCTCTCTTGGGGTTCATATGTCTTCAATGGTTTCCGAAGCTAGTGAGAGTGAGATGAGAGTAGATAGGAAGAGGTCTTTTCCAGTCCAGGAGCAAACAGCTTTCTGAGTTTTAAAACTCTGTGGCAAGTTCAAATTCAAAAAACTCCAACAGCCAGCCAGTCATGTAACTAAACTGGTCTGACCACATCTGTTTGTGTATTCGGCCATCTCAGCAGTTAACCTGGAATGCTAGCTTTTCCACCTCCAAAGTCTGGTAATCAAAAGTCCATTGTGGATTAAATTGGAGCAGGGAGTGGCCCCTTTGTCCTTTCCAAGTACTGTCTGTTACTATGCAAATGCCTTTCCAGTCAAGGGTCTGGTATGTTTTTTTTAAAAAAAAGTTCTTTCTTTACTCCAGTAACAGTTTAAAAATCAATGTTCATGTGGCAAAATTAATGTCTCATTCGTGGCAGGTGGGGATCTGCATGACAATATAGATCAAGAAAAACAGTGCTCCAAACACCGACCCTTGGGGAACCCCACCATATACTTTCCTCCAGTCTGAAAAACAACCATTCATCATTACTCTGTTTCCTGTCACTCAGCCAATTTCATGTCCATGCTGCCACTGTCCCTTTTATTCATGGGCTTTAACTTTGCTGACAAGCCTGTTATCTGGCACATAATCAAATGCCTTTTGGAAATCCATGTACACCACATCAGCTGTATTACCTTCCTCAAATGTTTCTGATGCTAAGGTGAGTCTGCAAATGGGAGAGCAACCTACCTGCCAAAATTGATTGGGGCCCCCACTGACTGTTGTCACTCCATCCACCACCTGCCTTTTGTGCAATCAACATGAAAATCAGAACCATTGTAAGCTCCATATATCGGTAATGCATATTTAACTTTAAACTTCTTAAGGGCCATTAGGGATGGGCAATAAATGCTATCCTAGCCAGTTATGCTCACATGAATGAATTAAAAAATAACTAGGCATCCAAAAATATTACAACTGTTCAGCTAACAGCTGCATTTGGAACTTCTTTTCAATATGGTTACATTTATTTATCAAAGAATTATAGAATCACTAGTCAATCTCCTGTGATGTTACAAACAGCACTTATGAACAAATGCAAGGTTACAGCTCTCTGTCCTGCCCACCCATCACTCCTATATTTTCTGACTTACATTGGAGCTACAATGCCTCATTTAAAATTCCCCTTGTTATGTTTAAATCACTTTCATGGCCTCGCTCCTCCCTTTCTCTGAAGCTGGATACTCTGGCAGGTAAGCTACTCATTATTTTTCAAGCAAGGATCATTCTACCTGACTACATTGGCTAGCAGGAGCTAAATTAATCGAATTCCAGGCTTCAAGGGCAAGTCTCTCACCTCCCTCTCACAGCTTCAGCAGAAACTAATCAGGGAGACAACTGAACCCTGGATATATGAGTGCATTATCGTATCTGAACTGCCTTTCAATGGTTGTGGTCCCAAGTCTCATCATCATAACTACTCTGCTCTTAGTGTGGTAGTAGGACTTAGACAGAGCAGCTTGCAATATGCTTTCAATCTTTAAATCCTAGATGCTCAAGTTTATTGCTATGTTTTAGGCTTATTCAACAGTAGTTTCTCATTCACATGGAGTCATCTGATGCTGCTGTGATTGATAAAACAGCTATGAGTGTATCACTTTCATTTTTAAAGCTAACCTTGTGGGGGGTTCATTGGTTTAGAGCCAACTTCTGGCAGTTATTTGTCTGGCGCTATTTATATTGGCATTTCATATTTAATTCTGAAGTTGAATGCTACTTTTTTTACTTTATTATTATGCAAGAACACAGACACCATGTCTTTATCTTTTTATTAAACTTTTGTTAAATTAATTTTTTCCTAATCGCTGATACACTCAATGTACTTTTTTTTTACCAGTTGGGATTTCATGTTAAAAAGCATCAGTCGCCTGGTGTTTAGTACTTTCAGCTTCTGGTGCAGTAGTCAGTCTATTTTCTCCTGGGGAATTGATTCACCTCGATTCACTGGGGGCAGTTATTGCCATGGACCACTACCTGGACAGCCCATGCACTGTTTTTCATTGATATCTAAAGCAGCTCTACATGAACACATTGTTAGGAACATTGGAAAGAGGAGCAGAGTAGGCCATTTGGCCCCTTGAACCTGTTCCACCATTCAAATAGGTCATTGCTGATCTTTTATCTCAATGCCATTTTCTTGTACTATCCCCATATCCCTTGCTATCTTTAATATCTAGAAATCTATCAATCACTGTCTTGAATATAGTCAATGACTGAGCCTCCACAGCACACTGGGGTAGACAATTCCAAAGATTCATCACCCCTCGGTGTGAAGAAATTCCTCCTTATCTCAGTCCTAAATGGCCTACCTCTTATTCTGAGACTGTGTACCCTGGTTCTAGACCCCCCCAGGGGAAACATCCTTCTTGCATCTACTCTGTCAAGCCCGATAAGAATTTTGTATGCTTCAATGAGATAACCCCTCATTCTTCTAAATTCTATAGAATACAGGCCCAGTCTCCTCAATCTCTCCACATAGGACAATACCGCCATCTCAGGGATCAGTCTGGTGAACCTTTGTTGCACTCCCTCTGTGGCTGCAAGACTTCTTTACCATCACCTCTGTCTTTATTTCTCTAATATTTGAAGGTAGATCTTAGGATTCTAATATGTTTATTTAACATGTTGCATAGCTGAAAATAAGAAATTACGTTAATAATGTAATTACTCCTTTAAATAAAATGCATCGTATAATGAAATCTGAATTGTATTTTTAAAAAAGTTCAACCTTTAATTAAAGTTACCATTGAGCCATCATAAAAAGGGACAATAAAACTGTTCTTTTTTCTGTTCCTCTGCTTTGAGAAGGAAGAGGAAGATCAGAGGTCTCTTCACTAAGGGAAGGTGTCCTTATGCAACCTTTCCTTTTCTACGGCACTCTAAAGGATTGAATATATTGATTTATCTGCTCCACTACAAAATCTCAGTCCTTTGGCACTGCCAAATTAGTAATTATCTGCTGGCACTAATAGCACTCCAAAATATTTTACTGCAAATTATGGGCTTTCAAAATCTTCACCGTTTCCTCCACAGACTCTCCCTTGACCCCACCAGCTCTTTTAATCAGCTACAGGACTTTAAGATGCTTTAGTTAAGGAAACCTTATTACCTGCTCACAAAAAAAGCGTGGTACACTAATTAGTTGCAGCAGGAAATCAAGATGCAGAGAAATGATGTCAGGCGCAGCACAATGGTCTAAATTTTGTTCCGATGTTGGAGGTGGGTTTATTGGCATGAGGAGGGGGGAGGGGGCGGAGAATCACCACAAAGCTGTCCAACATGGAACCCCCTGCTGGAACGCAAATTGCCGATTTTGTCAGAAGTGGGGAAGTAGTGTTGTAGTACTGATGCCCCGACGCGATGGCATCATCATTTAAATGTTATAAATACTGCTTTAAATAAATTTGAATCTCACTCCCTGTGAAGGGTTCTCAATTTTGTGCGTGACATGCGGTACTCACATGCCTTCAGTTTCTTGACATACAAAAGCTGGCGCCACTGAAGCAAGAGTCCTCGATGCCGCAAAAGGGAAGGTAACTTCACTGGAGTTTTTTTAGGGAAGTGGGCTTTGCAGCAGCCATTGCCGCAATACTGAGTCTGCAAGGGGCCTGTGTGTGAATGGGGAAGGGACCACCCTTGCTCTGACATTTGACATGGTCGGAATGATATCCGGGGGAGCGGGGTTGGTGGTGGTGGCTGCTTGCTGACTGACAAATTTATTGCAAAGCAATAAATTGCTGCTCAATGCTCATAGAGACTAAATGTCAGGCTGGCAGCCTTTTAAAGATGGTGCCAGCACCTAAGCCAACATCAGGTGACACTGTGAACATCATCCTCATTGCCGCCCCCGCCACATGATTGGGGAGGACTGCTGCCTCCCATTATGCAAAATGGTTGCTGATGTCACAGACAGGACTACAGCCATTTTCCACACCCACCTCCGCTCCTGGAAGCGGGATCATAAACTCCAACCCAGTGTGCACTGCCTACTTGTTGCAATATTTTCAGTAAGCCCTAAGAAAATGTGTTCAAATACTTTTTTTTTCTCATTATTTAAAATCAACTATTAATCCATTTACTTTAAACAGGCTGTTAAAATAGCGGTCAAATGAATGCCACAGAGATGTGTTAATTGTTGGTACACTAATATCATACAGTATAATTTTAAGGCTATTAATTTAATGGAGTGAAGTACCACAAGGGGTGGCACAGTGGTGCAGTGGTTAGCACCACAGCCTCACAACTCCAGCAACCCGGGTTCAGTTCTGGGTACTGCCCGTACGGAGTTTGCAAGTTATCCCTCTGACTGCGTGGGTTTCTGCCAGGTGCTCCGGTTTCTTCCCACAGCTGAAGACTTGCAGGTTGATAGGTAAGTTGGCCATTGTAAATTGCTCCTAGTGTAGGTAAGAGAATGGTGGGGAGGTGGTGGAGAATATGGGATTAATGTAGGACTAGTTATAAATGGGTGGTTGTTGGTCAGCACAGACTCGGTGGGCCAAAGGGCCTGTTTGAGTGCTGTATCACTCTATGATTCTCTAAAATGCACAGGCATAATAGTTACATAGAGAATTTGAACAGGTTTGGTTAAAATATTCCAAAATGGAATGATATCAATTCTTGATTCATAAGGGAACAGTAGGAAATTGGTCTGGATGGGAAAAATATGAAAGCATATTCAGATTGGCTCTTGAAGCAGAGCAACAGATGAGAACAAATTTGATGAGTTGATTGTTTTTCTTTATTCTCTTTTGAATATTTATGCGACTTTCTTACCTGTAAAAAGCTGTGTTCTGTGTATATACATTCAGTACCTTCATAAATAATATAGTACTGTAACTAATTTTATGTAAGAAACTTGTCAACTAAGAGAAGATATATTTGTCAGGTTAGTACACATATGTCTCTGGTATTAAAAATGTATGAAATGATGCAAACTGAACAGCTCGTAGAAAACTAAATCTATGTTTAAAATTTAATAATGTAATTTGTAAAATGAGCTTCTGTAATTAATGGAATATTAAATATACTCTCAAGGATGATAGAACATTATATCTAATCAAGTAACAAGCTTATTATGGTACATTTATAGATAACAAAGAACCTTACTTTTATACATACTATAGAGAGGAAATAGCTCTCCATCAAAATGACTAGCAGTTTGAAAAACAATTTACCAGAATTTCTGTTTTCTAAAAGAAAAAAAATTCAAATTAAAAACCAATTCATGCACCATGTATCATGTGCCAGCTGCTGTTTATTGAGTATACTGTCAAGTTTTTATTAATCTAACAGTTTTAATAGATTACTGCAAGTCAAAACAAGTGTTTCAACAATAAGTCAACACAGTTTGATTGCATGGCAAACATCACAGTTATTTCCAAATGTGGCATCCAGCATAACATGCACAGTAACAATGGTGATAGAGTACAGTGCCCGGAATTTTATGTTGTGGTGGAGGCCTTACACATCAGCTTAAAAGTCAGGGGTGAGCCCGCCTCCCCCAGGCCTGGACGTCAAGCAGCAATTTTGCGTGGCTCAGGCCCTTAAATGGCCTTGGTCCACCCCTCTGGGGCAGGAAGCCCCACCTCCAAGAGCTGCCGGCCATCAGTGGGCCATAGCTCTTCAGTCCCAGCAGCACCACCGGGAGTGGTGGCCACTTCTGGGACTGCACCTAAAGTGAGAAGCAGCATGGATGCCAGCCCAAGAAAGATAAGTGGGGTTTCCGGCATCGCCGGGGACAATCGGCCGGGCCCCGGTGAGGGGGTTGGCTGTTGATTAGCAGGATGCGGGGTGTATTAAACTGGCTTATTGTATTGTAATATCTGTTGTATACTGCCTCTCTACTGCCCTCTCTGTTGGGAGATGTAAATAATAGCTTCCAACATGGCAGCTCCCAGTTAAGATCTCATGTTAGTTTTACTCTGAATATCAAGCAGCACTTGCTCAGCAATAACCTGCTCACTGATGTTCAGTTTGGGTTCCGCCAGGGCCACTCAGCTCCTGAGCTCATTACAGCTTTGGTTCAAACATGGACAAAAGAACTGAACTCCAGAGGTGAGGTGAGAGTGACTACCCTTGACATCAAAGCAGCATTTGACCATGTATGGCATTAAGGAGCCCCAGCAAAACTGGAGACAATGGGAATCAAGGGGAAAACTCTCTGCTGGTTGGAGTTATACCTAGCACAAAGGAAGATGATTGTGGTTGTTGGAGGTCAATCATCTCAGTCCCAGGCCATCACTGCAGGAGTTCCTCAGGGTAGTGTCCTAGGCCCAACCATCTTCAGCTGCTTCATCAATGACTTTCCTTCCATCATGAGGTCAGAAGAGGGGATATTCGCTAATGATTGCACAATGTTCAGCACCATCCTCAGATACCGAAGCAGTCCGTGTCCAGATGTGGCCAGCTCTGGACAACATCCAGGCTTGGGCTGATAAGTGGCAAGTAACATTCGTGCCACACAAGTGCCCGGCAATGACCATTTCAAACAAGAGAGAATCTAACCATCTTTGCTTGACATACAATGACATTACCATCACTGAATCCTCCACTATCAACATCCTCAGGTCACCTTGAACAGAAACTGAACTGGAGTAGCCACATAAATGCCATGGCTACAAGAGCAGGTTAGAGGCTGGGAATCCTGTGGCGAGTAACTCACCTCCTGTCTCCCCAATGCCTGTCAGCCATCTACAAGGCACAAGTCAGGAGTGTGATGGAATACTCTCCATTTGCCTGGATGGGTGCAGCTCCAACAACACTCAAGAAGCTCGATGGCATCCAGGAAAAAGCAGTCCGCTTGATTGGCATCCCCATCCACCACCTTCAACATTCACTCCCTCCACCACTGACGCACAGTGGCAGCAGTGTGTACCATATAGAAGATGCATTGCAGAAACTCACCAAGGCACCTTAGACAGCACCTTCCAAACCCACAACCTCTCCCACCTAGAAGGACAAGGGCAGCAGATGCATGGGAACACCACCACCTGCAAGTTCCCCTCCAAGCACACACCATCCTGACTTGGAACTATATCGCCGTTCCTTCACTGGGTCAAAATCCTGGAACTCCCTTCCAAACAGCACTGTGGGTGTACCTACAGCCCAAGGACTGCAGCGGTTCAAGAAGGCATCTCACCACCACCTTCTCAGGGGCAATTAGGGATGGGCAATAAATGCAGGCCTAGCCAACGATGCTCACATCCCAGGATCAAATAAAAGCAAAGAAAAGAGAAAAATGGCAATAAAAGGATGGGATTTTTTTTTTGCATCTCAGTCGAGAGATTACAGTTTGAAGAACATTCTGACACACTTTTTGCAACTCCCAAAGTCGATTTTGAGGATGTTTGAGTGATTTGAATGATTGCATCATGTGTCTTTAATACATGTTGAGCTACAACTCAGTGAGTACGTTATTTTAAAAATATGGCAGTGAAAACATATATTGGGACAATGGGGGAATTCAATGCTAACAAAGAGGATTGGTGTAATTACTGAAATAAGAAACTTTTTTTATGTTGTCTGATGCAGCATAAAATGAGATGTGTGAAGTTCAGGTTGTTTGACGATCTCAAAACAGGTTTATTAAACAGCTAACTAATATACAGAGCTACTTATTTACAGGACTTGCATCTAGGTGTTACAGTAGCAGAGAGAGACTGGCATGTAGTCACATGACTATGTCCTGGTACTTGGCTCATTAGCATTCTAAGATCTTATAGGTACATTACTGTTAAAAGCTATCACACAACAATTCTGAAACGAAGGTTACACAATTGACTTAAAGCTAAAAAAATCGGAGATCAGGATAAGGTGAATGTTTTCCTCACCATGATGGGGCTGGATGCGTTTGAGGTGGTGTTTATACAATGCTGTCCGCGAGACCCCAATACTTTGGACTATTCTGAAATAAATGAGATTCTAGACTGATATTGTGGCTCAACTAAGAATGACATTGCGCTCTGACTTACATTTCATGGAAGGAAGCAGCTGCCAAATTAATCTATTGCAGATTATATTCTTGAGTTGAAGAAACTGTCTCATCACTGTGGTTATGGTGCAAACTTAGAAGTCAACCTTTTAGACACATTCGTTGGAGGTCTAAAGAACAGTATAATCTAGGCCAAGCATTTGAGTAAAGGCAATAAGCTGATAGGGAAGGAGGCCTGTGATGAGGCCACAGCCATGGAAATAGCAGGAAGAGATAGTAGCAGATTGCAAGGAAATTCTTTCCCTGAGCCAGCAGGGGAGGTCCACCAGATTTTAGCAGGAACCAGGCAGCCAAGTTTGCAGACTCAGAGTTAGAAATTTAGATGCTATCATTGCCATGATAACCACCAACCATCCAAATGCTCCCAATTCCTGTCAAGGTGTTATGCCTGTGGGAAGGTTGGTCACATTCAGACAGCATGCAGGGTTAGAGGAAACAATAATGTTCCAGGTTGTAGTAAAGCTCCGTATCACAGCAATGCACCATGTCGAGGTCCTTGTAGACCTAAAGCTAGATTAGGCTCCTGGGAGTCATCAAATGTGCACATGGTAGATATGGAATCAGAAGTTGATGTTATCAAGCAGGAAGATTAAGAGTTGTACTCAGTAAGCGAGCAGGAGAAACAGAACATGGAAGTTGAGAGAAAAAGGGATGAAGATATAATTCCAATACCCACAGTAAAAACGAAAGTCAGAGATTCACAACTTACTTTCATAGTTGATACAGCTGCAGCAGTGTCTGTTATCTTGGAAGGAAAGTACAAGAAGTTCACAAGTCACATTCCCTTATGCAAAACTGGTGTGAACCTGAATAGTTATTCCAAAAACAGTATTCCAATATTATGTGTAATGAGTGTTAAGGTGGAATACAATGATACATCCTATTATATGCCATTGATAGTAGTAGGAGGGAACAAAGTCTCCCTGATGGGAAGAAATTGACTTAAAAATACGATTAAACTGGGCCGACTTATTTACAGTCAGGATCAGAAAGAGTATGTCTGACATTGAGGAAGTGATAAGAGTGTACAAAGTGGTCTTTGAGCAAGGAGGACCAAATGATAAAATTAGTTATCACAAGGCCAAAGTCAAGATAAAGGACAATGTACAGCTGACATTTTGCAAAGCTAGGCCAATGCCTTGTGCACAGTTAGAAGCAGCAAGTAAAGAGCTGAATAGTTTAGAAAGCACGAGGCAATTAAAAAGCTGAAGAGCAGTGAATGGGCTGAAGCCATTGTTGTAGTTCAAAAAGTAGACAGATCCATTTGAATTTATGGAGATTATAAACAAACAGTAAATAAGGTGATTGAAAATGATACTTACCCACTGCCTACTAGTGATAATTTGTTTTTTAATTTAGCAAATGGGTAGGTCCTCAGTAATATAGATCAGTCAAATACATATTTGCAATTAGAATTAACTGACTCGATCAAGGAATCATTTACCATTCATACATACAAAGGGTTGTACCAATATGAAAGGTTACCATTTGGAGTGTCTACTGCTCCTGCAGTGTTCCAGCATATTATGGATCAGGTACTAAGTGGGATGAAAGGAGCGTGCTGCTTCTTGCATGACATTTTAATTAGCATCAATTCAGAGAAAAAGCACATTGTAAGGTTGAGCAAAGTCCTAGATTGACTTTGAGAGTATGGCATCAAAGCTAAAAAGCACAAGTGTTGCTTCAGAGTGGCAAATGTAGTATACCTGGGTCACCAAATCGACAGTGCAGATATCCACCCAATGCAGGAGATGGTTGAGGGGATTTCAAAAGCATAGAGACCAGAGAACAATGAAGAACATAGAACATTCATAGGAATTGTTGTGTATTATTTAAGTTCTTAGTTAATACATTTTCTCCATTGCATCAACTGCTCAAAGATGGAATAGATAGAGTGGTCTGTGGAGTGTCAGAAAGCATTTGAGAAAGTGAAGAAAGCACTGACTAGTGATGCTGTTTTGACCCATTATGATCCCAAGAAACCATTGGTTTTGGCGTGCGATGCTAGTTAGATGTGGTGTTATTTCATAAGACGGTGTGGAGAAGCCCGTAGCATATGCTTCACGTACTTTAATGAAGTCAGAGCAAAATTACTCACAAGTTGAGAAAGAGGCATTTGTAATCATATATAGTTCCATACAAAGTTCCATAACTACCTGTGTGGTAGAAAGTTCACTTTGTTAACTGACCACCAAGCCCTTATGATCATATTTGGTTCAAGAAAGGGAGTACCATCTCTAGCGGCAGCACGAATTCAGAGATGGACGTTGATTTTGATGGCCCATCAGTACGAATATCGTACTGATGGGCCATCAAAATCAACGTCCATCTCTGAATCTGTGCTGCCGCTAGAGATGGTACTCCCTTCTTACGATATTAAATATCGTACGTCAGCAGAACATGCAAATATATTTGTTCTTTTGAGATTTCCTGTGAAGATGGTTTCATTTTTAGCCCATGAGTTACATATAAATTATCTTACATACACAAATGACATGCCAGCATCAGCCAGAGAAATTTCTGAAGAAACTCACAAGGATGTGGTGCTGAGTAAATTGTTTAATTATGTTATGAATGTCTGGTCTAAAAAGTGTGATGATGAGAAATTGCAAGAGTATTTTACACATACAAATGAACTGAGTGTAGATCAAGGCTGTCTCCTATGGGGTTTAAGAATCATTATTCCGCCAAGGTTTAGAGAAAGATTGTTAGAGGAACTTCATCAAGAGCAAACAGGGATAGTCTATATGAAAGCAGTAGAAAGAAGCTATTCTTGGTATCCAAAGGTAGGTAGGGAGATTGAAGAGTTGGTGAAAAGTTGTGAAATGTGACTCAGAATGAGAAATGATCCAACCAAAGTTCCTTTTATTCCATAGTTAAACACAAGAAAACCATGGGAACGTGTTGATTTCTTTGAAGTGGAAAGTAAAGACTATTTTGTTTTGGTCAATAGCTTTAGCAAGTGGATAAATGTTGAGTCTATGCCCAATACCAGAAGTGCCAAATATATTAAGGTTTTGAGAAATTGGCTTACAATTTATGGGTTGCCAGAAGTGTTGGTGTCAGATAATGGTCCATAGTTTACATCAGAAGAGTTGGAAATATTTCTGAGTAAGAATGGAGTCAAACATACTCTTATACCACCATATCACCCAGCATTAAATGGTGCTGCAGAAAAAACTGTAAAAATTGTGAAGAGGTCTTTGCACAAGTATTTGCTAGGTAACAAGCTAGGCAGTAATTTCCATGTTTCTCTTTGATGCAGGCTAGACAAGTTTTTGTTTTCTTACAGAATAACCCCACAGTCTACAATGGGTTGCTCACCTTACAAGTGAGTATTTAAATTAGCTCCTAGGACAAGTTTTAGTTTGCTTAAGCCAGATGTCAAAGTAAGGTAAGAGTAAAGCAAGACTGATTGAAGCTGAGTCATGATACTTGAGACATGAAACTGAGAGGGTTCAGTGCTGGTCAGAAGAAATTGGTGAAAAACCACCGAGGTGATGAGGAGAGGTAATTGGAGTTGTTGTAAAAAGGCAAGGTGCATTCTCATATCTCGTGAAGATTTGTGAGAGATTCCATCAGTGTCGTGTAGATCATTTGCTTGAAAGAGGAAATCTGACAAAGGGAGAGCATGAGAAACCTCCCGTAGTCCAAGTTCCTACAGTTCCAACCGGAAGTCAGAAAGAAAGTGCAAGTCACAAAGAAACTGAAACTTTGCCAGTATCACAGAATCCGTACAGCAAAGTGTGTCAGGGTCTTTGATTAAGACTAATCAATCAATTTCACAATCCCAACCGTTAAATGGAGTTGGTAGTCGAAGTCAAAGTTCAGGGTCGACACAGTCTGAGATGTTGGGAGAGCATATTAAGCTAATCAAAATGGAAGAAAATATCCAGACAGAAAGAGACAGAAATTTTGGTTATATATGTTTTCATTGTGATTACAGTAATAACAAGCATGCAACCCAACCTGTTAAATTTCAGAGTATTGCTATTTTATTCTGGGAAATTATGTACAAGTACCTTTTTACATTATAATGTACTTTTTTAAGTAGGGAGTGAACTGGCTTATTGTATTGTAATATCGTTTGAATACCGTCTCTCTGCTGCCCTCTCTGTTGGGAGGTGTAAATAAAAGTTTCCAACATGGCTGTTCCCAGTTAAGACCTCAGTTAAGTATTATTCTGAATACACAACAGAGAGGATGTGCCCCAGCGGGGGTGACTTCTGCTGATTGTGGGGAGGGCACTCTGTGGGGCACAGGAGGGCCCCCCACTGGGCCTGCAAGGAGGCCGCCTGGTATTACCGAGTAGCCTCCTCAGCTGATGAAGTGCCCGGTCACTGCTGGTAATATACTAGTGGCAGCAGGAGGAGGCCTTTAAGTGGCAATTAATTGACTGCTTAAGGGCCTCAATTGGCCTGGGTCAGGCAGGCCATTTGCCACCTCCCCCGCTGCTGGTAAAATGGCAGTGGGGCGGGTAAGCAATGGGAATGGCACCCCCTGCTCCCACTCGATTTTACAACCCCCTCTCTGCCTCAAGCCCTCTTCCAGCCAGTGTCTCAGAGAGAATAATGCAATAGTATAAATCCAGGTACTCAGTAGGCCAGCCAAAGTGTCAAGCAAATTAGGTTGGGGTAAGGTTAGCGAATACTTATAATAACATTAATTAATAATAGTTCATATTAAATTCACTTCATTCTGTGTGAGCATGACCATTCGCGACTCCTCAGATACTGAAGCAGTCCATGTAGAAATGCAGCAAGACTTGGACAATATCCAGGCTTGAGCTGATATGTGGCAAGTAACATTCACGCCACACAAGTGCCAGGCAATGACCATCTCCAACAAGAGAGAATCTAACCATCTCCCTTTGACATTCAATGGCATTACCATTGCTGAATACCCCACTATCAACATCCTAGGGACTACCATTGACCAGAAATTGAACTGGATTAGCCATATAAATACCATGGCGACAACAGCAGGTCAGAGGCTAGGAATCCTGCAGCGAGTTACTCATCTCATGACTCCCTAAAGCCTGTGCACCATCTACAAGGCACAAGTCAGGAGTGTGATGGAATACTCTCCACTTGACTGGATTGGTGCAGCTCCAACAACACTCAAGAAGCTCGACACCATCCAGGACAAAGCGGCCCGCTTGATTGGCACCCCATCTTCAAACATACACTCCCTCCACCACTGACGCACAGTGGCAGCAGTGCGTACCATCTACAAGATGCACTGCAGCAACGCACCAAGACTCCTTAGACAGCATGTTCCAAACCCGTGACCTCTACCAACTGGAGGGACAAGGGCAGCAAATGCATGGGAACACCACCACCTGCAAGTTCCCCTCCAAGTCACACACCATCCTGACTTGGAACTATATCGCCGTTCCTTCACTGTCGCTGGGTCAAAATCCTGAAACTCCCTTCCTAACAGCACTGTGGGTGTACCTACCCCACATGGACTGCAGCGGTTCAAGTAGACAGCTCACCACCACCTTCTCAAGGGCAATTAGGAAAGGGCAATAAATGCTGGCCTGACCAGCGACGCCCACATCCCATGAAGGAATTTTAAAAACTAGTTGCACTTTAAGTTTAAATGCACAATTCTGACTCACCTTAATGATTTAGCAGGCAATGTGTTTTATTGGTTAATCATTTTGCTGTTAACAGTAGGTCTGTTTGAACAGCAGCCTGAGAGTAGGGATATAAGGGATGAATTTCCATAGGGGTTCTTCTACTCATCTGGCGTAACTTGGGAGGAAGGTAAATGGTGTTTACACAATTTTTCTAGGGTACCTGCAGCGATTGCACTGTAGCTACAAATAATGAGCAAAACAGTTGTGGAGATTCACCCTCATTATGCAACATTCAGTACTTTTTTCATATTCATCAGTTTGATTTAACTTTTGGTTTAGCTTTATTTTGGGAGTCTTTATTAGGTTTAGACATGGAGTTCTCTCTTTGATTGAAATATTTTATCTGCAATTTTTATTCAGATTATTGCAATTTTATGGGCCCCTGCCTCTGTTCCTGTCTCTAGGGGCCTGTCAAAATCAGCCCGTAGTATCCCCATGTGATTTTGCCATTAGCAGCCACCTTGTAAAAGGTCACATGGTGGGAGGTTGGGAAAATTCCACATATTCAACATCTGGCCATTCATGTGGGAAAGGGTCTTGCAGAAAACTGTATGCAATGCAGTAAATAACATCCAATAAAAAAATATTCACTAGCAGGAGTAAATTCTCATGATCTCATCTTCATGACATCAGCATTCAATTTAGTACTTAATTTGAAATCATGCCAAAACAAAAGCGAACTAGCCTGTCCTTGTTCCACAACCTATCTGGTAAAAATGAACTGACTGAAACTGTGTCCTAAACCTCATAGTAAGCAACTAAAACTCTGAACAGCTCATTCACTATGTTTGGCTGGTGAAATCAGCAGCCATAAGTTTCCACTTAATCATTTTCTTTTCTCTGCAGAAAACGTAGAAATTCAAGAACCACTTTGAAGTTGATTTGGAGCTAACGTTTTGCATTGGTCTTCCACTGAAGGAAGTGTCAGCTCTTTTGTCTGGTTGAAGCAGGTTTGGATTCAATGGATTTGAATCCAAGTAGATTGAAGGAATGTTTACAAGCTTGAGATTATCATAGCACATTAATTACCTTTAACAATAGGTTCATATTATTTTTACTTTATTCTGTGATTGTGTGTGGCCATGATACTGTTCTGAAGGGGCTGTGAGTGGTTGCAGGTTAAAGCTGATATATGATACGAGCAAGGTAAATCTGCTTTCTTGATTAATGTAAATCTGTTTGCCTGCCAAAGAAATGTGAGATGTAAATCTTTTATATTCCTGATTTCTCAACCTTGTTATTTTTGGGAGATGGTTTTCATGGTGCATTATTTATCATTCTCAAAAATGTTTTTGTTACGCAAGCGTAGCCTATAAATTTTATGGACAAGCTACCTATTCCTAGACCTCATTAATGAAGATCTGAACTGGCTATGAGGAGGTAGGAGAGCAGTTTGATCATGATTTTCCCTCTAGATTGCTCTTTCTGTCATGAAGTGAAGTGAAGCTACCATTCAGCAGTGCAACTGAGATTAGGAATCAATAGATTCCATGGGACTGCTTGTTGGTGCTGCATTGTACTATCATGTTTTCTTCAGTTGATGGCTATAATTGACTTCAAATTGTGAACAGTAATCCTTAATTTTTATTAATGTGACTTTTCATGAAAATTAGTAAAATATAACTTTTATACATAATAAAAGTCAAGCCCTAATTGTTTGAGCAATATTGTGTATCAGATTATACAAGCACAGTTTTGCATCAAAACTGCTCCATTTGCTCAAAACTGCCAGAAAAAATGAATAGATTTGCATAATAAACATGTCCATAATGTGTTAAGCATACTACATCACAATGACCCAGAGTGATCCTTCACTGCTGACCCCTTGAATTCTTTCAGCATATCCTGAAAATGCTAATAGGAAAAGTCAAAGAGACTCCACTATTGGAAGGCACCCACAATGGCTATATCATGGAAAAAATTAAGCTGTAGAGATTTCCAACCATCTGGTAGATCACTTGAGAAAACAATGCATCTGAGCAAAGATCATATCCATCCAAGGATGCTGCAAAGGTATTCAGAAAAAAAATACATGTGGAAATAAATAAGTAATCAGGATAGAAAGAAGTCACCTTGCCTTGAGCAGTACATCATTTTTGGAGGTAAAATCAACCAAATAATGGATATTTACCATTGAACTGCAAATATGATATCATCTCCACTCATGTGTAGCAATCTATTGTAGCCATTGAGTTAAGCTGTCTAATATTAAATTAGATGATGTTCCAATGCCCCTTCAACTCAAAAATGTATCATATAATGAAATTCAAAACTAATTTTAATTATAGCTCAGCTATCGATTAAATCAATGATGATGATGGGAATAAACCTTCTCGGTGACGTAGAGTCCTGTTGCCCGGGCCAAAAGCAAGAGCTGACCCCGCTTTGGCAGGTGGCGGGAACCTGGGGCAGCATACTTCCGCCTCCGGACAATTAAGAGGCCACCACTGAGGCCGTCCAATTAGGGTGGGAAGGGGCCTTTAATTAGCTACTTAAGTGGCTCAACTGGCCATCTGGTGGGCGACTATGACGCCAAGGTTCCCGCTGCTGGCAATATGCCATGGCAGTGGGAAAACTCTCTACCGCTTCCCAGCCCATCTCCAATGGGCCTGGAAAATTCAGCATAATGCATCTGATTCTTTATCATGGTGAGGGAAAATGAGGATCCGAGGTTGAGTCCCTCACAGCTAAGGAAAAATGTCAGCAAATCATGGTGCAAAACAATGGGAGATATTCAACACAACTTTCAATTTTACTTAGCTGCAGTAATTAGCCTCAGCAAAAGTGACAAAATTTGGCATATTTAAGTATGAACTATCATCCTCATTTGATATTTTAATCAATTTAACTTATTCTGTTCACAGTGTCTTTAACAGATTATAACATTCAGCTGCAGTACTTACCTTAAGTGCTATTTTACTGTCAATGGTAACACAGTGCAGTCAGTTCCTATTTTCTCTACACAGAATGATTCAATCTGTGTACACTCAGTTTTCCCTATCATTCCATTTTATATTGTGTTGGTGATGGTAGGTTGTGTGTATGAAAATATAAACCTCAACCACACTTAATAAATTAAGCTATGTTATGATTATTGAGTTCAGACATTTTTCTTTCCATGCTACATTTCTTGGATGTGTGAATTTTTGACTTTGATTTTTGGAGCATCTTGCCACAGAATCAAGCCTGAAATATTATCCTGGTGTAATGGCTTGCATCTCTTATTACCAGCTTCTAAAGAGAAGTGCACAATATAATGACGTGATACAGTGATCCTATTGTGTTACCAATTATGCTTGCTGCTAAATGTTTTCCCTTTATTGAAATTTTCGTTCAATATTAAGTTAGTCACATGAAAACAAGACTGTATTCATTCGTTTCACAAACTGAGCTTCCTTGGTTTTCCGAGCAAACTTGTCCGAGAAATGAAGATACACAAATGTTCCCAAAAGTACCTCAATATATTTTTTCTAAATAATTAATGAGGATGTATAATTACACAAACCATGGGGCAAAGGAGTCCTAGAAGGGATATCATTACTGTTGTGGAAAAGAAGATTCAGTCACCCAGATCCTGAAAAGTCGAGTGTTATTTTTATTATGAAGACATTACAGCCAAGGGATATTGCACGACTGATGTTAGTAGCCCTCTCAACAACCTTACAGGACTGGTGCCAGCTATTTAATTGAATATGGCTTTTGAAAACATTTACAGCCATTGCTCCCAAACTCATTTGAATCATGTAAAGTTGGTTCTTCATGTTGCCACTTGTCTGCACGTCAGCAGTGACAGCTTGGCTTGGCTTGACTTAGTCCCTCACACATCATTGTTTACTAATCAACTTTCAATCTGCTGTCAGAATGATATCCTGTCAGTTTCCATTTAGTTTGATAGGTTAGCTTTCCTTGTGCAAGCTGAGGCAGTGTTGTACTGTCATCAGCTGTCAAACCATTAAAATCTCTTTGTTCATTGAGCTAGGAACTAGATTTAAGCTTTACCATCACTTTCTTCTTCTTTACACCACCTAATAACTTCCAACCTAGCTAATATAATTTACTTAGATTATAGTATCTTTGTTTAACCTGAAGGAGGTTTGTATTTCACATATTTCAATACCCATTTGTAACTTTCAGATGGGTCTTTATACCATTTAATTATGCTTGAATTAATCTTATTAATGTATATTTTAATGCACCATATTTAACTTTAAGATGGTTCTTTATATAATTTCCTTCCCTTTTTTGAATGTTCAGCAGAGCCAATATAATTTACACCTCACTACCCTACATTCTATCTTTCAGAATTTTAGGTTAATTTTAATGTTCATCGAAGGAGGTGAATAGAGCAACTTTCTTGGTCCTTCTTTTTCATTTTTATTCTTAAATTATTTATTATATACTTTTCCAATTTTCTTCTCCTGTAAACTTTTGATTCCTTTCTCAGGTCAGGCTCCATGAGCACCAGTGCTATCGAGCACCACCCCAGTACCTGCCCCAATGGGCTGTCATTCAGGTATGATTATCCATAGTGAGTTTTGGTTACCTATTTGGAGGTGAATCTGATCACCTCCGATATATGTAGCAGTGGTTCTTGACGTTTTTTGGTTGAAGGACCCCTTTTCAAATTGTTACGTCTGGGTGAGGAAGGGGGTCTCAGGCTCCCCTCTGGCGCCTTTCCTGGTTTTGGCCATAACCGGGTTTAACTTTTTTAAAAACACAATATTTTTTAGCTTCACCTCAGTGAGAACTCACTCACTACTCTCTGATTGTAATTGTAAAGGAACCAATCAGACACGCTTTCCCAGGTTTAAACAAGAAAGGTGGAAGTTTATTAAGCTTAACACTCTGCCCCAATTAAAACTACTAAAAATACGCGATGCAACCATGCATAAGCGATAAAAACACACACAAATAGATACAGAGGAGGAGAAAGAATTAAAGGGGGAAGGTTTGAAGTAGTAGATGGAATTCAGTTACTGTTTTTAGTTTTGCTGTGAAGTCTTTGATTGAAGTTAAGTCTTGTAGCTCTCATTGGGACCCGGTGCACACTTTCAAACTTGTTTCACTGGTACCAGAAGGCTGTAGGGGTCTTCTGTCTTGAGGCTTAAGTTGCTTCCATGGGTCCCTGGAACTTTGTGTGAGAGAGAGATGGAGAGAGAGAGAGAGACCTTGCTTCTCTTTGGTCTTCAAAATTGCAGTCCCTCAAACATGTCTGTCATGCACTATTCAATCAGTTCCCAGGTTGACCAGTAGGTTAGTCATGTGACCAGTTCTTTGTTTGATACAGCATCGCCTGCAAGGTTTGTTCATTCTTCAAAGCTTACTAGACACACTCAGTTGTGGGGGGTTGGAGTGCTGGCTCTTACACAGACAATGACTCTCAATGTCTTTTGATTATCACGATTGACAAAACCCATCTGGCTAATTGAATCAGGGAACATTCCCATTGTCTCTCTATGCAACTGTCTTTCAGAATGCAAATGTGCAGCCATGTTTTCAGCCATTCAGTTCTGTAGTTTTTTTAAACAAGTTATGTTCAATGTCCAGCAAACGTTCAAGTAGTCTTCCATATGATGAAATTAATATGTTTCCATTTGGCAGGTGTGGTTTCCGTCACAAAATGGATTAGTAATCATTGAACACCCCACCCCGATCTAAATTCTAGTACTATATAATATACTGTGAAAGTGATGCATATTAAAAGTGTTTTAATAATGCTGTTAAGAAAACAGGGGCCCACAAATTGCAAAGCCGGCTGGCGTGCTGGTTTCCTGGTTCCCAACATCAGCGATTTTGGCTGTTGCGAGTTTGGGGCCTGGAAAGGTCGCGCGTCCCGATGAGGCGGGCAGGCAATTCGGTTCGGTAAGAGCCTTGTTGAGCAGGGATGAAAGAGACCGAGTGGGATTTTCCAGTCAATTACCTGGAGTTGGGCACCACTGCCAAACTGGGATCCCAGTGCTCCTGGCAGGCCTACAGGCATTCCCTTTCTGCCTGGATAAGATTACAGCCAAAGGCCACCTTGTAGAGGGGCTTCCCCACAGCGGTGGGCCTGGCTGCTTCATGTGTTTTTATTAAAGTTTTTAAAAATGGGGCTGTGAGAGCACCTTCTTGTTGATGCACCCTCCGAGTTACTTACCTTGTACTGCAGTCGGGTGCTTCGCTGAAGCTAGAGGGTCTCTGATTAACTTTGCAGTATCGAGAGCCCACCCACCACCCTTAATTGGACAGGGAACTTGTCTCCATGACAGTTAAGGGCTCACCCACGTGAAAGTCTTTGACTTTCCCACTGGAGGCGAGTTCAGGACCTGAAAACAGTTCCCATTCCTGCTTCCTGCCTCCAGGACGAAAATTCAGCCCCTGGGGTATTTACTTATAGATGATATCAATGAGATGGGTTTGCCTGCTTCTTACTGAACAGAATATAGTACTTAAATATTTTTTTTAAAACTCCCCTCTCTTGAAAAAGCTGAACTCACCTGGTGCCCACCACTGGCCTTAGTAACTGCAGGTCTCCCTGGCGACTTTCACGCTGCTCTCAGAACTCCTTCATGCGTACTCACCTCCCAACTGAGACAGCCAATCCATTCTGCACTGTACATGTGATGGTCATACCTCTTACCTCCTGCCTCACACCATGTCCACCTCTGGCTACCAGTCAATTATTCTGTGGACCTCCCTTGAAGTTTCTACAGACCCTAGCTTGAGAACCACTGGCTAGGATTTTACAGCTCCAAAGCAGATGGCATTGGAGACGGATGGGGGTGGCGAAAATCACATGGGTTGACTCTAGGATGGACCTCATACGTCATCACACCCGGTTCGCATTTTACCAGTGGTGGATGGCAATTCTAGTGAGAATGATGCGCACTTTTACAAAACAGGTGATTGACAGCTTGTTAAGATTGTTGAAGACCCAATTGAACAGCATTTTACATGCCCATTCAAATTTAATGAGATGTGCTCAGCGGCCGCCGGGCATTGGAGCCCCGGGATTTATCTGAGGGCGGCAACAGAGCAGCAGCTGAGGCCTATGCTGCATTCGGCAGTCTTGGGGGTCAGGGAGTTCACCTTCACAGGAAGGCTGGTGCAGCACAGCCAGAGCATTTAGTGTGGAGAAGGGGGAGATGAGGAGGCAGGGATCTGGGCTCGAACTTTCATCATGCCATCAAGCTCCTGGCACTGGAGGTCAATCGAGAGGGTCTGAGAAGGGAGTGCGGTAGGCATTATTGAAGAAGCAATTGGCAGAGTGGCACTTCAGATCGGCAGTGTTCAAGTACCTTTGGCATCGTCCATTCAGGAGACAGGTCCACCAGCAAGGAGGAGAACCTACAAGGGAAGTGGGGTGCGGGCACACGGGTCCGGACAGCAGCAACCTCATGGCTACCTGCAGGGGCAACCTGGGGATGGGGAAGTGGCAGAAGGTTCATTGGTGACCTCTTCACACTCTCCCAATGGCAGGTCCACACTGCTGGGCAGGATGGATACAGGCTGCTGGGGAGGATGGGCTGAGGCAGCGTTTCGGTGCTGGTGGCTTTTTAAAGATGGCGCCAGCTCATCCAACCATGTCAGCTGACGAACCAGCCACTGCCTCAGTCCCTGCCTCTAGCCAGTGAATGGCTGGCTGCCCTTCCTGTCAGCTGTTAATTAGCTGACCAGTATGAGATTGCTCCGAGAATGAGAATCGGAGCGGGAGTGCCAGCACCACCCACTTCCAGTCCTGCCTTCCCCTTGCCATTGCGTCACATAAAATCTCGGCCACTGATAAATGCATATTTACTTTGAGCAGTGGTCATTGGATAGCAAACAGGAGTGTTTGCTGTTCTCTAACCTATACCACTGAGGCCAATTGTAGCAGCTGTGAATAGAAATTGAACTAATATAGCAAACATTGCATCTGTCTGAGAGATATTTGTTTTCCAGATTGTTGAATTCGAAGTAACTCAGTAATAAAGCAAATACCCAGAAAATGCAAATCAATTATCTCAAGAAGGCTATTTCTTCTTTTCTCCAATTCTCTTCCCTTCACTCCTGTCACGGGCTTCAGCTTGACAGATTCTGATTGCCCTGCAGTCCCTTCCAAGGCCATTATTCGTTTATCAATCTTAACAATGGCAATGGAATGTTAGAGTGGTCCTGTCTTCAACTGATGCCCAAACACATTGTCATGAACACATGCTATGCCAAATGATGATTCTTTTAATCAATCGGTTGGAAACTTGAATTCAACTTTAAAAAGAAAGCAGGAGATGAAAAACTGATAAAAAGGATCTCTGCTAACACCCAAATTGCCAGCACAATTTGCATCTAAATACTTGACATACCAATGTATTGAGGTGGAGACACAGGTCTGGTAATATCTCTCACTAGGACAATGGCTTGAGCAGTTTGAATGAACTACTTGCCTTGCCTTCATCAACAATACTTTCAATGCCATCTTGGAACATTAATACTGGTGGAGACAAAACTGTCAAAGAGTGAACACTGAAACAATGGAACCCGAGAGAGATTGGAATTCATGACCTAATTAAAGTGCAAAAGAGAGAATACAGAGGGTCAACATGTGACAGACCTTCCATTTGGATGAAATCTTGCACTTTCTTCTCTCTACAGCAGACAAACACCTGAGTTTGACCAATGCAGGACCCAAGTGGGGTCTGTCTTTGTCTCTCTCTCTCTCCAGGCCACCCTGCAAGTCGAACCCTGTCTGCTGGCTGCAAAACATCCAAGTATACCATTGATGCAGATAGAGACCCCAGGAATAAAATGATCTGCATTATTGTCTCCAAGAAAGCTCTGAACCAGTTGGCCACATCTACCAGCCGGGAACATCAGCCCGAAGACAACTGAATTACCAGACTCCATAGACTGTATATTCTTTTTACTGATCAGACTCTAATCGAACCAATCTATTCTTCTAACTCTGTAACTTGTTTGTGTGTGTGTTAAAGTTGGAACATAGTTTATTATTTTACTTAGATCGGGTTTTGGCTTTAAGTATAAAAAACTAACCTCTTTCTTGTTTAAACTCAAGAAAACCTGTCCGATTGGTTCTTTTATGATCATAGCACATAAAAGGATTAAACACTCACTGAATTGGAAAGCACATTCACTGGTTAAAAGAAATAAACCCTGTTGCAGTCAAACAAGGAGAGGGACAAGAGGGAAGCCTTTCAACTCCTCCTCACTTGATCATAACATGTTTTCACAGCAGCAGTTACTGAAGACTGATCAGGAGAGTGCTTTCTGGTTGACATTCTTTCCTTAGGGACACTGAGGATAATTGTTGTCACACTCCCCCCATCATCACCATAGCTGAGATGAGCTAACCCAGAAAAATGTGGAGTTGAAATCTGGCTTCTTCCTGCTCTGTATGGTTCAGCTACTTACTGGACAAACTTGGTGATCCATTGGAAAAGTCTTCATTCTTTTTTTGGGGGTGATCAAAGCGTAGGAATTGACTCTTGCAGAATGGAACAATTTTCAGATTTTACCATTTCTAAAATCCGAAGCATTAGACCACAGATGGAAGTCATTCGGCTATTTGATTCTTTGCCGGTGGGAAATCTTCAACTGATGCAATCTACTCTAATTCCATTTCCTGCTTTTCCCTGTATCTTTTTTATATTCTTCCTTTTCAAATAACATCAGGTTACATTTTAAATGATGCTCTGCTTTCTGCCTCAGTAGCCATTTGTGATGAGGCATGCCATATCTTCATGACCCTTTGCAGGAAGAGAGTTCTTCTAACTTCCTTTTCCTTCTTGCTCATGATAATTCCAAATGGCCCAATATTACTGATTTGCCAGCCAGTTAAAACAATCTTTCATTCAATGCCTTCAAATCTTTTATAATTTTGTAAACTTCTCTTATATTCCACCCTTGACCTTCTGTGCCTCAATGCAAAAAGCCATAATTTCTTTAGCCTTTTATTGTAATTAAAACCTGTAATTCTTGGTATTAATTGAATGAATTGTCATGACTCTTTCCAGGGTTCTGTTGCCTAACAAATATCTTGTACAGAATACATTTATGTAGCAGCTTTCATGATCTCAGGATTGCCCAAAGTCCTTCACAGCCAATAAAGTAAATTTGAAGCATTAGCCTGAATTTTAAGTTCCTGACTTGCTGGGAGCAGCAGGTCTGGTAGCGCACACGAAACTCGGAGGTAAGTCTCCACATTTGCCAATGGCTTTTTAACCCAGCCACTGCCTTGCCATATTATTTCCAGGTTTCAGACCAATTCGCTCGAGCAGAAGTGATGACAGCCCGCATGAGTCGATTTCCATTCTGTTATTTAAAGAAACATTGCACACATGAAATTTGTTGGATTCTGGAGCTGGGAGCAGAACACAACAAATTGACAGAATGGAGTGCACACACATAAAACCTGCTCCTGGCTTTAGTGACACCTCCTTGGATCTGATGCTGAGGGTTGTAAGGACTCACAGGTGAGGAAGAAGCCTGTCACTGAAATCAAGAAGGTGTGGCTGGAGGTAGCCCATAAGTTTAGCAGTAGGATTGTGGTGCCACACTCATGGAAATAATACCAAAAGAAGTTTAATGACCTAAACAGGGCAGGAAAGATGAGTACAGTGACATATTCAACTACATTCTGATGTGTGTATCTCACCAAACCCTTCATTCTGCCTTCTCAAGCCTACTCCAGCTCATCACTTTTCACACCAACTAACCTTGCAAGTAAATCAATTTCTCTCTGTTTATGCATTCTTCACATCCCATGTGTCCATCCATCACTGATATTCACCCTCATTTTTAAACGTCTCTCTCTCATTGTCACCCTCAACAAATACTTTCCTTTCATCCATTTAACATATGCCATTATTCTCACTCACAGTTCTCTTCTTTCCCTCCTTGCAGGAGAAATGAGCACAGAACATGAGGAAGAAGCAGTGAAGGTAGCCCTTCAGAAAAATGTGGGCTGACTGTGGTGTAGTGGTATTGTCACCAGACTAGTAACCCATAGACCCAGGGTATTGCTTTGGGGACATGGGTTCGAATCCCACCACAGCAGAAGGTGGAATTTGAATTCAATTAATAAATCTGGAACTAAAAAGCTCGCCAAATGATGGTGATGAAACCATCGTCGATTGTTGCAAAAGCCCATCTGGTTCACTAATGTCCCTTAGGGAAGGAAATCTGATGTCCTGACCTGGTCTGGCCTACATGTGACTCCAGACCCATAGCAATGTTGTTGACTCTTAAATGCCCTCTGAAATGGCCTAGCAAGCCACTCAGTTATATCTAACCGCTACAAAGCTGATAAGGAATGAAACCGGATGGACCACCTGGCATCGACCTAGGCACTGAAAACAACAAAAGCAAACCTAGCCCTGTCGACCCTGCAAAGTCCTGCTTACCAACATCCAGGGGCTTGTGCCAAAGTTGGGAGAGCTGTCTCACAGACTAGTCGAGCAACAGCCTGACATAGTCATACTCACTGAATCATACCTTAACAGACAAAGGGATTGTTACAACCAGGTGAGCAATGTGTCAAGGGGTCGCTTGCTGTCTTTACCTGGTCTTATTTAACAGGGTTTAATTTGAAACACACTGTTTTGAGTTCCCCTCTTTGTGAATCCGTGTTCACAGTTTCCAATTATCAGGTAAATAACTGAGCACAAACAGGCTTTCTTTGATTTAAAGCAGAAAGATGAAATTTATTAAACCTTAAACTTAACTCTAAACTAAACTTAACTAATGCCTGCCGGATATACGACAAGCTCACGCTAGCATGCACACACAATATAAACATGCAAAATAGGGACAGAAAAGAGGAGAAGAAGAGATAAGTAGAACAGTTTGAGGCAATATCGTTACTATTTCTCGAGCTCGCTGTATTTCTTGACTGAAGTTATATTCTTGCATTTCGTTGGGGTTAGTAATCTTGTTAAAACCTTGTTCACGTGGAAAACCTTTCTTCCCTTTGCATTTCATGTGTCTTCAATGGTTTCAGTTCCCTGAGAGATAGGCAGGAGGTGTTCTTAGTTCCAGGAGAGCTCACAGCGTTCTAATTGGCACTTCCTTTGTTTGGCAGTTCAAATTCAAAAAGCTCCCAGGGTGCTCAGCAGGTTAGTCATGTGACTAGTTCCTTATATGGAACAGTCTCTTCACATCCCTTGTTGGAGGCTCAAATTTCTCTTCCCCAGCCGGCTAGCCATATGACTAAAACTAGTCTGATCACTTCTGTGTATTGGAGAGCCACTGCAGAGTCTCCATTGTTTCAACATGGTCTGTTACCATGGAAATGTCTTTCCAGTCAGAGATTGCAATTTTTAAAGCTTTAATGTTCATGTGGCGAAATAATGTGCACCTCAGTCTTGGCTGGTTGGGGTTTGCCTGACACCTCCACCCCAGGGGAATGAAATGCCAATAGAAGAAAATGGTGCATTTCATTACAGAGTTTGAGAGAAATATAAGATACAGAAAGAAAACCATGCATTTTTCTCATTCATTTCCATTCATTTGCCACTCTTGAAGCTCATTAAAAATGGTCTGTTCTGGGGGGTGGGGGGGTTGGGCAGGGCTGCTTTAATTCCCCTTTTTTTTCTCCAGCAGAGTTAGTAGGGGGATGGGTCTATCCTGAGCTCCCTGATTCATGCAAAGACTTTTAGATCCCTTTTCCTCTGACTGTGGTGGAGGAGTCTCTGTTACTCTCTCCTTTGTTCTCTGGGACACTCCTATCTGCAGGTATTTGTGCAGACTTAACTGCATTTTCCAGTAACCCTTCGACTAGGTGAGGCATTACCTTCATGGTTTCTCTGCCCCCTGAAGGTCTCTCTTTGTCTCTGCAGGTTCCTGTAAATGCTGTTACCAACTCTGGTGGGGTGCCTCTAGAGTCTGCATTTACATAGGAGGATGTGAGGTCTAACTTTTCACATTTTCCTGGGTTGGTTGACCAGATGGTAGGGGTGTTCATCTGGGATTCTTCCCAGACTTCCTTTAACCTGCCCTCTGGGTCACCTTTTCCCCTTCTCTTTCTATACTTTTGCCAGCCTTGTGCCTGCCTGTCCCCTTTTGTTCTCGGCGGGGGTCCCTTACAGCTTACCAGCCCTCTGCTGGAGGGTCCTCATAACACCGGTACAGGACTTAGGGGTACAGGTTTCATTGTAGGTTGGGGTTTCCCCTCAACCTGGCACATATGGCAACTTTTGCAGTACTCCACCACACCTTTGTGGAGTTTTGGCCAGTCAAACTGCTGCCTTATGTGGGTTTTTGTCTTTCGTATACCGGCATGTACAGCTACTGTAGTCTCGTGGACCCTTCTTAATATTTCTCCCCGGTACCTCTGTGGCACCACTAACTGGTGAACTACTGTCCACTCCTTGCCCTTAGGTCTGTGAAGAAAACTCCACTTCCACATCAGTACCTCATTCTTTAAAAAGTAACAGGCAGGGACTCCCTCTGCTTCACTTTCAGACTGGGCAGCCTCTGCTAACCCTCACAATACTGGGTTGGCTCATTGAGCCTCACATAAAGTCCATTTAGTTCATTTCCTGGGTCTCCTATCTTTCCAAAGAAAGTCTCAGCCAGGCAGACCTCATGGTCATTTGCCGGCAGTGTCAATGCAGTCTCCTCTGGGCGAGCTGGATTGATCAAGGCCTGACCCATTACACATTCAGGAACTCTGCAGCAGACTGTCTCCTCCCACCGCCCTGTCTCTCTGACCTCCTGCAGTCTTTCTTTCACTACTGGGGGGGCTACTACCTTCACCCCTGCCAGATTATTACCAGGTAGATGGTTAAGCCCGTCCACAGGCAAACTAAGGACAATCCCTACGGTCACCGGTCCTGAAACTAGGTCGCACTCCAGGTGCACCTGGTATACAGGTACAGAAATACACTGCCCTCCAATACCATTCACCACCATTTTGGTGTTCACTGCACTCTCCGGGGGAAAGATAAGGCCTTTCCCCAGTGAAAGGGATCTGGTGGCCCCTGTGTCCCTGAGAATCACTATGGGCTTGCTTGCCCCACTCAAGGGATATGGGGTTACTTTCCCTTTGGATACAAAACTGTGGTAACCTTCAGAAATCTGAGTAACTTTTCCTGCACTGGACGCAGTAAGCTTCCTGGGTTGTACCCTTACTGCAGTCAAAGCCACATCCCGTTCCGTGTTTTCATTCAGGCCCTCGTCTTCACTGGTGTGCTTGATTAATCCTACCGGTTTCCCCTTTAATTTCCAGCAGTCAGCTTTCAAATGTCCTGCCTTGTTACAGTGGAAGCACACAGGTCTCCGGGTTTCACTCTTGCTCACAGCATCTTCCTTTTTGGCTGGACGCGGCCCCCCTGTGTCTCCTGCTTTCCTTTCTCTTCCAGGATTGCCTGGGCTACTATCATCTTCCCACACTTTGTGCTTTTCGGATTTGTGGGAGTGATTCAGTAAAGGTTCTCCCCTGGGAAACCGACTTACAGATTAAAGAAAATCATCGGCCAGAACGGCTGCTTGCCAGGCTCCCTGAACCCGCTGCTCCTCGACATGAGTTTTGATTGAAAATGGGAAAGAGTTTTTAAATTCCTCTAACAGGATTACTTCTCTGAGAGTCTGATAGCTGAGTTGTATTTTTAAAGCCCTCAGCCACTGGTCAAAAGCCAGCTGTTTACTTCTTTCAAACTCCAGATAGGTTTGATTGGCTTGTTTTTTTGAGGGGTTCTAAGCTTCTGATGATAGGCTTCAAGGATTAATTCATATGCCCCGAGGATAGCATTTTGGTCAGTTCATAGTCTGATGAACTCTCATCTGGCAACAAGGAATAAACCTCTTGGGCTTTTCCAGTTAGTTTGCTTTGCAGTAAAAGAGACCAGGTCTCAGCTGGCCATTTTAGCTGCCTTGCCAGTTTCTCAAAAGAAACAAAAAACGCTTCCACATCTTCCTCATTGAATTTTGGAATCAATTGAGCAAGTTTTAGCAATCTTATACCCAAACCTAAATTCTGATCCTCCATATTGGCCATGCTTTCACTAGGGTTACTCTGTCGCCCCCTAGCTAACTCAAGCCACCATCACTCACTTTGTTTCTGAATTTTCTTTCTCTCTCGTTCCTTCCCCTGTCTTTCTTTTTCTTCACGTTGCATTTGGAAGGCTCTTTCTTACTCCCTCTCCTGCCTCTCTCTCTCTTTTTCCTCTAATTCAAGTTTCCTTTGTTCCAATTGTCTCTTTGCTAGCAGTTCCCTGTTGGGGTCTGCTTCTAACACTGCTTCTGCTTCATCAGATTCAAGGGAAAAATGGCTGGCTACTAGCCTCAAGAGTTCAGACTTTCTAGCCTTGCCACTTAGTGATCCCACACTGCTCAGCCATTTTTCTCAACTCTTCTGCAGACAGTGCTTTTAATTTATCCCAAATTATTTCACCCTGGCTTGGAGAGCTACTCACTTCAGTTGCAGACATGTTAGTATACAATCACACACCACCACAAGAAAACCCGTGATAATTTGTTCTTTTTGATTGGGAACAACTTGGGTTCCCACTTCAATTTAACTCATTTGTCTGTGGGTAACAATCCGGACACTAGCACCCAATTTCTGTTATAACCAGGTGAGCAATGTGTCTAGGGGCTGCTTGCTGTATTCACCTGGTCTTATTTAACAGGGTTTAATTTTAAACACACTGTGTTTTGAGTTCCCCTTTTTGTGAATCCGTGTTCACAGTTTCCAATTATCAGGTAAATAACTGAGCACAAACAGGCTTTCTTTGGTTTAAAGCAGAAAGATGAAATTTATTAAACCTTAAAATTAACTCTAATATGGTTCACGCCTGCGGATATATGACACGTTCACGCTCGCATGCACACACAATATAAACATGCAAAATAGGGACAGAAAAGAGTAGAAGAGATAAGGAGAACAGTTTGAGGCAATACCGTTACTGTTTCTCGAGCTTGCTGTAGTTCTTGACTGAAGTTATATTCTTCCATTTCGTTGGGGCCCAGTAATCTTCTTAAAACTATGTTTGCATCGCAAACCTTTCTCTCTTTGCGCTTCACGTGTCTTCAATGGTTTCAGTTCCCTGAGAGATAGGCAGGAGGTGTTCTTAGTTCCAGGAGAGCTCACAGCGTTCTAATTGGCACTTCCTTTGTTTGGCAGTTCAAATTCAAAAATCTCCCAGGGTGCCCAGTAGTTTAGTCATGTGGCTAGTTCCTTATATGGAATGGTCTCCACATCCCTTGTTGGAGGCTCGAATTTCTCTTCCCCAGCCATGTGACTAAAACTAGTCTGACCACTTCTGTGTATTGGAGAGCCACTGCAGAGTCTCCATTGTTTCAACATGGTCTGTTACCATGGAAATGTCTTTCCAGTCAGTGATTTCAATTTTTAAAGTTTTAATGTTCATGTGGCGAAATAATGTGCACCTCAGTCTTGGCCAGTGGGGGTTTGCCTGACAGGGATAGATTTTGAACAGATATAGCAATGCAAAACTGGGCATCCATGATGCACTGTAGGCCATCAGCAGCAGTGGAATTTTACTCAACCACAATCTGTAACCTCATGGCCCGGCATAACCCCCACTCTACCATTACCATCAAGCCGGGGGATCAACCCTGGTTCAATGAAGAATGCAGGAGGGTATGCCAGGAGCAGCACCAGGCATACCTCAAAATGAAGTATCAACCTGGTGAAGCTACAACCCAGAACTACTTGCATGCCAAACAGCATAAGCAGGATATGATAGACAGAGCTAGGTGATCCCACAACCAAAGGATCAGATCTAAGCGCTGTAGTCCTTCCACATCCAGTCATGAATGGTGGTGGACAATCAAACAACTAACTGGAGGAGGAGGCTCCATAAACATTCCCATCCTCAATGATGCAGGAGCCCAGAACATCAGTGCAAAATATAAGGCTGAAGTACTAGCATCAATCTTCAGCCAAATGTGCCGAGGTGATAATCCATCTCAGCTTCCTCCTGAAATCCCCAGCATGACAGATGCCAGTCTTCAGCCAATTTGATTTACTCCGCGTGACATCAAGAAACGACTGAAGGTGCTGGATACTGAAAAGGCTATGGCCCGGACAACATTCCGGCAATAGTACTGAAGACCTGTGCTCCAAAATTTGTCGTGCCCCAAGCCAAGCTGTTCCAGTACAGCTACAATACTGGCATCTACCCGGCAATGTGGAGAATTACCCAGATTTGTCCTGTACACAAAAAGCAGGAAAAATCCAACCCGGCCAATTACCACCCCATCAGTCTACACTTGATCATCAGTAAAGTGATGGAAGGTGTCGTCGAAAGTGCGATCAAGCAGCACTTGCTTAGCAATATCCTGCTCACTGACGCATTGTTTGGGTTCCGTCAGGGCCACTCAGCTCCTGACCTCATTACAGCCTTGATTCAAATATGGACAAAAGAACTGAACTCAAGAGGTGAGGTGAGAGTGACTGCCCTTGACATCAAGGCAGCATTTGACCAAGTGTGGCATCAAGGAACATTAGCAAAACTGGAGTCAATGGAAATTAGGGGGAAAACCCTCCACTGGTTGGGGTAGTACCTAGTGTGGTTGTTGGAGGTCAATCATCTCTGCTCCCGGACATCACTGCAGGAGTTCCTCAGGGTAGTGTCCTAGGCCCAACCATCTTCAGCTGTTTCATCAATGACCTTCCTTCAATCATAAGGTCAGGAGCGGGGATGTTCGCTGATGATTGCACAATGTTCAGCACCATTCGCAACTCCTCAGATATTGAAGCAGTCTGTGTAGAAATGCAGAAAGAGCTGGACAATATCCAGGCTTGGGCTGATAAGTGTCAAATAACATTCACGCCACACAAGTGCCAGGCAATGACCATCTTCAACAAGAGAGAATCTAACCATCGCCCCTTGATATTCAATGGCATTACCATCGCTGAATCCCCCACTATCAAGATCCTGGGGGTTACCATTGACCAGAAACGGAACTGGAGTAGCCATATAAATATCGTGACTACAAGAGCAGGTCAGAGGCTAGGAATCCTGCAGCGAGTAACTCACCTCCTGACTCCCCAAAGCCTGTCCACCATCTACAAGGCACGTCAGGAGTGTGATGGAATACTCTCCACTTGCCTGGATGGATGCAACTCCAACAACACTCAAGAAGCTTGACATCATCCAGGACAAAGCAGCCTGCTTGATTGGCATCCCATCTACAAACATTCACTCCCTCCACCACCGATTCACAGTGGCAGCAGTGTGTACCATCTACAAGATGCACTGGGGCAACGCACCAAGGCTCCTTAGACAGCACCTTCCAAACCCGCGACCTCTCACAGCTAGAAGGACAAGAGCAGCAGATGCATAGGAACACCACCACCTGCAAGTTCCCCGCCAAGCCACATAGCATCCTGACTTGGAACTATATTGACATTCCTTCACTTTCGCTGGGTCAAAATCCTGGAACTAAAGGCCGGCTACCCGTCCCGAATGTGATGGGCTCCAACGACATGTGTCGGGTTCGGGTCGGGTCGGGTTGCACTTCCGAGTCCGGCATTCATGCTTGGGTCGGGTCGAGTCGGACACGCTCTATCACAGGTAAGTGGCTCCAATGTTAATTTAATTTTTGGATTAGAAAGGTGGCTTTGTTCCAGTTATTTTAAACCAGTGCAGATCAGCAACAAAGTGAAAAACAGAAGGTAAGTTAACTGATGGTCGGGTTGGGTCGGGCGCGGGAAAAAATGGAAGTACTCGGGCCGGGTTGGGCTCGGGTTGGATGCGGTTCTGTTGGGCTCATGGAGGGTTTTTTTTTGCAGACCCGAGCAGGCCTTTACCTGGAACTCCCTTCTGAACAGCACTGTGGGTGTACCTACCCCACATGGACTGCAGCGGTTCAAGAAGGCAACTCACCACCACCTTCTCAAGGGCAATTAGAGATGGGCAATAAATGCTGGCCTGACCAGCGATGCCCACATTCCATGAATGAATAAAAAAAAATTGCAACTGTCATGTACATAAAAGGAGACTATGGACATCAATGTGCTTCGCCATCAGGGGTGGGGAATTGGTGATCTCCTGGCTACCTGGTGACAGAATTAAATATCAGCTGGTCACATGGCAAACAACACTTACTTAAGTTGAACAGCATCTTCAGCATGCTGTAGCTTGCTTAATGACACATCTGGTTGTCATATGGCTTTCATTTTATCACTCCTGGGCCTTCTTGGTTGAGTTCCTCCATGGGTGTCAGCAGCCATATTATAGTGGATATCTTTTGACTCTGAACAGCCATCTGGTAAGTCTACTTTGAGGTGCGAATAGATTAGGGAGGGTGGCCTGCTGCTGGTTAAAAGCATCATCACAGCTGCCCCGGAATCTTGTGCACACCTGCATTAACAACTTTGTGTGTTTGCAGACCAGCTGCACATTGAGGGAGGGGAAGACCTTGCATAGTCATGGGTAATCTGGGGGTGCCTTAACTGTTACATGCGTGCAGTTGGTGATACCTGTGGGAAGCTAACCAGACCTGCAAACCCTAGCGTTTGCTCCCTCTGATTGGCTTTATCTGTGGCAAAGTTGACATAATTGCCTACCCTGTCAAACAGGCAATCAGTCACCTGCCTTATGCATTTGTGGGCCGCCAACTGCAAGATCCTGCAAATGTCTCTGACAGAGCCCTGGACGGATTCAGATGCAAAGAGGTTTTTGGGTTGTTACAACTAGGTGAGAAAGGTATCTAGGGTTCCCTTTCAGCCTTCACCTGATCTTACCTTAATAGGGTTTAATTTTAAACACACCGTGTTTTTTGCTCCCTGTTGGTGAATCCTTGTTCACTGCTTTCCAATTATAAGGCAAAGAAACCAGCACCAACAAGCTTTCTTAGGTTTCAAGAAGAAAAGTTGACATTTATTAAACTTAAAATTAAACTGTAATTCGGTTAACAGCTACGGATACACGACGTGCCCACGCTAGCAAGCATACACGATACACATGCAAATAGAGACAGAAAAGAGCAGAAGAAAAATAGAGTGTTAAAGTTTGAGGCAATATCTGAACAGTTTTTGTTACGGTTCTTCAAGCTCACTGTAGAGTCCTTGATTGTAGGTAGATCTTGCTTTTCATTGGGCCCAGTATTCTTCTTTAAACCTTCTTCGCTATAGGGGACTTTTCTCTCTTGTGGTTCATGTGTTTTCAGTGGATTCAGAAACTTATGGGAAAGATATGCGAGCAGACAGACAGGAGGGACTGTGGCGTACCAGCCAGGAGAGATCTTTTCAGTCCAAAAGCATTCTGCTTTCTGCCCAAACTGTTTGTACAAATTCAGAAAACTCAGGTTGCCCAGAAGGTTAGTCATATGACTATCTGGTTTGACCATGTCTGTTTGTGTGTTCAGCCATCTTCGCAGTCAACCTGGAATGCGAGCTCCCCCACCTGTGACGTCTGGTGATCAAAAGTCCATTGTGGATTGAATGTGTCAGGGAATGGTCCTTTGTCCTTTCCAAGCACTGTCTGTTAATATGCAAATGTCTTTCCAGCCAAGGGTCCATTGTGGGCTGCATGTGTCAGGGAATGGCTGTTTTGTCCTTCCAAACACTGTCTGTTAATATGCAAATGTATTTCCAGCCAAGATCTGGCAATTTGTTAAAGCAAGTCCTTTCTCCACTTCAACAACAGCTTGAAATTTAATGTCCATGTGGCGAAATTAATATGCCTCATGCTTGGCAGGTGGGGGCCTGCATGGCAGGGTCAGTGGTGACTTTGACCGTCACTGGTAAGGCGAAGACACCAGATCTACTTGGCAACAGGCCTTGCTCCAGCAGGCTACTCATGTCTTCCACCAGCTACTGCAAGATCCAAAGCTTCCTGAGATACTGGTGTGCCGACATGTTGAGTTAACTTGCCCTCTGCCTATTCACCCTATATGCCAGGTATGGCTTCCTACAAAATGCATCCCTCTAATCACCCCTCTCTCCCATGGTTGCTGTGAGGAGCAGTCTGTTGCTGCTTATACTCTTATATTCCAACCCACTTGCAATAAAAGCAAACATACCATTTGTCTATAATAAAAGCAAAATACTGCATATGCTGGAAATCTGAAATAAAAACAAGAAATGCTGGAAATACTCAGTAGGTCTGGCAGCATCTGTGGAGAAAGAAGCAGAGTTCACATTTCAGGTCTGTGACTTTTCATCAGAACTGGAAGGTGAACAGGGTAAAAGAAAGTTTTGATGAAAGGTCACTGACCTAAAACGTTAACTCTGCTTCTTTCTCCACAGATGCTGCCAGACTTGCTGAGTATTACCAGCACTTTCTGTTTTTATAACATAAGCCAGGGAACTACAGGCCGGTGAGCCTTACATCAGTGGTGGAAAAGTTATTGGAAGGGATTCTGAGAGACAGGATTTATATGCATTTGGAAAGGCAAGGTCTGATTAGGGATAGTCAGCATAGCTTTGTGTGTGGGAAATCATGTCTCATGAATTTGATTGGGTTTTTTGAGGAGGTGACCAAGAGGATTGACGATGGCAGGGCGATAGACGTTGTCTACATGGACTTTAGCAAGGCCTTTGACAAGGTCCCGCATGGTAGGTTGGTACGGAAGTTTCAAACACATGGGGTCCAGGGTGAGCTAGCCAATTGGATACAAAATCAGCTTGGTGATAGGAGGCAGAGGGTGGTGGTGGAGAGTTGTTTTTCAGATTGGAGGCTGGTGACCAGTGATGTGCTGCAGGGATTGGTGCTGGGCCCTCTGTTGTTTGTCATATATATTAATGACTTGGATGAGAATGGAGGGGGCATGATTAGTAAGTTTGCAGATGACACCAAAATTGGTGGTATAGTGGACAGTGAAGAAGCTTGTCTAAGGTTACAACAGGATATAGATCAACTGGGAAAGTGGGAAAGGGATTGGCAAATGGAATTTAACGCAGACAAGTGTGAAGTGATGCATTTTGGGAAGTTAAAGCAGGGCACGACATATACAGTGAATGGCAGGGCCTCGGGGAGTGTTTTTGTGCAGAGAGACCTTGGGGCGCAAGTATATAGTTCCCTGAAAGTGGCAACACAGGTAGACAGGGTGGTGAAGAAGACATATGGCATGCTTGCCTTCATTGGCCGAGGCATTGAGTACAAGAGTTGGGACGTCATGTTACAGTTGTACATAACGTTGGTTAGGCCGCATTTGGAGTACTGTGTGCCATACTTGTCGCCACACTACAGGAAAGATGTGATTAAGCTAGAGAAGGTGCAGAAAAGATTTTTAAAGGATGTTGCCTGGTTTGGAGGGCTTGAGTTATAAAGAGAGATTGGATAGGCTGGGTCTGTTTTCCCTGGAGCGAAGGAGGCTGAGAGGGGACACGATAGAGGTATATAAAATTATGAGAGGCATAGGTAGGGTAGATAGCCAGAGTCTGTACCCCATGGTAGGGGTGACTAAAACTAGAGGGCATAGATTTAAGGTGAGAGGGAGGAGGTTTAAAGGGGATCAAAGGGGTACATTTTTCACACAAAGAATAGTGGGTATTTGGAATGAGCTGCCAGAGGAGGTTGTGGAGGCAGGAACAGTAGCAACATTTAAGAGGCATCTGGACAGGTACTTGAATGAGCAAGGAATAGAGGAATATGGAATTAATGCTGGCAGGTGGGATTAGTATATAGGCATTATGGTCGGCATGGATGCGGTGGGCTGAAGGGCCTGTTTCTATGCTGTACGACTCTATGACTCTATGCCCATTTGTCTTCCTAATTGCTTGCTGTACCTGCATGTTAACTTTCTGTGTTTCATGTACAGGACACCCAAATCCCCCTGAACACCAACATGTAATAGTTTCTCACCATTGAAAAATATTCTGTTTTCTATTCTGCCAAGCACATCCAGCTGCCGCCTTCTTGCCCACTCACTTGTCCTATCTATATCCCTTTGCAGACGCTTAGGGCTGAATTTTCCTGGCTCCGGGGTGGCAGGGTGCAGAGGGGCGGGGGCTCAGTAAATTGCGGGGAGCCACCCCAGGTCTGCGCCCGGATGCTGTCCCGGCACTGGGAGGTTTCCCCGGGGAGCCAGGATGTGGATTATCAGCCCGCTCCGTGGAAGCGGGCAGCCAATTGGAAATAATTAAGGCCCCAATTAGGGGCAATTCTTTGGGCTTGCCAGCATTTGCCGCCGGCGGAGTGGCCCCCCACTGCACGCGGAGATCACCAGCTTAATGGAGGCAGCCTCCCTGTGGCAGGCTGGAGGTCGTTGATTGAGCTGCAGAAGGAAAGGCCAACCCATGGCTCCAACAATCGCACTGGAGGGCTTTCCCCCTCTGTTCCGCAGAGCCTGCCGCTTTCCCCCTTCTAAAAGATTTAATTTTTTTTTACCCCTTTGGGGGTGCCTCTATTTTGGGATGAATTTGCGTTCTCCTACCTGTCTCAGCAGTTACCACCTCTGCCGATGGGGCTGCTGGTCAGCAGCATCAGGAAAATCGCCTGCCATCCTTAACAGGACAGCAAGCAACAAATTAAGAGGCCACCTCCAGGGACATAGCTCCCCAATCTGGCTGCTGGCAAGTGAGGGCTCAGGACACCCATTTGGTCCCACCATCGGGGTCCCAAAGCCAATGGGAAAATCCTGTCCTTTGTGTGTTCTTCACAGCTTACTTTCCCACCTAGTTTTGTATCATCAGCCAACATTACACTCAGTCTCTTCATCTTAGTCATTAATATGGATTGTAAATAGCTGAGGTCCCAGCTCTGACCCTAGTGGCATCCCACTAGTAACAGTCTGCCAACCTGAAAATGAGTCATTTATTCCTATTCAGTTTTCTGTCCGTTAACCAAACCTCTATGCATGCTAATATATTACCCCAACTCCATGAGCCTTTATCTTGTGCAACATTTTTTCACGTGGCACCTTATCACATGCCTTTGAAAATCCAAATATACAACAATATCCAGGCTTGGACTGATAAGTGGCAAGTAACCTTTGCACCACGCAAGTGTCAGGCAATGATCCTCTCCAACAAGATAGAGCATAATACCTCCCCATAACATTCAATGGCATTACCATCACAAAGTTCCCCACCATCAATATCCTGGGGGTTGCATTGACCAGAAAGTGAACTGGACCAGCCACGTAAATGCCGTGGTTACTAGAATTAGTGAGAGGCTGGGTATTCTGTGGGAAGTGACTCATCTCCTGATTCCCCTAAGCCTCTCTCCCACCTACAGACATATCAGGAATCTGATGGCACACTCATCACCTCCCTGGATGGCTCCAGCTCCAACAATACTCAGGAAGCTCAACACTATCCAAGACACTTTGTTTGCACCATTCCTCCAGTTTAAACATCCACTACCTCCATAATCTGCATACTGTAGCTGTACTATCTAGAGGATGCACTTCAATAACTTATCAAAACTTCTTTGGCAGCACCTCCAACATTTGGAAGGTCAAGTACAGCAGGTGCATGGGAACACCATCACTTCCAAGTTACATACCAATCTGTTTTGGACATATATCACCGTTCCTTCATTGTTGCTTGACCAAAATCCCAAAATTCCCTACCTAACAGCACTGTGGGAATACCTTCATCACATGGACTGCTGTGATTCAAGAAAAAGGCCCACCTCAAAAAGAGGGAAAAGATGCAGGATTATGGGAAAGAGCTGGGGAGTGGAACTAATTGAATAATTCTTTCAAACGTCCGACACAGACATGATGGGCCAGGTGCTGTAAGGTTTAAAGTTTTTTGAATTCATAACCTTTCAAGGGCAATTAGGGATGGTCAATAAATGCAGGTCATGCCAGTGATGCCCACATGCTGAAAATGGGTTTTAAAGCAGGTCTCCCTGTACCTTCCCTCTGATAAGTAACTTACCTTTTGGGGTATACTTTTTTTCACAGTTCTTTTTCTCAAAATGTACAACTGCACATTTCATTGTGCTGAACTACCCACTGCACTAAACTATCTAAGTCCTTTTGCATTCTTCCTGCGTTTCTCTGTACTTATATGTAAATCAATTATATAAATTGAAAACATGAAGTGGTCCCAGAAGAGACCGTGGCTGGGATCTTCAGAGAAGGGGGGCAGTTTTTCAGGTGACCAGCACATTCGGGTGGGAGGTGGGACATCCCCCATGATTTTGCCACGAGGAGGCAATCAAGAGCCAGCAGACGCGGGAAATGGCCAATTTAGGAAAGCAGCTGAACTTCCATGCTGCAGCCTTGGCAGCGCCACTGAGAGGTGGCCGCTGCCAAGGCAGCAAGGGAAACGTGAGCCCACCTCCATTTTCAGCCCCCTCGCAGGAGTGGCAGAGAGTTGAGTTTTTGCCAGAGCCAAGCAGGCAGACCCCGGCAATCAGAGGGAAACCCTCCAGTGGCTGCGTGGGGGCTGCAGGGGTGGTTTGCCACAGGTGGCCTCCTCCTTGGGCCGTAGAGCCTTTGACTCCAACGGTGGCCCCACCTCACCGGGAAGCCATAGGGAGGCCGCTTCGATGCAGCTGGTAGCCTCCCAACGCAGTGGGAGGGGGGGGCGTGGGCTACTCTGTCACTGGCAAAGTGCCAGCGGCCCAGGAAATGGCCCTTAATTGGGTTTAAATTGTCTAAATTGGCCACCCACCTCTGGTCGGTGGGTAGCCAAGTCGCTGCTGTTCCCCACAGCTGGGAAACTTCCTCAGCGTGAGGACTGCATTGAGGAGCTGTTCTGTTGCAGCTCCCCAGCATTTTGCCAGCACCCCTGCCTCCTAGCCCACCACCCGGGGGCCAGTAAAATTCAGCCTCATGAGACACACTGTTGCCTACATCACACTAACCTGCAAAGGTCTATTTACCCTTTCTGTACTGGAGACAGCTCTCTCATCAGTCAGTTTTAAGCATTTTTGGGTTAGTTTAGGCAGTATGCTGCAATTCCCTCAAAATTTCCATCAACCTGAAGTTTAGAATACCATTATCTATTCCTGTTTAGTTTCCCTCACCAACTATTTATGTGGTTTCCCTCAGGGAGACTATCAATTTATGAAGAATTTTGTACTCAGTAGGAAGTGGGCCATTTCAATTCATTTAAGAACTTTACAGCCAGTTGAATAAGAAGATTTTTATCTTATCAACTTGGATTCAATTTGAGTGTAATTTCAAAGGAAAGTTCAATGATAGCAAATGTAATTTGTTTGTGTGGTATAACTTTTGTTTGGTTCGAAACACAAAGATGCCCTCGTGGTTAATAAACCAAATGAACCACCTGCATCTCATTTAACATTCACAGTTTTACTTTGTTTAATGCAAACAAAAATGATTCATACTGATGAATTACCTTTTAATTTAATTGAAGTTGTAACTGCTTAAAATTGTCCAGATTGGTAGAGACAGTCTGCAGAATTAAACCGTCTGGTACTGAATCTAATTCAGTCCAAACGCTCGGAGACCCAAGGTTGGATATTGGGAGATATACAGGGTGAAACACGAGGACTAGGAGTGGAATAAATACTCAGATGGTTGTGAGGAATCTTGGACTTTGGACAATATTTTGAAAATGAATGAAGCCCATTGAACCTGCAATTTTATATTCTGAACATCATAAACTCAATTTTTTCAAGAACTAATAATATTGATTCAAGTACCTCACAGAATGGGCACAAATGCTAATTCTGACCCCAAACCATCCTGAATCTCCAAAATTAATAACATTTTGCTTTGAATGGAAAATGGACCAAGCTTTTTCTATGAAACTAGTAACCCACGAGTAAAATAATGGAAGTGCACAGTTTTGAAATGGGCAATTTCTGGGAATGTGATTTTGTTAGCTGCTAATTGATTATGGAGAAAAATGGACACTGTCTCATTTTAAGGCAAGGTGAATTTTATCAACTATAAATCGAGCATTCAGCTAGTATTTGGTATTTTTCTGAACCCAGACAGTTGCTATCTACTTCTAGTTCAACATGAATGATATATAGCCTATCACAGATCCCGTAGCCTCTTAATTGAGCTCATTCGAGTAACCAGATTTTCGTAGTCAGGTTTCGTCTGATCATATTTCTGCAAGCATGTTTCTTATTGCTAGATCTTTCATAACTATATGGGATGTCTCCTTTGAACAGGCACTATATTGTCTCTTTAACTGCAACAAGCTTTGCATCCTACAGGGATTATGATGGGGTGATATCATTGATGTAAAATGATCTCACAAGAAAAGGCTGAATCATTCATAGTTTTAAGTAAAAATGAAATCCTATCACATCTTGTCTTTAATGATGAGGAAAATCTCGAGGATAAACTTTGATTCTGTTTCTCTCTATTTGGGTTGGCACACATTTTGATCTGTATTTATCCCTGCTTACAATTCATGATCAGCATTTTTACAAAATAATTTATTAAAACCAACTATTAATTGCATTGAGTGATTAAGATTTTCCCATCTTGGCTCCAGAATTAATTTTTCATGTGCATTAACGGGTAACCATGCATTGGAATAGTACAGGCCCACTGTTTGTGATTTTCCAATATGTGGTCATGACATATACAGCATAGCCTCATCAGACCACATTCCTATCCTGAGTGATGTGAAACAGGGCAGTGTTCTCGCACCTACACTGTTTGGGATCTTCTTCTCCCTGCTGCTCTCACATGCGTTCAAGTCTTCAGAAGAAGGAATTTTCCTCCACACAAGATCAGATGACAGGCTGTTCAACCTTGCCCATCTAAGAGCGAAGACCAAAGTATGGAAGGTCCTCATCAGGGAACTCCTCTTTGCTGACGATGCTGCATTAACATCCCACACAGAAGAGTGTCTGCAGAGACTCATCGAGAGGATTGTGGCTGCCTACAATGAATTTGACCTAACCATCAGTCTCAAGAAAATGAACAACATGGGACAGGACGTCAGAAATGCTCCATCCATCAATATTGACAACCACGCTCTGGAAGTGGTTCAAGAGTTCACCTGCCAGGCTCAACTATCACCAGTAACCTGTCTCTCGATGCAGAAATCAACAAGCGCATGGGAAAGGCTTCCACTGCTATGTCCAGACTGGCCAAGAGAGTGTGGAAAAATGGCGCACTGACACGGAACACAAATGTCCGAGTGTATCAAGCCTGTGTCCTCAGTACCTTGCTCTACGGCAGCGAGGCCTGGACAATGTATGTCAGCCAAGAGCGACGTCTCAATTCATTCCATCTTCACAGCCTCTGGAGAATCCTTGGCATCAGGTGGCAGGACCATATCTCCAACGCAGAAGTCCTCGAGGCAGCCAACATCCCCAGTATATACACCCTACTCAGCCAGCGGCACTTGAGATGGCTTGGCCATGTTAGCCGCATGGAAGATGGCAGGATCCCCAAGGACACATTGTACAGCGAGCTCGTCACTGGTATCAGACGTACTGGCCGTCCATTGCTCCGCTTTAAAGACGTCTGCAAACGTGACATGAAGTCCTGTGACATTGATCACAAGTCGTGGGAGTCAGTTGCCAGCGATCGTCAGAGATGGCAGGCAGCCATAAAGGCGGGGCTAAAGCGTGGCGAGTCGAAGAGACTTAGCAGTTGGGAGGAATAAAGACAGAAGCGCAAGGGGAGAGCCAACTGTGTACAGCCCGGACAACCAGTTTTATCTGCAGCATCTGTGGAAGAGTCTGTCACTCTAGAATTGGCCTTTATAGCCACTCCAGGTGCTGCTCCACAAACTACTGACCACCTCCAGGCACTTACCCATTGTCTCTCGAGGCAAGGAGGCCAAAGAAGAAGAAAATCATGACATACGAAGATCCAGGAAATATACCCTTAACACTCAAAAGGGGCACTTTTCATTTTGAGCAGTTTGCGGGTGAGTAACGTGCACACAGCTGTCGTCTAGAGAAGATGGCATGGGACCTGATTGATTTTGGTTCTGGGTGCTAAATTGGAATGTGATCAACAGGCTGTCAGTGCAAAACACTCTGCTCAACAGGCAGCTCTATATTCTGGCAGGTGAAATTCAGGCAGGGCAAGTGAATGCCAAAGGTCTGCAACAGCACCTTAATGGGAGGTGTAATTGCACTGGGAAGAAAAATAAGCAATGCTCGATTGCAGGAGACTAAATGTGTGGAGAACCAATAGTAGCAAACACATGCTGCCCAATTTGTATTGCCCATGGTTAGTGGGCAGGAGCAAGAACAGGCAGGTGTCAGGCTGGTTGAGATGGAAATGACATCAGGAGTCTCAGCTGTTTCATGTGACCCCAATTTACACAGACTTATGAGGCTCTTACCTGTCTCCAATGGGAACTCCAGCTGCTGAAATGAAGATTCACCCGAAAATCAAGACAGATAGCAACTCAATGGCATATCGGTGCTTCCACAACTACATAATTTAGGTTCTCTTACAACCCCCATTTTTAATCATAACAAGTTGGTAGTGACATCAGTATCATCAGCATTCTTAACCTATATGATACTTAATGCCCAACCAGCCTAGCAGAGAGAACTGTCCCACAATAGATTTAAGACTGACGTATGACCAATTTCATCATACATCTCTTGCTTCTCCATCAAAAGAGCAGAGGTGATGTCTGAACAATAACTCGATGAAATGCCAATCGAGAATAAATATAGTTATAGATGATATGTTAATTTGGAATACCATTGATCCGGGTGAATAACTTGCAACATAATACCAGTTACGGGGGTTAGTTAGCTTAGACGGCTAGAGTGTGATGCAGAAATGTGCCAACAACATGGTTTCAATCCCTGTACCGGCTGTGGTAGTGCATGGAGGCCTGATTCCTTGCCTGCCCCATGTTTATGGAGTGATGACCCTCAAGTTTAGATATTACCAACTGTCTCTCTCTAATGTAGAGACATGCAAATGGTCTCTTGGGACTATGGCTACAGCAACAACAATATCAGTTACATTTATGGTCCTTGCTGTGCATTTCTAATGGAAGGGCACTGGAATTGTGACCTCCCTCCTCCCCCTGTCGTTCCCCCCCCTCCCCCACCCCCTCGTTGTGTAACAAATGGGAAAATTCTTACTGTGCAGTTGAAGGACGATCTTTTGAAAGTAGGTTGAAGGTATCTGTTGGAGTAGAGTAAAAGCAGCTTTACTCTAGTTCAAACAATCACTTCTTCCCTCGGACCAGAACAAATTCAGACCCATAATTTAGAACTCATGCTAATAGGAGGGTGCTTTTTTTTGTAAAATATGTTTTTTAAGGACTTATAGTTGAATTATGGACAATGATTCATCTGGAAACTTGAAGAGAGGCTGGACTTTGCGTATATTTTTTAAAAAGAGGTCACCAGAAGGCTTCCTGGACTTGGCTTATAAACAAGCCCCCACTGGAAGGAATCTGTTTTCAGACAAAATATCAGCAGGGAGCTTGTTGTTTGGACTTGGAGAAGATGTTTACAGAGAAGTGACAGGTCAAGGTTTATGGGGTCAGGAGGCTTGATTCTTGTGACATTCTTTTGGTTTTGCTTTGGACAATGAGTTGGAGTGTAAACTGCTTGGAATTTGCCTGCCAAGGAAACCCAGCTCATCTCTTGCTCTCTCTTTGAAAGAAACCCTGAGTGTCCAGTGTGCCAGTCTTCTTTTTCCTCCTGTATTTTGTTTTCATTCTTTCATGGGATGTGGGCATTGCAGGCCAGGCCAGCATTTATTGCCCATCCCTAATTGCCCTTGAACTGAGTGGCTTGCTTGGCCATTTCAAGGGCATGTAAAAGTCAACCACATTGCTGTGGATCTGGAGTAACATGTAGGCCAGACCAGATAAGGACAGCAGATTTCCTTCCCTAAAGGACATTATGAACCAGATGGGTTTTTACAACAATCGACAATGGTTTCATGGCCATCATTAGACTAGCTTTAAATTCCAGATTTTTTTTTATTAATTGAATTCAATTGAATAATGGGATTCGAACTCATGTCCCCAGAGCAATACCTGGGTCTCTGGGTTACTAGTCCAGTGACAATACCAGCATGCCACTGCCTCCCCTAAAAATTTGAAGAAACCCTGCCTATTAAATGTGTGGGAACTGAAACTCCTGTTACTGCATTACTGCTGTAAGGCCTATCGGAAGTCTCTGTAACTTCTTTTCTTGGAAAGCCTACCCAAACTGATCTTCAACATCGCCTGGAAAGAGCTATTCTAGGAAGATCCTAGTGACAGCCATCTATATGTAATTGGGACGCCAAACCAAAACAAAGGACATCTTTCCATATCTTTTCTTTTTTCTTCAAGAATGAGCAAGTATTCAGCCTAAGTTTTTTTTTTGTATTTCTTTTGTAACAGAGCTCTAAAAACAAAATCCCTTTTATTTTTCCGGTTAACCGATGTATGTATGTGTGTGTGTGTGTGTGAGGGGTTACGGTAAAAAGGGAAGTGTTACTTCAATCTGTGTTTACGTTTTGCTTCATTACTGGTTAAGACTTGTTTTACAATCAACTGATAGTTTTGTTTTTTATTAAAGAAACCTGTTTGGTGTGTTTTATTCTGGGAAAAATAAGAGTGTATGATTGACCATATTGGTAAGTGGGAAAATTTAAATATATGTTATGACTTGTGGAGAAGTGGAACTAGAATAAACAGTGCACTCCTCCCGCCTCGGTCGTAACAATGGACATATAGCGCTGAATTCCGTGCTGGAATGGTGGCATGTGGGGACAGAGAACCGCATCGGAAGCAGCTGCTCGGAAACCCGCATGGACGGGGGCCACATGGAGGAGCAGGGCAGGGTAGTCGGGGAGGGAAGGGTGGGGTGATCGGGTGCTTGAAGGAGCAGGGGAGGGTGGAGTGGAGCATCCAGGTTGTTGAACGGTTGCTTTTGATGGTGAAGATGCATTTTGTCGACTGTGGGGGTGGTGGGTGGATTAGATCAGTACTATGTGAAGATATTTGGCAAGGGTCTAAAGGGAGGGATGAGTGCTGTCAACGTTGGGGAGCTGTGGGGAAAATTGAGGGTACTGGCTAGCAGAGGGAACGGTCACAATCAATGGGGGCAAATGGATTCCATAGAGGGGAAGGTCAAGACTAATGGGTGGGTATTCGACTGCTTCATATAGAGGGGAACGGAACTTGGCAACAATGGCCAGTTCGATGTGAGGAGATTCAAGGGTAAGAGTCGGCACGTCAATAGTAATGGGAATAGGAACAAGGGAGAGGAATGGCATGAATAAATTGATGATTACACTGTGCACGGTAATGGGGGGAGGTTCAATGGTAACAGAGGGAAGGGTAACAGTAACATTGGATGGGTCAAGGGTGATGGGTTCAAGCTGGAAGGTTGCAGGAGGAGGTTGGAATGTGGGGATACTTGCCCTGAATTCCATGCACATCATTTTCTCCAATGATAATGGAAACCACATGGACACTCAAGGAGAGGAAGAGTGGGAGGAGGCAAATGACAGTGGGTGTGTCTGCTACCTGGCTGCAACTTTAAGACAGATATAGGGGAGCTGCTCATTGCTTCGATGTTTCAGTTCAGTATCAGTGCTGAATTACCACACTCTGCTTATTTATTGTTCAGAAAAACCACAGCAACGTGGATCTCATACACACAATTTGTCTAGTAGCAGGGGAAGAAGAACAAAGAGATTGACTAAGGAGGGCTCTGTTCCCTCAACTCATGATGCCTGAGTGCCAGCAACAGGCAGAAAAGGAAGGTGAGGATCCTGCGAATGATAACATCGAGGAACGGCCTTATTGAAGATGGGGCCCTGGCACGTCATTGCATCCTCAGGACAAGGACAAATTACCTTCAAATGTCAGAGAGGCAATGCCAGAGACGACTAAGGATGTCACGTGAAACGGTCACAGAAATTTGTAGGATCCTGCAGCATGACCTGCAGCTTCAGTGGGAATCCCATGCCAGTTGCCCTCAAGGTGACTGCTGCACTCAATTTTTTCTCCAGTGGCTCCTTCCAGGGATCCACGGGTGACATTTCTGGCATCTCACAGTCTGCGACCCACAGGTGCATCAAAGAGGTGACCAATGCCCTATTTCGGCGTGCCAATGATTTCATCTACTCCACTATAGACAAGGACAGCTACTCAGCAAGGGATGATCAACTGTATTCATGTGGCCATTAGAGCTCCCTAGGACCAGCCTGCTATATTTGTCAATCACAAAGGCTTCCACTCTTTAAAAGTGCAACTGGTTTACGACCATAGAAGAAGAATCATGCATGTTTGCACACGTTTCCCAGGAGCTGTCATGACTCATACATTTTGAGGAACTCACAGCTGCCAGCAGTTTTCAAGGAACCAGTCAAAGTGGGCAGCTAGATCCTGGAGGATAAAGGTTACCCACTTTGTACATGGTTGATGACACCAGTACGTCATCCCTAAGTGCTGCGGAAGAGAGGTACAATTCTGCTCACGCATCACCAGAGCCATCATTGCACTCACCATTAGCATGCTGAAAATATGCTTCCACTGCCTTGACGGGTCTAGCGAGGCTCTTCAGTACACGCCACAGAGGGTGAGACGAATAATCGTTGTCTGCTGTGCTTCGCACAGACTTGCAATTAGACGTGGCAAGATTCTGCAGGCAGAGAAGCAGGAAGAACACCAGTCCTCCTCAGATTAGGATGACTATGAAGAGGGTGAGGAGGCGGACAACAATGACCATGATGCCATCATGGATATGAGGGCTATGGAGAGACATGCAAGGGGCATCAGGGAGAACCTAATTCATGTATGTTTCACATCAAGGAACATTGGGAGGAGAAACATAACAATTCCCCACATAAATCACTTTTGCATGAGGTCTTATTCATCGCTGCAATCTTAACAAAGCATTGCTGCACTTTCATGTGATTGGCATTTGATATCATCCATGGGTTATGATGAATGCAACTACACACCACTGCAAACAGCGTTAAGTTATGACCGTAGAAAACATAAGTAAGGCATGACAGTATTGGAAAAAGTTAATAATCATCAATAGGAAAACAGCTACCATTGAAGACTGAAGGCTAAAATTCCAATGAGATATGGACACTGGACATTTCCTGAGATGCTTTGCAAACGTCATTCTTTTCCTGCTATAGGCCTGCAAAAAAATATCTTTGTATCCATCTGTAACCAAGCAAAACATTACCAAGAGTGGATCAAATTTTACATGAAATAAAAATGTAATAATAAATCTTTTCTATTCTCACAATATGGACATCACCTTGCCACCTTCATGCTCAAAACTGTTTCAATTTTCTTTTCCCCCCACTACATCTGGGTGCTGCCCCGACATGAGCAGCTAAAGTGGAGGCAGTCTGCTCAGTGCACTTCCCCGCTGCTGTGGATGACTGGCTCCATCCTACTGGTGGTCTGCAGCAATGACACTTGAGCATCTCCCATATGCTTGCCTGCTGGAGGTAAGGGGTTCAATGTCGGGGGGGAGGACGAGATGCCGCTTTCTCTGGGGGCGTCCTGAGAGGAAGGCCCCAGGACAGCTGGCACTCGCTCTTCCTCCATCTGTGTGCACATTGGCACCTACCTGTCTCCCTGAGGGGAAGGAGCACCTGGAAGGAGGTCCAGGTTCCTTGTCCCCCTCTTGCTTAGGCTGTGCTGCATGGAGCCAATGGCAACAGTGATGGAGTGCAGGTCAGATCACATAAGGCTCGAGTGCTCAACCAGACTCGCCACGGAGCTCACAAGACTCTCGACTGAGGAAGCCATACGCTCAAATGCCTGGGACATGGCAGATGTTATGGCTTACTAGGACTCCTCCATGGCACGTGCAAAGCCACACATGACCTCAGACATCTCCAACATATTTTCCACATGGGCTTGCTGCACATCCAACAGACTTCTCATAGCAACAAACAGAGGATCATCAAGAGTGTAGGGCTGAGCAGGGGCCTGGTCTTCAGCAGTCCTCCAATTGTCAGGGAACCTGGCTGGCACATGCTCCCTCAGCTGCTGGAACTTGTCGTGTCCACCAGATTGTGACCCAGATTCTAATCTTAAACTCCCCACAGACCATGTGGATGTATCTGCGCTGGTGGAGGTGGAAGAAGAGGCAGGTGACAGTGCAGCCTCTGAACATTGGCTTCTTCTTCCTCTCCAGCGGTGGATTCTTGGGCCATGCAGTGTTCTGTGACTTGAGTGCAGACACCGAAAGTGGAGACACAAACAGAGGCACTTTAAGCATGTGCTTCACATGAGTTCACACAATTTCCTTCAGTTTCACATGTAGCTGCAAGTGTGGGAATGACGCTTCATCCTTATGCCTTGTGGCTTCTGATTCACCATCTCCGATTGCCCTGCCTCCCTCCTTTCTCGCGATCTCCATAGCCTCCTTCTCAGCCAGAGTCAGCAGCCTGATGTCAGGGACCACTCCTCCAGTTAGAGCAGGTTCACGCTGGTTGTGGCTTTGTTCATCCTGCAGCAGACAGTGCAGATTTAATGACATGGCAAATGATGCATCACAACCATTGCATACATACATCAACATCATTCATTCAGCATTGGCTTTCACACGAAACATCCAATCACATAAACAATGCCAATCTTCATCATTTAGCGAATGGCACCAAGGCTGCCCACGCATTCGACTATATTCCTTACGCATCCTCTGTCTTAAAGACATGGAACCATGGAAAAAAATCAATGGAGCAGCCTCGCCAGGACCACCTACCCACACTGATCTGAGAAAGTTATTGCTGCGCTTGCAGCACTGCACCCATGTTCCACGAGTGACCATACAGTTCGAGACCTCCTCTGCTACCTCCATCTAGGCTGCCTTGGCGAGGCAGGAGGGTCTTCTGACTCCATCTGTAGGGAAGAGGACCTCCTACCTTTCCCTGACAGCCTGGAGGAGAACCTACAGGGAGGCACCACTGAACCGTGGAGCGGGACACTGCCTGCATGGCTGACATTTGATTCACTTTGGCTGCTGGTAAAATAAATGATGTGAAGTTGGTGGTTAGTTTCACAAAATAAGGGAGACAAAAACATTTTGATTCATATAAAGGTTTCAATTTAAGTTAGTCTAAAGATACTTACTTGACAGGAAGGCTGCTGATTCATGAGGCTGCAAGCAAATAATGTTTTATATCTGTAGTGATCGTGGCTTCAGTGCCACCACAGGTAGACAGCCATGTCCAGTGCTGTATAGGGGAAGAGGGGAGTGTGGATGGCGTTGTCAGCCTGCATTGCTGTGTGTTCTGCAAGGTGGACAGGGGGGGGGTGGTGAGGTGGGGGTCAGGGTCTCGGGTGCTTTGCAAGGGGTGTTGGGGTCTCGGGTGTTCTGCGGGGGAGGGGTTGTGGTGTTAGAGTCTTGGGTGCACTTCAAGAGGGAGGGGGGGGCTTGAGTTTTGGTGGCTGTATTGGGTGCCCATACTGCTGGATGAGAGTGTCGGCTATCAGCAAGAGTGGGCACTGAGGGCCATCAGGGATTTTTCTGCAAGAAGTAGCAAAAGCTCAGTTGTCAGGGCAGGATCGTCTCTGCATCAACAGTGCTCTGTAGGCCCACTGGTCAGCTGGCATGGGTCTCATACACTCTAGGTGGAATTTTATGGGCTGTGCAAGAGCTGGGGGGTGATATAATTAGGCGGGAGGTGTTTTTTCGGATTCCCGACGGTAGGATATTTTAGAGGAATTAAGTCGACTGCGGGTTTGTGGCATTCTGGGGTTTCCCCAGCATGGTGGCGGATTGCAGCTTTGCATTCATCGAAATAACATGACTACTCATTACCATGCGCATACTTCCAAGTTAGTCCTACCTGTCAGATTAAATGAACGGCAAGTGATATTCCCGTGCCACCCGCTTCACGATTGTTTCACCAAGGCGTGCAATAGTCGGATATGTGCAGTTGAGTCTCAGGACTGTGCTCTTCTCTCTTTAACTCATCCGCTAAACAAATGCCAGCATTGGAATGGATGTGTGCCTCCAGGCTCAGTACCCGCAAGAGTGAATCTTCTTAGAGGATGGCGGTGAAGGCACGGGCGGGGGCAGTGACGGCGGGTTCCACCGATGAAAGGCTGCCCTGCCGCATGATCCCACCTATCCCCTGTGACCATTGCCACAAGGCTCATTTACATACAAAATCGCACGGGGAACAGAAATTGCAGCGGAAATTATGACATCTTCCGGTCCTGCCGTCAGGAATGTCGAGGCACTCATAAAATTCCCCCCCACTTCCTTTTTGGACCCTCATGACATGATGCAGTGCATCCAATGGAGGGAGGGTCGAGAGGCAGCTGTGCCTACCTGTGAAGCTCCACAATGAGAGCAGCAGCAGTCGGCCATGCCATGATGGGTCCACCAGTGCCGGAGAGTGTACCGGACTCAAATCAGCTACCCCGAAATGACCAAGCAGCATTGTCAGCGAAGACTACTGTTACGACCGAGGTGGGTGAAGTGCACTGTCTTTTCTGGTTCCACTTCTGCACAGGTCACAACATATATTTAAATGTTTACCCAGTTACAGATACGGTCAATCATATACTCTACTCTTTATCCTCAAATAAAATACACCAACAAGGTTTCTTTAATAAACAACAAAATTATCAGTTTATTATAAAACAAGACTTATCCAGTAAAATAAAAGCAAAATACTGCGGATGCTGGAAATCTGAAACAAAAACAAGAAATGCTGGAATCACTCAGCTGGTCTGGCAGCATCTGTGGAAAGAGAAGCAGAGTTAACGTTTCGGGTCAGTGACCCTTCTTCGGAACTGACAAATATTAGAAAAGTCACAGATTATAAGCAAGTGAGGTGGGGGTGGGGCAAGAGATAACAAAGGAGAAGGTGCAGATTGGACCAGGCCACATAGCTGACCAAAAGGTCACGGAGCAAAGGCAAACAATATGTTAATGGTGTGTTGAAAGACAAAGTATTAGTACAGATTAGGTGTGAATACACTGAATATTGAACAGCAGCAAGTGCAAACCTGAAAAAAAACCTGAAAAAAACAGTGGGTAAGCAAACTGAACAAACTAAGATGAAATGAAATAAATGCAAAAAAAATTGTAAAAAATGTAAAAAAGAATGTAAAAAAAAGGAAGAAAAAATAACTAAAAATGAAAGTAAAATGGGGGGCTGTCATGCTCTGAAATTATTGAACTCAATGTTCAGTCCGGCAGGCTGTAGTGTGCCTAATCGGTAGATGAAATGCTGTTCCTCGAGCTTGCGTTGATGTTCACTGGAACACTGCAGCAATCCCAGGACAGAGATGTGAGCATGAGAGCAGGGGGGAGTGTTGAAATGGCAAGCAACCGGAAGCTCAGGGTCCTGCTTGCGGACTGAGCGGAGATGTTCCGCAAAGCGGTCACCCAGTCTGCGCTTGGTCTCCCCAATGTAGAGGAGACCACACTGTGAGCAGCGAATACAGTATACTACATTGAAAGAAGTACAAGTAAATCGCTGCTTCACCTGAAAGGAATGTTTGGGGCCTGGGATAGTGAGGAGAGAGGAGGTAAATGGGCAGGTATTACACCTCCTGCGATTGCAGGGGAAGGTGCCCTGGGACGGGGACGAGGTGGTGGGGTAATGGAGGAGTGGACCAGGGTGTCGTGGAGGGAACGATCCCTTCGGAATGCTGACAGGGGAAGGGAGGGGAAGATGCAACTGGTAGTGGCATCACGCTGGAGGTGGCGAAAATGGCGGAGGATGATCCTTTGGATATGGAGGCTGGTGGGATGAAAAGTGAGGACAAGGGGAACCCTGTCACGGTTCTGGGAGGGAGGGGAAGGGGTGAGGGTAGAGGTGCGGGGAATGGGTCGGACACGGTTGAGGGCCCTGTCAACCACAGTGGGGGGAAATCCTCGGTTGAGGAAAAAGGAGGTCATATCAGAAGGACCGTCATGGAAGGTAGCATCATCAGAGCAGATGCGTCGGAGACGGAGAAACTGGGAGAATGGAATGGAGTCCTTACAGGAGGTAGGGTGTGAAGAAGTGTAGTCGAGGTAGCTGTGGGAGTCGGTGGGCTTATAATGGACATTGGTAGACAACCTATCCCCAGAGATGGAGACAGAGAAGTCGAGGAAGGGAAGGGAAGTGTCAGAGATGGACCATGTAAAGGTGAGAGAAGGGTGGAAATTGGAAGCAAAGTTGATAAAGTTTTCTAGTTCGGGGCAGGAGCAGGAAACGGCACCGATACAGTCATCAATGTACCGGAAAAAGAGTTGGGGGAGGGGGCCTGAGTAGGACTGGAACAAAGAATGTTCGACATATCCCACAAAAAGACAGGCATAACTAGGGCCCATGCGGGTACCCATAGCGACACCTTTTACTTGAAGGAAGTGCGTGGAGTTGAAGGAGAAGTTGTTCAATGTGAGAACAAGTTCAGCCAGGCGGAGGAGGGTGGTGGTGGATGGGGACTGGTTGGGCCTCTGTTCCAGGAAGAAGTGGAGAGCCCTCAAACCATCCTGGTGGGGGATGGAGGTGTAGAGCGATTGGACGTCCATAGTGAAGAGGAGGCGGTTGGGACCAGGAAACTGGAAATTGTCAAAATGACGTAGGGCGTCAGAAGAGTCACGGATGTAGGTGGGAAGAGACTGGACCAGCGGAGAAAAGATAGAGTCTAGATAGGAAGAAATAAGTTCAGTGGGGCAGGAGCAGGCTGACACAATGGGTCTGCTGGGAAATTCCCGTTTGTGGATTTTGGGAAGGAGGTAGAAGCAGGCTGTCCGGGGTTGTGGGACTATGAGGTTGGAAGCCGTAGAGGGAAGATCTCCAGAGGAGATGAGGTCAGTGACAGTCCTTTGGATGGTGGTTTGATGTTCGGTGGTGGGGTCATGGTCCAGAGGGAGGTAGGAAGAGGTGTCTGTGAGTTGGCGTTGAGCTTCTGCAAGGTAGAGGTCGGTACGCCATACAACAACAACACCACCCTTGTCTGCAGGTTTGATGACTTATCCAGTAATGAAGCAAAGGATTAACACACAAATTGAAATGTGAAAGTTCCCTTTTTACCTTAGCCCCTTACACACACACACCGGCTAACCGAAAAATAGAGATTTTCTCTGCAGAGCTCTTTTACAAAAAAAAAATACTTTGGCCAAATACTTGTTAATTCTTGAAGAAAATGGATGAGATATGTTGTGTCCCAAAGTGGCATACAGTCTGGCATCCGAGTGCACGCAGACGGGTCACTGGGCTCTTTTCTGGAGCAGTTCTTTTTAGACAGCATTGAGAATTAATCTGGCAAGCTTTCCAGGAGCTCCTCAGGAGAAGTGTGGCATTTCACAGAGACAAGAGGAAGGAGGCAAGCTGGGTGTTTCTCTCTTGGCAGGTCGATCTCCAACTGCCTTTAAACACAATCCACCCCCAACTGAACCAAAATAATGTCTCCGAAGCGAAACCAAACTGCAAGTCAGAACCTCTTGATCCTCATAAATTGTGACATGTCATTTCTCTATAAACATCTCCACTAAGTCACCAAGGTTTCTGTTGTTTATTGAGCTTAAGGCATGTGACTTCCAGTAAAGGTTGTTTTCCAACAAGACCTCAAGTGTCCTTCCGGCGACTTCTTTTAAAAAACATCTATGGAATTACTTCAGTTCCCTAAAGAATCCATCTCCACAATTCTAACACATGAATCCTCAAAAAAATTATTTCAAAAAATAGAAGCACCTTCATAACACTATGCCTCTCCAGGGAGGCCATCACCGACTTATGCACCCTGCTGCAGGATGAGTTGTGACCGATAGGATTTGGGGGTCACCCTTTGCAAGTGGCCCTGAAGATCACAGTGGCACTTAACTTTTACACATCTGGATTATTACAAGGATCCACATGTGTGGGGTATCCCAAGCAACAGCCAACCACTGCATCAAGGAGGTGACCAATGCCCTGTTCAAGAAGGCCAGCGCTATATGCGCGTTTGGACTGACCCTGACAGTCAGCTAAGAGGGCCATCGGATTCAGGGCCATCGCTTGATTTCCCCGGGTGCGAGGTGCGGTAGATTGCACACATGTGGACATCAAGGCTCCAACAGACCAGCCAGCTGCCTCCATTCCATCAACGTTCAACTGGTCTGCGACCACCGAAAACATTTTCTGCAGGTGTGTACCCGCTTCCCAGGAAACAGCCATGACACCTACATACATCAACAGTCCCATGTACCTCAGCTTTTCAGGCCCCGTGCTCGCCTTCAGGGATGGAGTCTTAGGGACAAGGGCTACAGATTGAAGACATGGCTACTGACGCCTGTGAGGAACCCTTACACTGCAGCAGAGGGGAGGTACAACAGCTGCACCCGAGCAACCACTGAGCAGACCATTGGGTTGCTGAAGATAAGATTCTGCTGCCTAGATGGATCCGGTGGAGACCTGTGAGGGCCTCGCATACCATTAAGGTCTGCTGCGCTCTGCACAATCTAGCATTGCAGAGTGGGGAGGCTTTGCATGACAATAACATGACTGAGCGACACTCCTCAACCAATGAGGAGGATGTGGAGGAGGGAGCTGAGCAAGCAGCACTGGATGTTGAAGCCCTTGCGCCAGAGGCCAGGCAGATATGAGCGATGGGCCAAAGAGGCAAGAGACAATCTCATACATTCCCGCTTCCAGCCACCCTGATGGCCACTCAGAGAAAAAAACAATAAAGACTCATCTCAATGCCTGTAGTCTGTCACCTCTTTTCCATTTGTGTTCCGTGCCTTGCGCCCAGCTGAACTACGCACTAGTGCCCACGGGAGATCATATTCAAATGAGGGTCGTGCCTACATTGGCATTCCACTAAGGGAGAAGGATGAAGTCAGCAGCTCACAATTATGCATGATAGAATAATTATTTTAACACAATGAAGAATATTGGCTTGAAGAAAAGAACTTTATGTGATGCAGCAAATGGCAAATTTCAAACACCTTGAAGCCCCAAGGTGGTTTTCTTTATACTTTTGCATGTGCTTCTATAAGGTGTAACCTTAACGCTAGCAGCTGGGCTTGAGGCAGGCTGCTGATCAGGTGGCTCCTTGGCCTGTGAAGACATTGGTGGCCGTCCTCTGGCTGCCTGAGACCTGGAAGGTCCTGGCTGCCTGGTGCAGGACTCTCCTCAGGTGATGTGCCTGCTGGAGCTGCTCTCACTGGCGCAGGGGCTGAGGCACTGGTGTCCACACTTGGAGTGCCCTGAGGGGAGCCCCCAGCTGTGGAGACCAGCCTCTCCTCCTCCCTTTCAAGGCTCCCTGGATCCTCCCTGCTCACCAGAGAAGGATGAAGAGCTGGAGAAGACTCCAGACACATCACCTTTCTCTCGTCTTGCCACTGCTGCGCGAGCTCATGGCCAAGGCGATGGTGTGCAGGTTTGCACACATCTGTGGGATCTGGCTCTCCATGAGGGTCTCCAACCTCTCGATGGAGAAAGCCATGTACTCGCATGCCTGAGACATGGCAGCACTCATATCATGGATGGACTCCTCCATCTGGCATCTCCGTCAGATGTTGCCTTACCTCTCTCTGCAACTCCAGCATGACCTGTGCTGTCAACACCAGAGGCTCGTCATCAGCCTGGGGCTCAGCATGGAGTTGGCCACCCACAGTCCTCCACTGTCAGAGGACTCGGCTGTCGCAGCCTCAGCCAGCTGCTCGGGCGCGTGTGCAGCGCTCTCACCAGCTTGTGACCCCGAATCTACAGTCAAGCAGAAACTCACCGAGGTGAAAGTATTTGCGCTGGTGGAAGATGCAGGAGAGTCATGCGACGGTGCTTCCTCTGACTGTCCCTCCTCAGAGGTGGAAGTCTGGCCCCCTTCTGGTTGAGTCTGCTGCAAACGCCAACCTGCATGAGAGAACACAAACATGTGTGGGTTAGGCTGTGCAGTTCCCGTCATGCATATGTGATGTGGGTCTCCAGAAGTGAAATATATATCGATGGAAGTCAATCCTCACTCTCTTGCGTGGTGACTTCAGTCTCTCCATCCGATATGGAGCAGCCACCCTGGGTCCCTACTAATTCTAACACCTCTTCCTCTACTGTGGAGAGAGGCTGTACATCTGATATGCTTCATTCAATCCGGCTGTCTCCCTCCTATTATCGGCCCTCTGGTCCTGCAAGTGGTAAGAGGGAGATAATCATACTTCGCAGAGATCAACACGACAGGTTTGCCAATGTCAGCCCCTCGTCCCCTGCTGGTCATGTCTTACCAACTTAATAGAATTCTTTGAGGAAGTGACAAAGTTGATTGATGAGGGAAGGGCTGTAGTTGTCATATACATGGACTTCAGTAAGGCGTTTGATAAGGTTCCCCATGGTAGGTTGATGGAGAAAGTGAAGTCGCATGGGGTCCAGGGTGTACTAGCTAGATGGATGAAGAACTGGCTGGGCAACAGGAGACAGAGAGTAGCAGTGGAAGGGAGTTTCTCAAAATGGAGACGTGTAACCAGTGGTGTTCCACAGGGATCCGTGCTGGGACCACTGTTGTTTGTGATATACATAAATGATTTGGAGGAAAATATAGGTGGTCTGATTAGCAAGTTTGCAGACGACACTAAGATTGGTGGAGTAGCAGATAGTGAAGGGGACTGTCAGAGAATACAGCAGAATATAGATAGATTGGAAAGTTGGGCAGAGAAATAGTAGATGGAGTTCAATCCGGGCAAATGCGAGGTGATGCATTTTGGAAGATTCAATTCAAGAGTGGACTATACAATAAATGGAAAAGTCCTGGGGAAAATTGATGTACAGAGAGATTTGGGTGTTCAGGTCCATTGTTCCCTGAAGGTGGCAACGCAGGTCAATAGAGTGGTCAAGAAGGCAGACGGCATGCTTTCCTTCATCGGCTGGGGTATTGAGTACAAGAGTTGGCAGGTCATGTTACAGTTGTATAGGACTTTGGTTCGGCCACATTTGGAATACTGCGTGCAGTTCTGGTCGCCACATTACCAAAAGGATGTGGATGCTTTGGAGAGGGTGCAGAGGAGGTTCACCAGGATGTTGCCTGGTATGGAGGGCGCTAGCTATGAAGAGAGGTTGAGTAGATTAGGATTATTTTCATTAGAAAGACGGAGGTTGAGGGGGGACCTGATTGAGGTGTACAAAATCATGAGAGGTATAGACAGGGTGGATAGCAAGAAGCTTTTTCCCAGAGTGGGGGATTCAATTACTAGGGGTCACGAGTTCAAAGTGAGAGGGGAAAAGTTTAGGGGGGGATATGCGTGGAAAGTTCTTTACGCAGAGGGTGATGGATGCCTGGAACGAGTTGCCAGCGGAGGTGGTAGACGCGGGCACGATAGCGTCTTTTAAGATGTATCTAGACAGATACATGAATAGGCAGGAAGCAAAGAGATACAGACCCTTAGAAAATAGGCGACAGGTTTAGATAGAGGATAGTGCATCCAATGGAGGGAGGGTCGAGAGGCAGCTGTGCCTACCTGTGAAGCTCCACAATGAGAGCAGCAGCAGTCGGCCATGCCATGATGGGTCCACCAGTGCCGGAGAGTGTACCGGACTCAAATCAGCTACCCCGAAATGACCAAGCAGCATTGTCAGCGAAGACTACTGTTACGACCGAGGTGGGTGAAGTGCACTGTCTTTTCTGGTTCCACTTCTGCACAGGTCACAACATATATTTAAATGTTTACCCAGTTACAGATACGGTCAATCATATACTCTACTCTTTATCCTCAAATAAAATACACCAACAAGGTTTCTTTAATAAACAACAAAATTATCAGTTTATTATAAAACAAGACTTATCCAGTAAAATAAAAGCAAAATACTGCGGATGCTGGAAATCTGAAACAAAAACAAGAAATGCTGGAATCACTCAGCTGGTCTGGCAGCATCTGTGGAAAGAGAAGCAGAGTTAACGTTTCGGGTCAGTGACCCTTCTTCGGAACTGACAAATATTAGAAAAGTCACAGATTATAAGCAAGTGAGGTGGGGGTGGGGCAAGAGATAACAAAGGAGAAGGTGCAGATTGGACCAGGCCACATAGCTGACCAAAAGGTCACGGAGCAAAGGCAAACAATATGTTAATGGTGTGTTGAAAGACAAAGTATTAGTACAGATTAGGTGTGAATACACTGAATATTGAACAGCAGCAAGTGCAAACCTGAAAAAAAACCTGAAAAAAACAGTGGGTAAGCAAACTGAACAAACTAAGATGAAATGAAATAAATGCAAAAAAAATTGTAAAAAATGTAAAAAAGAATGTAAAAAAAAGGAAGAAAAAATAACTAAAAATGAAAGTAAAATGGGGGGCTGTCATGCTCTGAAATTATTGAACTCAATGTTCAGTCCGGCAGGCTGTAGTGTGCCTAATCGGTAGATGAAATGCTGTTCCTCGAGCTTGCGTTGATGTTCACTGGAACACTGCAGCAATCCCAGGACAGAGATGTGAGCATGAGAGCAGGGGGGAGTGTTGAAATGGCAAGCAACCGGAAGCTCAGGGTCCTGCTTGCGGACTGAGCGGAGATGTTCCGCAAAGCGGTCACCCAGTCTGCGCTTGGTCTCCCCAATGTAGAGGAGACCACACTGTGAGCAGCGAATACAGTATACTACATTGAAAGAAGTACAAGTAAATCGCTGCTTCACCTGAAAGGAATGTTTGGGGCCTGGGATAGTGAGGAGAGAGGAGGTAAATGGGCAGGTATTACACCTCCTGCGATTGCAGGGGAAGGTGCCCTGGGACGGGGACGAGGTGGTGGGGTAATGGAGGAGTGGACCAGGGTGTCGTGGAGGGAACGATCCCTTCGGAATGCTGACAGGGGAAGGGAGGGGAAGATGCAACTGGTAGTGGCATCACGCTGGAGGTGGCGAAAATGGCGGAGGATGATCCTTTGGATATGGAGGCTGGTGGGATGAAAAGTGAGGACAAGGGGAACCCTGTCACGGTTCTGGGAGGGAGGGGAAGGGGTGAGGGTAGAGGTGCGGGGAATGGGTCGGACACGGTTGAGGGCCCTGTCAACCACAGTGGGGGGAAATCCTCGGTTGAGGAAAAAGGAGGTCATATCAGAAGGACCGTCATGGAAGGTAGCATCATCAGAGCAGATGCGTCGGAGACGGAGAAACTGGGAGAATGGAATGGAGTCCTTACAGGAGGTAGGGTGTGAAGAAGTGTAGTCGAGGTAGCTGTGGGAGTCGGTGGGCTTATAATGGACATTGGTAGACAACCTATCCCCAGAGATGGAGACAGAGAAGTCGAGGAAGGGAAGGGAAGTGTCAGAGATGGACCATGTAAAGGTGAGAGAAGGGTGGAAATTGGAAGCAAAGTTGATAAAGTTTTCTAGTTCGGGGCAGGAGCAGGAAACGGCACCGATACAGTCATCAATGTACCGGAAAAAGAGTTGGGGGAGGGGGCCTGAGTAGGACTGGAACAAAGAATGTTCGACATATCCCACAAAAAGACAGGCATAACTAGGGCCCATGCGGGTACCCATAGCGACACCTTTTACTTGAAGGAAGTGCGTGGAGTTGAAGGAGAAGTTGTTCAATGTGAGAACAAGTTCAGCCAGGCGGAGGAGGGTGGTGGTGGATGGGGACTGGTTGGGCCTCTGTTCCAGGAAGAAGTGGAGAGCCCTCAAACCATCCTGGTGGGGGATGGAGGTGTAGAGCGATTGGACGTCCATAGTGAAGAGGAGGCGGTTGGGACCAGGAAACTGGAAATTGTCAAAATGACGTAGGGCGTCAAAAGAGTCACGGATGTAGGTGGGAAGAGACTGGACCAGCGGAGAAAAGATAGAGTCTAGATAGGAAGAAATAAGTTCAGTGGGGCAGGAGCAGGCTGACACAATGGGTCTGCTGGGAAATTCCCGTTTGTGGATTTTGGGAAGGAGGTAGAAGCAGGCTGTCCGGGGTTGTGGGACTATGAGGTTGGAAGCCGTAGAGGGAAGATCTCCAGAGGAGATGAGGTCAGTGACAGTCCTTTGGATGGTGGTTTGATGTTCGGTGGTGGGGTCATGGTCCAGAGGGAGGTAGGAAGAGGTGTCTGTGAGTTGGCGTTGAGCTTCTGCAAGGTAGAGGTCGGTACGCCATACAACAACAACACCACCCTTGTCTGCAGGTTTGATGACTTATCCAGTAATGAAGCAAAGGATTAACACACAAATTGAAATGTGAAAGTTCCCTTTTTACCTTAGCCCCTTACACACACACACCGGCTAACCGAAAAATAGAGATTTTCTCTGCAGAGCTCTTTTACAAAAAAAAAATACTTTGGCCAAATACTTGTTAATTCTTGAAGAAAATGGATGAGATATGTTGTGTCCCAAAGTGGCATACAGTCTGGCATCCGAGTGCACGCAGACGGGTCACTGGGCTCTTTTCTGGAGCAGTTCTTTTTAGACAGCATTGAGAATTAATCTGGCAAGCTTTCCAGGAGCTCCTCAGGAGAAGTGTGGCATTTCACAGAGACAAGAGGAAGGAGGCAAGCTGGGTGTTTCTCTCTTGGCAGGTCGATCTCCAACTGCCTTTAAACACAATCCACCCCCAACTGAACCAAAATAATGTCTCCGAAGCGAAACCAAACTGCAAGTCAGAACCTCTTGATCCTCATAAATTGTGACATGTCATTTCTCTATAAACATCTCCACTAAGTCACCAAGGTTTCTGTTGTTTATTGAGCTTAAGGCATGTGACTTCCAGTAAAGGTTGTTTTCCAACAAGACCTCAAGTGTCCTTCCGGCGACTTCTTTTAAAAAACATCTATGGAATTACTTCAGTTCCCTAAAGAATCCATCTCCACAATTCTAACACATGAATCCTCAAAAAAATTATTTCAAAAAATAGAAGCACCTTCATAACACTATGCCTCTCCAGGGAGGCCATCACCGACTTATGCACCCTGCTGCAGGATGAGTTGTGACCGATAGGATTTGGGGGTCACCCTTTGCAAGTGGCCCTGAAGATCACAGTGGCACTTAACTTTTACACATCTGGATTATTACAAGGATCCACATGTGTGGGGTATCCCAAGCAACAGCCAACCACTGCATCAAGGAGGTGACCAATGCCCTGTTCAAGAAGGCCAGCGCTATATGCGCGTTTGGACTGACCCTGACAGTCAGCTAAGAGGGCCATCGGATTCAGGGCCATCGCTTGATTTCCCCGGGTGCGAGGTGCGGTAGATTGCACACATGTGGACATCAAGGCTCCAACAGACCAGCCAGCTGCCTCCATTCCATCAACGTTCAACTGGTCTGCGACCACCGAAAACATTTTCTGCAGGTGTGTACCCGCTTCCCAGGAAACAGCCATGACACCTACATACATCAACAGTCCCATGTACCTCAGCTTTTCAGGCCCCGTGCTCGCCTTCAGGGATGGAGTCTTAGGGACAAGGGCTACAGATTGAAGACATGGCTACTGACGCCTGTGAGGAACCCTTACACTGCAGCAGAGGGGAGGTACAACAGCTGCACCCGAGCAACCACTGAGCAGACCATTGGGTTGCTGAAGATAAGATTCTGCTGCCTAGATGGATCCGGTGGAGACCTGTGAGGGCCTCGCATACCATTAAGGTCTGCTGCGCTCTGCACAATCTAGCATTGCAGAGTGGGGAGGCTTTGCATGACAATAACATGACTGAGCGACACTCCTCAACCAATGAGGAGGATGTGGAGGAGGGAGCTGAGCAAGCAGCACTGGATGTTGAAGCCCTTGCACCAGAGGCCAGGCAGATATGAGCGATGGGCCAAAGAGGCAAGAGACAATCTCATACATTCCCGCTTCCAGCCACCCTGATGGCCACTCAGAGAAAAAAACAATAAAGACTCATCTCAATGCCTGTAGTCTGTCACCTCTTTTCCATTTGTGTTCCGTGCCTTGCGCCCAGCTGAACTACGCACTAGTGCCCACGGGAGATCATATTCAAATGAGGGTCGTGCCTACATTGGCATTCCACTAAGGGAGAAGGATGAAGTCAGCAGCTCACAATTATGCATGATAGAATAATTATTTTAACACAATGAAGAATATTGGCTTGAAGAAAAGAACTTTATGTGATGCAGCAAATGGCAAATTTCAAACACCTTGAAGCCCCAAGGTGGTTTTCTTTATACTTTTGCATGTGCTTCTATAAGGTGTAACCTTAACGCTAGCAGCTGGGCTTGAGGCAGGCTGCTGATCAGGTGGCTCCTTGGCCTGTGAAGACATTGGTGGCCGTCCTCTGGCTGCCTGAGACCTGGAAGGTCCTGGCTGCCTGGTGCAGGACTCTCCTCAGGTGATGTGCCTGCTGGAGCTGCTCTCACTGGCGCAGGGGCTGAGGCACTGGTGTCCACACTTGGAGTGCCCTGAGGGGAGCCCCCAGCTGTGGAGACCAGCCTCTCCTCCTCCCTTTCAAGGCTCCCTGGATCCTCCCTGCTCACCAGAGAAGGATGAAGAGCTGGAGAAGACTCCAGACACATCACCTTTCTCTCGTCTTGCCACTGCTGCGCGAGCTCATGGCCAAGGCGATGGTGTGCAGGTTTGCACACATCTGTGGGATCTGGCTCTCCATGAGGGTCTCCAACCTCTCGATGGAGAAAGCCATGTACTCGCATGCCTGAGACATGGCAGCACTCATATCATGGATGGACTCCTCCATCTGGCATCTCCGTCAGATGTTGCCTTACCTCTCTCTGCAACTCCAGCATGACCTGTGCTGTCAACACCAGAGGCTCGTCATCAGCCTGGGGCTCAGCATGGAGTTGGCCACCCACAGTCCTCCACTGTCAGAGGACTCGGCTGTCGCAGCCTCAGCCAGCTGCTCGGGCGCGTGTGCAGCGCTCTCACCAGCTTGTGACCCCGAATCTACAGTCAAGCAGAAACTCACCGAGGTGAAAGTATTTGCGCTGGTGGAAGATGCAGGAGAGTCATGCGACGGTGCTTCCTCTGACTGTCCCTCCTCAGAGGTGGAAGTCTGGCCCCCTTCTGGTTGAGTCTGCTGCAAACGCCAACCTGCATGAGAGAACACAAACATGTGTGGGTTAGGCTGTGCAGTTCCCGTCATGCATATGTGATGTGGGTCTCCAGAAGTGAAATATATGTCGATGGAAGTCAATCCTCACTCTCTTGCGTGGTGACTTCAGTCTCTCCATCCGATATGGAGCAGCCACCCTGGGTCCCTACTAATTCTAACACCTCTTCCTCTACTGTGGAGAGAGGCTGTACATCTGATATGCTTCATTCAATCCGGCTGTCTCCCTCCTATTATCGGCCCTCTGGTCCTGCAAGTGGTAAGAGGGAGATAATCATACTTCGCAGAGATCAACACGACAGGTTTGCCAATGTCAGCCCCTCGTCCCCTGCTGGTCATGTCTTACCAACTTAATAGAATTCTTTGAGGAAGTGACAAAGTTGATTGATGAGGGAAGGGCTGTAGTTGTCATATACATGGACTTCAGTAAGGCGTTTGATAAGGTTCCCCATGGTAGGTTGATGGAGAAAGTGAAGTCGCATGGGGTCCAGGGTGTACTAGCTAGATGGATGAAGAACTGGCTGGGCAACAGGAGACAGAGAGTAGCAGTGGAAGGGAGTTTCTCAAAATGGAGACGTGTAACCAGTGGTGTTCCACAGGGATCCGTGCTGGGACCACTGTTGTTTGTGATATACATAAATGATTTGGAGGAAAATATAGGTGGTCTGATTAGCAAGTTTGCAGACGACACTAAGATTGGTGGAGTAGCAGATAGTGAAGGGGACTGTCAGAGAATACAGCAGAATATAGATAGATTGGAAAGTTGGGCAGAGAAATAGCAGATGGAGTTCAATCCGGGCAAATGCGAGGTGATGCATTTTGGAAGATTCAATTCAAGAGTGGACTATACAATAAATGGAAAAGTCCTGGGGAAAATTGATGTACAGAGAGATTTGGGTGTTCAGGTCCATTGTTCCCTGAAGGTGGCAACGCAGGTCAATAGAGTGGTCAAGAAGGCAGACGGCATGCTTTCCTTCATCGGCTGGGGTATTGAGTACAAGAGTTGGCAGGTCATGTTACAGTTGTATAGGACTTTGGTTCGGCCACATTTGGAATACTGCGTGCAGTTCTGGTCGCCACATTACCAAAAGGATGTGGATGCTTTGGAGAGGGTGCAGAGGAGGTTCACCAGGATGTTGCCTGGTATGGAGGGCGCTAGCTATGAAGAGAGGTTGAGTAGATTAGGATTATTTTCATTAGAAAGACGGAGGTTGAGGGGGGACCTGATTGAGGTGTACAAAATCATGAGAGGTATAGACAGGGTGGATAGCAAGAAGCTTTTTCCCAGAGTGGGGGATTCAATTACTAGGGGTCACGAGTTCAAAGTGAGAGGGGAAAAGTTTAGGGGGGGATATGCGTGGAAAGTTCTTTACGCAGAGGGTGATGGATGCCTGGAACGAGTTGCCAGCGGAGGTGGTAGACGCGGGCACGATAGCGTCTTTTAAGATGTATCTAGACAGATACATGAATAGGCAGGAAGCAAAGAGATACAGACCCTTAGAAAATAGGCGACAGGTTTAGATAGAGGATCTGGATCGGCGCAGGCTTAGAGGGCCGAAGGGCCTGTTCCTGTGCTGTAATTTTCTTTGTTCTTTGTTCTTTGTCATTGACCCTCTTGTGGCACTGGACCCAGTTCCGGGAGGGTGACGCCACCTTTAAATATGGTGCCAGCACCTGCTCTGGAGTCATCTGATGCCATATTCGACACCTCGCATCCCATCCCATCACATAATTGGATGGGCCCCATGCCTCCATTATGTAAAATGGCCGCCCATCGCATGATCGCAGTAGGGTGGCTGACCACGTGACCAGAGGGAACAGTGCCCATTTCTGGGTCTGCTGCCAAGCTCCACGGTGGGCTCACTAAATTCAGCCCATATGGTGCATTTTTAGTATCACACTGAAACGGCGTTAGCTTTTCTGCAATGCTAATCTTGGTACGTATACCAAGACACAGAAAAACTGGAAAGTGAAAACCTTCAAACCCAAATGACAGGTTCCTAACTGAAATGTCAACACAGCGTTCATCAGTTCAGGTCCCAAATTACTCTTTCCTATCAAGGTCAATCTTTCACCATTATGATATCATGACATCAAAAGCTAACAGCGCAAGCAATTGTCCATCTTATTTCTGACCCTGTGGTATACCTGACCTGGAAGATCTTAGTAAGGACAGCAGGTGCAAATAAAGGAGAAAATGGTCTATTCCCCAGCGCTGACATTCCTCATCTTAGTGAGCACAAACTTCACCTCCTACTACAAAACGACATGTCATTGTGTTTTGAAAATTTAAGCAATATGTAAAAAGAACAGCAAGTGAACAGGGAAAAAATCCAGTAGTTCCCACTTCAAGCAGTGAGAATTTCTCAGCACTGAGTATAATTTAATTCAGACCCTAAGCCTTATTGGTGAAGCTTATCTGACAGAGGTTGAACTCAGGCCTGTTGTGATATCACTTTAACAGTGTGAATATTCCACACAGCATCACAGGAAATGATGCCACTCAGCATGTGATCAGTTGGCTGGAGTTGAGCAAGACACCTGGTTACACATGTAAGACAGAGAGAGCTCTCTAGTGAATGTATTACTCTACAAATAAAGAACCCACAGTTTTATAACCACTCAACCTAAGATTGTTTGACACCTTATTGCTGCAAAAAAGCAATAACACAAAAAGACCTGTCAGCATTAATATCTAAGATCATTTACCTTCTATAAAGGTCTATGAACAACCTCTTTGGGTAAACTTTGCACCAAAGAGAAAGTACTAATTTAGTTAAAGGAGTGGATTTGTTGTGGAAACATCCACCTTATCATAACAGATGTGCGTCAAACCTCAGACTGTGATTGGTGGACTCGTTCTTTCACACTAAACCCTGTCACCAGGTTTCATGGAGGCACCCAAGATCACGTCGTTGGCACCAGCTAGACCTCATTGTCACAAGGCGAGCCGCCTTAAACAGTGTTCAAATCACACGCAGCTTCCACAGTGCGGACTGCGACACCGACCACTCCCTGGTGTGCAGCAAGGTTAGACTCAGACCAAAGAAGTTGCATCATTCCAAGCAGAAGGGCCACCCGCGCATCAACACGAGCAGAATTTCTCACCCACAGCTGTTACAAAAATTTCTAAATTCACTTGTAACAGCCCTTCAAAACACTCCCACAGGGGATGCTGAGACCAAGTGGGCCCACATCAGAGACGCCATCTATGAGTCAGCTTTGACCACCTACGGCAAAAGTGCGAAGAGAAATGCAGACTGGTTTCAATCTCATAATGAAGAGCTGGAACCTGTCATAGCCGCTAAGCGCATTGCACTTTTGAACTACAAGAAAGCCCCCAGCGATTTAACATCCGCAGCACTTAAAGCAGCCAGAAGTACTGCACAAAGAACAGCTAGGCGTTGCGCAAACGACTACTGGCAACACCTATGCAGTCATATTCAGCTGGCCTCAGACACCGGAAACATCAGAGGAATGTATGATGGCATGAAGAGAGCTCTTGGGCCAACCATCAAGAAGATCACCCCCCTCAAATCTAAATCGGGGGACATAATCACTGACCAACGCAAACAGATGGACCGCTGGGTTGAGCACTACCTAGAACTGTACTCCAGGGAGAATGCTGTCACTGAGACTGCCCTCAATGCAGCCCAGCCTCTACCAGTCATGGATGAGCTGGACATACAGCCAACCAAATCGGAACTCAGTGATGCCATTGATTCCCTAGCCAGCGGAAAAGCCCCTGGGAAGGACAGCATTACCCCTGAAATAATCAAGAGTGCCAAGCCTGCTATACTCTCAGCACTACATGAACTGCTATGCCTGTGCTGGGACGAGGGAGCAGTACCCCAGGACATGCGCGATGCCAACATCATCACCCTCTATAAAAACAAAGGTGACCGCGGTGACTGCAACAACTACCGTGGAATCTCCCTGCTCAGCATAGTGGGGAAAGTCTTTGCTCGAGTCGCTCTGAACAGGCTCCAGAAGCTGGCCGAGCGCGTCTACCCTGAGGCACAGTGTGGCTTTCGTGCAGAGAGATCGACTATTGACATGCTGTTCTCCCTTCGTCAGATACAGGAGAAATGCCGTGAACAACAGATGCCCCTCTACATTGCTTTCATTGATCTCACCAAAGCCTTTGACCTCGTCAGCAGACGTGGTCTCTTCAGACTACTAGAAAAGATCGGATGTCCACCAAAGCTACTAAGTATCATCACCTCATTCCATGACAATATGAAAGGCACAATTCAACATGGTGGCTCCTCATCAGAGCCCTTTCCTATCCTGAGTGGTGTGAAACAGGGCTGTGTTCTCGCACCCACACTTTTTGGCATTTTCTTCTCCCTGCTGCTTTCACATGCGTTCAAATCCTCTGAAGAAGGAATTTTCCTCCACACAAGATCAGGGGGCAGGTTGTTCAACCTTGCCCGTCTAAGAGCGAAGTCCAAAATACGGAAAGTCCTCATCAGAGAACTCCTCTTTGCTGACGATGCTGCTTTAACATCTCACACTGAAGAATGCCTGCAGAGTCTCATCGACAGGTTTGCGTCTGCCTGCAATGAATTTGGCCTAACCATCAGCCTCAAGAAAACGAACATCATGGGGCAGGATGTCAGAAATGCTCCATCCATCAATATTGGCGACCACGCTCTGGAAGTGGTTCAAGAGTTCACCTACCTAGGCTCAACTATCACCAGTAACCTGTCTCTAGATGCAGAAATCAACAAGCGCATGGGTAAGGCTTCCACTGCTATGTCCAGACTGGCCAAGAGAGTGTGGGAAAATGGCGCACTGACACGGAACACAAAAGTCCGAGTGTATCAGGCCTGTGTCCTCAGTACCTTGCTCTACGGCAGCGAGGCCTGGACAACGTATGCCAGCCAAGAGCGACGTCTCAATTCATTCCATCTTCGCTGCCTTCGGAGAATACTTGGCATCAGGTGGCAGGACTATATCTCCAACACAGAAGTCCTTGAAGCGGCCAACATCCCCAGCTTATACACACTACTGAGTCAGCGGCGCTTGAGATGGCTTGGCCATGTGAGCCGCATGGAAGATGGCAGGATCCCCAAAGACACATTGTACAGCGAGCTCGCCACTGGTATCAGACCCACCGGCCGTCCATGTCTCCGTTATAAAGACGTCTGCAAACGCGATATGAAATCGTGTGACATTGATCACAAGTCGTGGGAGTCAGTTGCCAGCATTCGCCAGAGCTGGCGGGCAGCCATAAAGACAGGGCTAAATTGTGGCGAGTCGAAGAGACTTAGTAGTTGGCAGGAAAAAAGACAGAGGCGCAAGGGGAGAGCCAACTGTGCAACAGCCCCAACAAACAAATTTCTCTGCAGCACCTGTGGAAGAGCCTGTCACTCCAGAATTGGCCTTTATAGCCACTCCAGGCGCTGCTTCACAAACCACTGACCACCTCCAGGCGCGTATCCATTGTCTCTCGAGATAAGGAGGCCCAAAAGAAAAAGATTGGTGGATAGATGTGATTTGGATGACCAAACTCATTTCAGATAAGATGATTTTTTTGAAATCTTGTTTTGATTATAAACAAGTCAATCAGTTTACCTTTTCTCTCTAAGGAGGTAAAAGTTGCATTAGCCAAGTGATCAGCAAGATATAGCACCGCCCTCATTTGCTGAAAATCAACTCTGCTCTCTTGCATCACCCAGTTTTCCAGATGACTGGAGCCATCAGCAGCTAGCTCTCGGACCAAGGGATAACAGATGCCAGAGTTTGACCAAAAACTGCTGCTGCTCCAAAAATAGTTTGATCTGCTAAAAGTTCTGGGGTGACTTGCAGCCATTAGAATGAGTTAGTGCAGGACATTCATGATTAGGCTGAGAAAATCTGTGGATTGGATTAGCAAATCAAAAATGCATCAAAATGCAGAAAGGGTATGGGTAAACATGCAACTGAACAAATTGTAAAACCTCAGCCACACGTGTTATGTAGCATTTATGTTGAATTCTCAGTCCCATAGAAGGGATAATTCTAAATTTCTTTTAGTAGATACCTCACTAGATTTTTCGCATTTGTACCTTTTTTTTTTAGCACTGTTGCAACCAGATCAATTGATTACAAACAGAATGTTAGCAGTGCTTGGTAATACCTCTATAATCCTCAATCGCCCTTCTCAACAGTTATCAATACAGCTCTCATTTGATCCTGAATCAACTACTTTCACTGGCATTCTGTTCCTTAATCCTGCTTAATCTTGTTATCCCTTGGGCTGAAAATTTACTGCTGATGGGTTCAGTCATCCGGAAAACTGGGCAGCATATTTTCAAGGTGTGAGATATGATCCTGCATTTTCCCAATCATGTAGCCATTATAGCTTCTGTGTGCATTTACACATTGGAGAAGAGAAGAACAAAAGAATGAAAGATTGGCATTATTGTAGCAACACAATGATATAAATGTATTCTCGTAAATTATGAGGTATATGGTTCTGATTTTAACGTGTCATTTCCAGTGTATTCTGGGCACTAGAATGGCAATTTAACTTTTTTAGATCAGCAAGTTGGCACGGTACCTGTTTCCGCCAGGCTCTACTGTGTAATGTCTGTGCTATTGTTTCAGAGCATTTCAGAGCCTTTCCCACAAAGCGCACACTGATGCTGCCCTGGAACTCATCATAATAAATGGCAATGAAGAAAATCATTACTTCCATTGTAGGAGTGGCATAAACACATAACTTGCAATGCCACTTCACCATGAGTATTAAAAGAGGTGCAACATTAGCTGATACCAGCAGAAGTACTTTACACTGCAGCCTGGAGAAGCTTTGATTACTTTGGACTGCAAGGTAGATTTTGGGGCATTTTTTTTAACATGTCAGCAAAGATTTTGCAGTCAGTGGCAACATGATGCCACTCGCTGCTGACCTAAAGAAAGCTGTGTGCAAAGATCTGGCAAGTCCTATGGAATGGTTTTCATCTTTCCTGAAATTAATTTAATTCTGCTGCCAGATATAACAGATTGCCGGTGTCCTGCAACCGTGCTATTACCAAGCAGGTTTTCACATAGAAGAATTCTCACAAAAGCAAACTGTAATGAGTTCTTTTTATGTTGTCTGATGCAATATCAATGAGATGCATGGGGTCCAGCTGGTTGAAGATCTCAAACAGGTTTATTACAGCTAAACTATTATACTGTACAGAGCTAACTATTTACAGAAGCTTACTGTGGGAGTTACAGTAGCAGAGTGACTCAGGCATTATGTCACATGACTATGCCCTGGCACTTAGCTCATTAGCATAAGAGCTTAAAGGGACAACACCCTGAAAGGCAATCACCCAACATCTCCTTTCTTTCCAAAGATAAGTCTCATATGCTCAAAGTAAAAATACATAAAATTAGATATCAAAATTATTTACACATGGATAAAGATTGTGAAATTTACAAATGCAGAAGCTTAAGAGTCCATATATTGTTTCGGTGGTTTGACAACTCTTCAAGATCTGGTTATGGTATAACCTTCTGAGGATGTAGATTTCACCCTTGGCTGTCCTGGTTTTGCAGGCATGTTATCAATGCGTTGGCTGCCATCCCTGTTGTCCTGTCACCACTGCAGCCCCCGCCCCGGCCTGCACCCCACCGTCAGAGCATGCTCCCTTGAGTCCACCATGCGCAAATGGAGTACTGCACACCTCTCTCAGTTGGCTTCGGTTCCTCTCAACCCCATTCCGCTAGATGTTGTAATTTCATAGCACCTAGGCTCACTGCACACTCCGGACACCTCTGCGGGCAACCATGTTTTCACTGTGGGGTGTGTGACCCTAACCTTTTGTCCTACATGTAGCTGAGGTAGTTCCGCCCCATGTATAGGTCATGCACCATCTTTATTATCCCCTGTTTTTCGAGCAGTGTCTCCTGCACCTCAGAATTTGGACAGATGACGGTTTGGCAGAGTTGTCCGCACTTGTCTGCCAAATATGATCTCTGGATATGATAAGCCCATATCCATAGGTGTAGCTCTGAGGTGGAGCATGGCAACACGAAAATTGTGTTTTGTTGCCCTACACTTCAGAATAAGTGCTTTGACTGTGCAGACCATTCACTCGGCAAGACCGTTAGACCGAGACTAATATGGTGAGGATTTCACATGGTTTACGACCCATTTGGCACACATATCCCTGAAAGGTTTGCCCGTATACTGTGGCCCACTGCCGGAAATGATTTCTTCAGGTGTGCTGAATAGACTGAATATGGCACTCAATGTGTTTGCGATGACCGCGCTTGAAGTGTCTTTTACCTGCCTGACAATTGGAAATTTGGAGAAATAGTCAGTGACTCAGATAAAGTCTTCTTCATTAATGGAAAAAGGTCAGTGGCGATTTTGGACCAAGGGACTGACATAATCTTGTGAGGGTGTAAAGGATCATTATGTCGTTGTGGCTGGTGGCTCTGGCATGCCTCACTAACCTTTTGATGTCATTATTGATCCCTGGCTAATCATGCCAGTCGTCTTGTTCGCTCTATGGCCCATTTGGCCTTGTTGAAGCTATGACAAGATGTCTTGCTTTGGGCACAATCACTTGTTTTCCCTTGGAGGTGGCTCCTCATGAGATAATGAGTACATCTCTATAAGGCCAAAAGCATCTAAGGGCTTCTAGCACCTCTTTTACTGTGTCAGGACAACCTTCTATAATGACTCTCCACAGGGTCTTCAGTTGTGGATCAATGGCTTTTTCTGATTGTAGTTGGTCACATTTGAGCTGACCAAAATGCAATAATAAATTGATTTTCAGCACATCTTCCAAATCAATATCCATGCTGTTTACTTGTAGATCCAATGGAACTTCTTCACTCTTGCTTGGGTTTGGCAACCTGCTCAGAGTATGAGGTAACCATTTTGGTAACCGTTTTGTAGCAGACGTCAAAGTACTATCCCTGTACTTTCACTAACAGCCACTGTAGTCGAGGTGATGCACTTATCAATGGTTTGTGCCAGATCATCTCCAGTGGTTTGTGGTGAGTTTCTACCATGAACTGCTTATCGAACAGGTATGTGTGGAACCTTGTGATCCCAAACACCAGAGCAAGTGTTTCACGCTCTATGTTTGAGTAATTGGATTGTGCTGAGGATACACATTTGGACCCGAATGCAATTGGTTTGCCATCCTGCAGGATGCATGCTCCTAGCCCTTTTTGTGAGGCATCGACTTTCAGGATTGTCTTCTTCCTTGGATTATAGTACTGCAGGGTACAGGTTTTTGCTGACAATGCTTATTTGAGAGACTCAAACATATGCTGATGGTCCTCCTGCCATACAAATGGTACGTCTTTCTTTAAGAGCTCTCTCAGTGATGATGCTTTGTCAGAAACATTTGGAATGCATGCTGCCAAGAAGTTGAAAAATCCAAGACATCTCTGCAGATCTTCCTTGTCTTATGGGATAGGCATATGCCTTACATCTTTGACTTTGCCTGGGTCAGGACGGGTTCCGCAACCGGAATAGATGGAGCCAAAGAAATTGATCTGACTTACATTCACCTGGCATTACCAATGACATAAAGGGATATGGGATTGTGTGGGAAAAAGGCATTGAAGTGGATGACCAGTCAGGATAGTATTGAATGGCGGAGTAGGGTCAATTGGTTGAATGACCTACTCCTGCTCCTATGTTCCTATGGCACTTCTTGCTGTCAAAAACCAGCCCTTCGCAACAAGCTACTGCCATCAATGAATGAAGATTTTGATCATGTTCTTCTTTGGTTTTGCCCATTACCGCAATGTCATCAGCAATGCAAATGCAGCCAAGCATGTTTTCTATAATTCTGTCGATATGTTGCTGAAACAGATCTTGATTGACAGATTAGCTGAAGGGTTGTCTCTGGAAGCAGTATCTTCCAAATGGTGTCCAGAAGGTGGTGACTTCCTGGGACTCTTTAATTAGGTATACCGACCAACATCCATGTTTAGCATTAAATTTGGAGAAAAATTTGGCTCCTGTGATCTTGGGATTCAATTCCTCCAGTGTTGGAATCTTGTGGGGGCATCTTTTTAGGGAGAGGTTTATACACCTCGGATCTAGACATACCCTGATTACTCATCCTTCTTCAGTAAACATTGATTGAACTGCACCAGTCTGTGTGATGATGCACACAATGGATAATGCCATTGCATTCCATGTCATCTAACTTGCGCTTAAGCTTTTCTTGTACGTGCACGCTGCTCTTTCTGGGAGGGTCAATTGATGGAATTGCATCCTCTGAGGTGCAGTGCATCACCTTTGAAATTTCCTATGGCATTGAACCTGTCCGGGTACATTTGCTATAGGTCGTGGACTGACTCAACGTGATTACCCTTGGTCTCTTTTGCTGTAATGGGTACTTTGGTGACTCGTGGATGGTCATGATGTTGAGGTCCTTACACGCTGGTAGTTCTGCCACTGCTGGTCCACTCGTGCCTACAAGGTAGAATATTTATGGTTTCCATGCCAACTTGTCATATCTGCATTGCATTGTCAGTGTGCCACTGTAAGGAATGGGTGACCCGTTGAATGCAGATAACTTGGTAGTTGTCAGTTGTATCCTTGATTTCCTACGACTCTGGTACATATCTTTCAGGATTCTGACTGGTAGGATATTTGCACTAGCGCCAGTGTCAATTTTGACCTTGAGTGTGTGTTTGCCAGCTTTCTTTGGGCTCATGATGTTAACAGTGGCAAAAGCTTCCAGTTGTTTGACTTCATCAACATGGTGTATCAGTTTCACAGTGTGGAATACCTGTTCATCTTCTGTCTGAGAACTGCTTCTCTCTGAGTCTTGTCTCAGGTCTGTGGACTTTGTCTATCAGCTTGCATTTATGCCAGTCTCTGGCGCTCTCCTTGCTGCTTTTGCCCTGTTGCTGCACCTGTCATCTGTTTGTCTGTGTCCTACTGTGACTTCTGGCTGCGTCTTCAGAGCCAGACTTCTTGCATAAGCGGGTCCAATGTCCTTTTGCACCGCACGCCTTGTACAGGTCTTGAAATGCAGGACAGCATCCGGTAAGTGGGACCAACCACACTTACCACACAGTTTGTTTGCTCTTTTCGACCTGGTAGTGGTGCCAATACTTTTGACTGTACCTAGTGCTTGTAGGTGCTGTTATCTAGCAACAATGGCTTCATATTTCCTGCCATCTTCCAGCAGTGCATCTGTGACCTTTCTTTTTCCCCAAGAGGTCTTTCTGAAACACTTCAATGGGGGTTGATACAATCATCAGCTCCATTATTCAGTCTGACAGCTCAGCTTCTGAAAAATCGCATTTGTTGCCTTTGCTACAGCATCTATTGATGAACTGGTCTATTGATTTCTGTGGCTGTTGCCTGCAGGATGTCAATTCTAGGCAGTGAATTCTAAAATTCACTCTTAATCTAAGTTGATCTTCCAGCACTTTCCATATCTTTGCGGGATCTTTCTGGTCCTTGTCAGCTAAATCTAAGGTACTGATTCTGTGTAATCCCTCATTTACAACTGCTATCAGAATTTTTACAGCTTGCTCTTCTGGTTCTACAGTCGCTTGGTCAGTGAAGCATAACTGCATTCTTTGTTTGAAAAGCTGGAACTCAGATAGGATATCCATGGCCTTCCAGTTCATGCTGGGAAATTTGGGAAAACTGGGGTCCTGAAGGTCAGTTGATAGCACATGGTTCAGGTCTATGCATTCTGTATCACAGAATCACAGAAGTACAGAATTGTTACGGTACAGAAGGAGGCCATTCAGCCCATCATGTTTGCACTGGCTCTCTGAATGAGCAATTCACCTAATGCCTTTCCCCTGACTTCTCCCCAGAGCCCTGAACATTCTTCCTTTTCAGGTAACAGTCTAATTCCCTTTTAAATGCCTCAATTGAACCTGCCTCCACCACACTCTCAGGCAGTGCATTCCAGATCTTAACCACTTGCTGCGTGAAAACCTTTTTCCTCATGTTGCGTTTCCTTCTTTTGCCAATTACTTTAAATCTGTGCCCTCTCATTCTCAATCCTTTCATGAGTGGGAACAGCTTCTCCCTATCTACTATCTCCAGACCCTTCATGATTTGTAAAACCTCTATCAAATCTCCTCTTAGCCTTCTCTTCTCCAAGTAAAACATCTCAAATCTATCTTCATAATTGAAGTTTCTCATCCCTGGAACCATTCTCGAGAATCTTTTCTGTACTCTCTCCAAAGCCTCCACATCTTTTCTAAAGTGCGCCGCCCAGAATTGGATGCAATACTCCAGTTGAGGCCGAACTAGTGTCTTATACAAGTTCAATATAACCTCCTTGTTCTTGTACTCTATGCCCCTATTAATAAAGCCCAGGATACTGTATGCTTTATTAACCACTCTCTCAACCTGTCCTGCCACCTTGAATGACTTATGCACATATACCCCCAGGTCCCTCTGCTCCTGCACCCCTTTTAGAATTGTACCCTTTATTTTGTATTGTCTCTCCATGTTCTTCCTACCAAAATGAATTACTTCACATTTCTCCAGATTGAACTTCATCTGCCACTTGTCCGCCCATTCCACCAACTTGTCTATGTCCTTTTGAAGTTCTGCACTATCCTCCTCACAGTTCACAATGCATCCAAGTTTTGTATCATCCGCAAATTTTGAAATTGAGCCCTGTACACCAAGGTCTAGGTCATTAATATATATCAGGAAAAGCAAAGGTACCAACACCGACTCCTGGGGAAGTCTCTTTATGCCCTGCTCAGCTCTCACTCCTTCCCGAAATATGTATGAACCATTGTATTCATGCAATGTGTACAGTAAAAGATATATGTAGAGTTTATTTCAAAAAATGAAATTGTAAGGTCTGCCAAATTTTTTAAAAATGACAGGTTAACATTTTGACACTTTGTTAACAGAGTAAATTCAGAGGCATCAGTGCAGACAGACAAAACAAACAAATAGCAGACAAAGAGAGAGAAAGAATATTAAAGTTGGACAGGTAAAAAAGCAGAATGATATCAGCTATCAATCTTTGATCATGTAAAATATTGATTATATTTAGGGTGCAAAGACAGACATCTGGAACTATTAATTTTTTAAGTAGCTGGAATCTAATTGTTCATCCCATGCTTTGCTAATTGCATGACTGCTCGGAATCAGCTTTGAGTCAATTGTCGCGAAACTGGACAGGGTCTGAAATTGGGCAATGTGGGATTACCCCACGCCTGTTGTTTCTGAGGCAGGCAGCACACAAACTTTATACTGCCTGCCAATTTAGATGATTGCAGTGTGCAGTCGGTACTTAGACTGTTGTTGAGTGGCTGCATGTCTGAGCAGGAGGTGCAAAAATCATGACAGGCTAGCTTGAGGTAAAACCAGCCTGCACCACTTAAAGGGTAGATGCATTGTGGCTGCAGAAGGTGCTAGAAATCATTCTACAAATGATTCTGACCTGTGAAAGACACAAGAGTGGCACAACATGGCAGAGAGCGAGCTCCAAGATTTTTCAACTCTACACTGGAGGCCTTGGTGCAGGAGTTGAAGAGAAGAGATATCATCTATCCACATGGTGCCAGGAGGCCATCCAGCCAATCTCTCAGAAGGCAGTGAGACCAGATAGCCATGGCGGTCAATGCCAGGAGTTCACCCCGAGAACTTGGATGCAGTGCCTAAAAAAATTCACTGACTTTACACAAGTTCTCTTCTACTTCAACACCATTTTCCTGCTCTATCCTTGTATTCCTTGATGCTTTTAATATATAGGAATCTACCAATGACTAAGCCTCCACAGCCCTTTGGGGTAGAGAATTCCAAAGATTCACCTCCCTCTGAGTGAAGAAATTCCTCCTCATCTCAGTCCTAAATGGCCTGCCCCTAATTCTGAGACTGTGTTCCCTGGTTCTAGACTCCCCAGCTAGGGAAACATCCTTCCTGCATCAACCCTGTCAAGCCCTGTAAGAATTTAGTATGTTTGAATGAGATCACCTCTCATTCTTCTAAACTCCAGAGAATAAATGCCCAGTCTATTTAATCTTTCCTCATAGGACAATCCCATTGACATTGTGCCACACTCACTGACAAACTTACCTTTCCTTGCAGGGCAACATGCAGCACAAACAGACTCAGCAGCACCTAACTGTCAGGAGACAGGCACAGCTGCATGTCCTCACCTCGATGGAGGAGACGATGGTCACCATCAATGGAGGGGCTGTGACAGAGGCCATGGCCAGCGGCGGTGCTGAAAGCATCGAAGATGATGGCATGCTCAAGTCTAATCCTTCTCACATCCCACTTCCACTTATCCCCAGTCTCTTCAGATTTACTGTGCAGGTCTGGCAGCCCTTTAAAAATGATGTCAGAGGCAGCACATGTGGGCCACCATTGTTTTTGCCTGCCACTGCTCCTGGTGGCAGGAGAATAAAATGCAGTCCATTATGTCTGCTGCCAGGATATGGGGCATTGATCTGCATGATTTTCTGTCTATGGTTACACATGATATGAACATTGAGGAATCCCTTTTGCTTGTGGTACATGTCAGAGTTGGCACATGGCGCCCACAAAGTGACGTCCGTGCAGTCAACGGCATCCTGCACATGGAAAAGCCTGCAAATTTCACAAATTCGGAGGCTTGCTCTGCCAGCTTCACTCTGGCAAAGACAGAATGAAATATCTTCAGCTGTCTTGGAATGCAGATCCTCAGTGACCTCCCTTATGTAACAGTCGACAGCAAACTGGGAGATGGTGCAAATATCGCCTGCTCCAGCCTGGAAGGAATCGGGTGCATAAAAGCTCATGGCCACAGTCACCTTTACACCACAGGCAATGCTGGCCCTGCCCTGCTCTGAGGTTGAAGTTGTAGCTGCAGATGGCACATTGCAGTGAGAAGTCCTTACTGAAGCCAAAACATCTGACACATTGTTCTTCGCTGATGTTCAGGTCAGAGAATTTCTCCTGAAACCCCCTGTATGAATATGGCCTCCTACAAAGAGCCCTTTTCCCCCTCCCCCTCCCTTTTCCAGCAGCTTGCCCTGTTCTGTGTTGCCTCTGCTCATTCTCCCGGTCATGCTGTAATCCAAGGAGGTGTCTAGTACTGCACCAGTTCCTGGGAGCAAGTGGGTTGTCCAATATCCTTGGCATCGGAACCAGTTCTTACAGTACATGCTGCAACACTCACTGTAGACATCAGCAACTTTAAACAGATCTGGAGACTGTGAAACACTTTTAAAATCACAGCAACAGCCAATAGAAATCAATCAGCAACAAACTTGAAAGTAGCTGATGATCCCTTTAAATAGCGTTGGTCTGGTGGTGGGGGTGGGTCCTTCCTGCTGCTGAATACATGTTTAGCTGTGCAAGGTTAAAAAAGGGAGTACTGAACCCAAAAATGGCAGTGCTGGTGTCAAAGGTCACAGTCAGCCTACTCTGCATACTTCCGGCAGATGTTCCCTGCACACGCACTAATGCTCTCAGAATAGCATCTGGCCCAGCTAGCACCAGAAGCGTGTGCACGCATGGAGGTTTTGGAGGCAGAATGGTACTTGTACTACCAAAAATCGGGCGCTACAGAGCCGAATATTGCAGCTAACATGATTCAGACTGTATGGGCTGGATTTTATAAGCTCGCCGCGATTCGCGATTCCAAGCACGGCGGCTCATTTAAGTAGCCGGGTCACGCTGCCCTCTTCCCCCCCGCAATCATGTGGAGGGGGTGGGCTGTTCATCCCTGGCAATGGCATCAACTGCCTGTACGCAGGCGCTAATGCCATTTTTAAAGGGCTGCTAGCACTGCAGGCATTTAATTTCTTAAAGATAGAATGGATTAAATTAAGTAAAAACATTTCTTTTGCCCCTCTCCAACCCCCAAATAACAATTAAATTAAATATCTGCCCTTCCCCCCTCAAAAACACTTACCAGTACCATCCGACCTTCCCCCCAACCCCAGCACCGCAAACTGCATAAACTTTAAACTACAACCCTTCCCACCATCCCTTACACCCATGATGTTAATTTGACCCTGTTTCCCCCCCCCCCCCCCCCACCCCCTGCACTGAGAAACTTACCTCCTTCCTACCTCCCCACCAGTGTTGCACCTCGTTTCCCCAGACGGGGATCTGAAGGTGTGGGAGTGCCGGCCGCTGGGTTGAAGATCACAGCGGGACATCAAGCTTAATGGTAAGTTGATACAAATCTATTAATTTACTCTATTTGCATATGGTGATTGTGGTCCTGTCGCCGAGCGGCGGTGGGGGTGGGGGGGGGGGGGGGTTTGGTGGGGGGTTGGTGGGGGGGCACGCAGGGGGCCGCCATGGTGCCCCGCCGCCACCAGGAGGATCGGTCTGGGCCCAGCAGGCATTGAGATCCATGGTGGGCTCATCAGGGGCCATCTTCAGGCCCTCCCCCACCACAGATCCTGACGTCGAGGGCTCCTTAAAATCCAACCCTATGTTTTGTGAAGCTTCATTTAGAAGTTAGGAATTACAAATTCGTAAAAAAGCCTGCTAAATGTCTTGTGAATCGACACTGTTATGGATCAGAACTCCACCAGTTTTATGTTCTCACTGTTATTATTTATATCATTTTTATCCACATTTTATATTTGCTCAGTATCTTCTTGTTTTGGAAAAAAAAACAATTATTATAATTTTATAGACTCCTCTAAAGTTAATACCACTGTTGCTTTCTAACCAGCTACTAAACGAATTGTGTTTGTTTAACTTCCTAACAAGACTTACTTTGTACTGATAAAAGAATTAACTCTGATAAACGTACATGCCACCATTATTACAACATGATCCTCAGAAGCCTAACATTTTGCATATTACAAAAGGGATCCATGCTATAGTGCATTATGCAGTATATAGCATAAAATGATAGCTTTATAATGTTGTATCTTGACAAACTTGAAATGAGGACATAAAAATGTCTGGCATATACACATGGATGAAACATCAGAATTCAAATAAGGAAGTAAATTTTCTGTGGTGTTCTAAGTATTTGGGTGGGAAAACAATTGTATTGTGTTGCATAATTGTTGGGTGTGTAGATGTTTCAAAAATCATCACGAAGTCTGGAGGAGCCACCAATGATTTTTGATAGTTACTATATTTGTGTTGGAGATTTTTTGTGGCCTTGATAGCAATGGACTTTATTGTGGGAACGTGGAATACTATCAAGTTTATTTGAAGCAGCAGCTTGTTGAAGGTTGCTGTACTGTCAAGTAGGAAAGTAATGGCATTAGGATATGATTGAATGTAAAGGGATACAATTCATGATAATATCTTCTTTGATTGAGTCCACCTCTTTTCCAGTCTTTACTCTTTATACTATCAGATCCAAAGGTCATCAACGAAAAATTATAGCAAGGAATCATGGGGGAGTCACCTGAATGAAAAGTGAAAAGATAAAATGGTATTGAGGCATATCAGTGAATCTATCTGTCTCAATCAATTGTCCACGAGTGACAATCTCGGCAGTGCAGTGACACTGATCATTACAGCAATCGAAAGCAAAATACTGTAGATGCTGTGGAAATACACAACAGGCCAATCAGCATCTGTGAAAAGAACAAATAATCTACATTTTGGGTGTATGCCTTTCTTCACAATTGAAATATAAGAGTCGGACTAGATTATTAAAGGATCAGAAGAAAAGGGGGATACATATATAAAAACAGACTGACAAACACGAAGAAGTATCAATGGATTGATATAATAGATTATCATAGTGAAGTAATAGATAGAAATATTGAAGAAATAAAATATATTAGAGAAAGAAAAGACAAGTAAACAGCTAAAGCGAGAAATCTGAATAATAAATGAGTGATAGAAAGCTTGGAAAATCCATGGAACGTCTAAAGTTACTAAAGTTCAATATTCAGACTACATATTCAGAGGATTGCAGGCTGCTTTGGAGAAAAAGCAGATAATTGTGCATGAAGCTTGTGTTCGGCTTTATTGTAACAGTATATGAGGACAAAGACAGAGAGATAAACGTGAAAATGGGAGTGGGGAATTAAAGTCTGGAGTCTCAGGTAGAGTCAGGTTCCACAGCGGACAGAGTGGAGATTTTGGTCAAGTAATCACATAATGGAGATTTGATCTCCCCAATATTGAGGAGACCACGCAGTGAATGTAGTATATACCAGTGTTTGGAGCTCTGGACAACCGAATGAGAGGAAGTGAATAGGAAGGTGCCAAGGGACCATCAGCTGGAAGTTGAGGAAGTAGAAGAGTAATCTAGGGAAAAATCCCTCCTAAAGGTGGAGAAGGGAGGGAAAGATGTATTTGGAGGTGGGATCACGTTGGAGGGAGTGGAGATAGCAGGGGATAGTTTAGCTATTACAAATGCTGGTGGGTTGGAAGGTGAGGATCATTAGGACTCTGTCACAGTTGTAAGAGGAGGGTATGAATGTCAAGGTAGAAGCACAGGAAATAAGATGAACCTGCTCAAAGGCCCTATTGAATAGTACAGAGAGGAAATGCTCTGGTATAGATGGTGGTATCATTTGAGTAGGTGGGATAGAAAAACTGGGAGAAAGGAATTAAATATTTACAGGACGGAGGTTAGGAAGAAACACATTCCAGGCAGTTGAGGATGGTTGTGTAACAGATATCTGTGATAAGCTAGTTGTCACAGACAGTAAGAAAGAAAACCAGGAAAGAAATGCAGGGAGTCAGAGATGACCATGTGAAGGTATAGAATGGGTAGAACTTGGAATCATCATTATATTGAAGCAATAACTATATGTAACCAGCTTGGAACTGGTCAGCAATGCTCCCCTAACTTTTTAACATCAATGCTGTTTTTGGCTTTTTAAAATACTTTTTAAATATAATTTAAATTTTTAATTTAATTGTCTTCCCCGATCAGACAATCTACACTTGACACTAAAACGGCAAGCAGACAGCCTGCTCTCAGATGACCATTTCCTCTGTAGCTTGTTACCAGAGAGGTCAATAACCTGACTCACAACTCCCTATCAGGAGAACAAACTAAATATAATGGTGGGGAGGAAATCACCACTCTATTCCCATCAGGCTCATTTACTCCACGAGCACCCCGATGGCACTAGCTGAAAATCGGGATGTGCTGGCCATGTCATTCTGCCTGCTTGCTCAGGAATGCCTTGTCCACACAGCACAATTGAAAAACTCCACCTCTCCTTTAAGAACTGCAAGCTGGTTTTAAGAAGCAGCAGCCCTGTTGGATTTCTCACCTTTGCAAATTGCAGTGGTTACAGGCTTAGCTGTCCCTCTTCAGAAGGTAGAAAAAGCACTCTCAACTGCTAAGCTAAACTGCAATGTAAACAGGGCTAAATCCCCAAATATTAATAGTTGTCAGGGATATAGTAGCTGAAAAGATCAAAAAGAATATATATTGACACCCACGAGTAAGCATATTGTTGGTTTTGGATAAATATCTCGAAGCACATAAAATTCAAATGTTTAGCATTCAAATTCCACATAAAAACAACACGAGAGAGAAATCGGAGCTATATTCTTATGGAAAATCTTCAAGCAAAATCATCTGCATTAATCTATGTTAGGTCACCAAGGACAAAGCCAATCACCTATCTGGTTCAAACCCTATGGCATTGTCTGTGAGGCTGAGTCCACGGGTACCAGCAGCACAAGAGGAAAACTCTACACCATCAAAGCATTAAGGGACCACAGACTGGTTATGTATATTCAGCCTGGTCCATTGTCTCCAAGGAAACAGACAGGCTAAAAACTGAATGGAGCAACTCAGGCCAAATTTCTGATTGTTCCTTAAAAATAATTTTGTATAAGATTAGGAATACATGGAGTTTAAATTTGGCATTCACCCCTACTGATAACTTGCAAATATTTATAAAACAAATTCATAGGATTAGTCCATGCCACTTATATGTGAGAGTCTTAATACAGGAACATTTCTGTTTAAAACAAGGCAGCATATGATATATCATTCTCTGTAACTACATAATTATGAATAAAGAAAACTTATTGCTCTTCCTGTCAAGCTAGTATGGGGCTCTGTTACTAAGAATTACAAGAGAGACTAATTGATTATGAGTTTTAAGACTCCAAGCGATTTAAACTGACTCATTGTCATGCCTTGAAGCCCTAGTTTGCAACTTTTCTTTTACACTGTTGCATTTGACCTGACAACAATGAAAGAATAATGTGCTCCATTCTTGCTTTCCATCACTGCTTACAGAACTGATCCTGTGGCAGTGATTTCAGACAGACATAATTAATCGCTCATCTTCCCTCTGCCACATCTATACATCACCCTGGCAGCTGGAACTGCCTCTTGCTTAAAAGGCATCAGTTTCATGAGGCGCTTGTCTGATGTTCAGATATGACCACAGGCAGAGATTTGTGATGTGTTGAATCATTTTAAATACTAGGGTGGAGATATTCTGTACACCCAGGCTCCAACATACATTCCCAGGAAATCAATAGACATCACTGCGAAAATCAGTCACTGAGAAAAAAAAAATGCAGCCATTCTGCTACAGCAAAGCCACTGTAGAAGTCAGATTTAATAATAAACAGTCTGAATCTATAAATCCTGGAAAAATGATAAAGTTAAATATGCATTTTTGCAAATCAGCTAAAATCATTATCATTCTGAAAAGCTATTTGTAATCAATATTTTATAATGACTTTCCAGAATAATTAAACTTGCCATGACCAGCATTTGTATAGGACTTGCTCAGATAAGGCAGTAATAAGAAAAAGCTTGTTTTTGATTAACGTACAAAATTAGCAAAACTTTTCAATAACTTTCAGAAGAGGTGAGCTTTCTCCCCCCCGCCCCCCCCATCCCAACTATTTAAGCGAGATAGTTTTGTTTCTAGTTGTACTAGAGTTGAAAAGCATTGCCAGCAAGCTATTCTCAACTCTTAACACTTTAGAAAAAGATAATTTTCTTTCACACCTGGAAGCTTTGTGTCATTTCTTTATTTTGAAAAATGAAAATTCCGTTGAACCAAATGGAGCTGCTTGGCTTTATTACTTGCATTACTGAGTTGTCCATAACTTCCTTTATAATACACACTTTGAAAAGATTTAAAGATGCAATGTGATTTATACACATGGATCTTCTGCATTGTGCAACTTCATATTAGTTACTTCATATTTTCTGTGTTTCTTTGATCAACTTCTTTGCCTACCTCGACACAATTTGCTGTTACATTGAACATTTTGTTGCAATTTTTTATAAAATATAATTTTATGCAGAACACAGAAGGAATTGGAAATACAATCCAAAACAATTCCCCCACATGCATGGTTTTTAGTTTGATTTTTAAGTGCCAGGAGTTGCTTTCTCTAGTCTGTTGTGCTACTGAGATATTTGGAAGGTTGTAGTGATGGGTAGAGAGGTGTTCGGAATGTTACAACTGTTACAACCGAGGTGGGAGGTGTGCACTGTTAATTCAATCCCACTTTTCCACGGGTCACAACATATTCTTTACATTTTCCCACTTACTGACACAGTCAACCAGATACACTATTTTCCTCAAAATAGAACACACTAACCAGGTTTCTTCACTGAACAACAAAATTAACAGTTTATTATAAAACAAGTCTTAACTAGTAATGAAGTAAAACAATATCACAGACAATATTACAGACAAAAAAAAAACTCGGGCAGATCACTTGCCCACCCCTGAAAAAATAAATAGCAGATGAGACACACTGCAGCAAACTGGCACACAGTCCAACCTCCAAGCACACGCAGGCAAGATCTTTAGAAACTTCCAGAATTAGCTTCCAGGCGGAGTTGAAAAGTATTTTTAGCAGGCCTACCTGAAACACAGGAAACAAGACGAATTGACACACTGAACTTCACAGAGCATTTTAGGGAATTGCGAGAAAATGAGCTGGGTTGTGGTCTTCTGTTCGTCCTTGGAATTCTCATTTGGTCTGCAGCAAGCTTGACTTTTGTCTCCTTCCAGAAGGTATCACACACACACACCCACACACCCACACACAGACTAACAACCAGTTTTGGGTGAGTTTTTTTCTGCCCATCCCAGGTGTTCGGTGCCTGCTACTGGGCTTGTCCAATCAAAGGAGAGGTTGTCAATTTTCTGCCCCTGTTGCCAGGGCTTCTGCTCTAAGTCTAGCCCGAGCCATATGACAAACAGCAACACTGTTGCCAATTGGCTCCCTCAGTCCTCTTGATTAAAAAAACTGATCCAACATTTATTTAGCTTAACTATAGATTCCTTTTTAAAAAAAATATTTTTAACAAAACAGGGTCACTTTCATAACACAAGGACAATTGCAATTTAGAGGAAATGAGAATTAAAATTGAAGAGAACATAAACTTTTGAAACAGAAAGATCTCAAGACTATTAGCGCTGATGGCAGTGGTAATGATGGTGAGAGGCTACCACCACTACCACATTAATATTTATGGTGATAACAACGTTTATGGCCCCATTTTTAACTTAACCTACCTGGCAGGAATGTTAAGGACAGATGCCAGTTTTATACCCCTCAGATTTTATTCTGCAGTGAAGTGGGGGTCCCTCCTTTCTCTCTCTCCATTCCAACTTGCAAGCTTTGAACCCTACCTGCTGACAGTGACCACCTCTGCATAGCCCGGCTGCAACCAGAGACCCCTTGAAGTAAATCATCTGCATTGCTGTCTCCAACAGACCCACTGAATCAGCCATCAATCTCTTCAAACTGGATGCCTCAGCACCACTGAATTCGGCTAGAAGCCAGCAGAATCACTAAACTCCAGAGACTGTATAACCCTTTTGTTGTTCTATGGACTCTAACTCGACCAATCTGCCCTTCCTCACTCTGTAACCTATTTGTGTGTGTGTGTGTGTGTGAACCTCAAGGTGTGTGTCTGTATGTGTGTGTGTGTGTGTGAGTGAAAATTGGAGCATTGTTTATTATTTTACTTAGATCGGTTTAAGTACAATAAAGCTAACTTCCTTCTTTGTTAAACTCAAGAAAACCTGTCCAATTGTCTTTTTCTGTTCAATGGACTCTAACTCAACCAATCTATCCTTCCCTACTCTGTAATCGATTTGTGTGTGTGTGCGAACCTCGAGCCGATACTGCAGAGGCCTTAGACCTTGGACCCAGGACCAGTGCTGGAAACCCAGACCAGAGGTAGGTAAGGCGGGGTCACTGGGGTCAGTCTGGAAGGCCCCGGTGAGGGCGGGCTGGGACGTGGTCATGCAGTCCAGGAGGAGGGGGATTCCAAGGGTAAACTGTTCTCGGGTGGGGGCCCTCTATGCGCCACAAATTGCCCATGCAGGAGGGACCTCCCTCAAGCCCACAGGTAGGATCCAGCAGCAGCAGGAAGAGGCCCTTAATTGGCTGTTAATAGGCCACTTAAGGGCGTCAATTGGCCTTTGGGCAGGAAGGCCGATACCATGCAATCATTGAAGCTTATTAAGAAACTGAAAAACTTTGATGTTAATCCTACTCTCCGACTTTATATCAGTGATTTTTTTTCACAACAGGACCAAATGGGTGTCAGTCTCTGGGATTTACTTGGAGCCCATGTTAATGAATATTGGATCTCCACAGGGTTGTGTACTTTCGCCTTTACTTTTCATCCTGTACATGAATGATGACAATATGTGAATGAACATGACAATAATGATTCTGAAGTATGCTGATGATATTGTATTTGTGGGCCTTATCAGGAATAACGAAGTAAACTATAGGAACTTGATGGACAGGTTTGTAAAATGGTGTGTGACAATCCTTTTAAATTGAATGAAAACAAAACAAAAGAACTGGTCGTAGACTTCAGGAAAACGCCAGTTAATATTTTTCCCATGGGTATCAAAGTAGATGATAAGTTGAATTGGGGGAACAGTGTAGAGATGTAGTGGCCAAGGGACATACATGATTATATTACCTCAGAAAGTTAAAATCCTTTCGAGTAGATCCCACAATCATGAAACTCTTCTATATGGCAGTAATTGAGAGCGCTATCCTTTTCGATGTCTCTCCAGGTACTGTTGCCTTAGGAATGGAGATTCTTTAAAGGTGCAGAGATTGTTGAACTAGGCAGGAAGGGTCTTTAGTGAGCAGATCCTTCTTGGCCAAATCCGCTGTCGAAGAATTTTCATGAAAGTAGTGTGCTATGAAGAGTGAGAATCACTGATTGTCTCAGTATTACATTTGTATGCGATGAGGAAATAGGACAAATTGGTTCTTGAACTTGTTTGTGCCTTTCTCTGGAAGAACTTTTAACAGGAGCTTGATGGATGGATGAGGATATGCACTCATGATGGGATTCATCGATTGATTATTTTAATGTACTGGAATTAGGTTTTAACATATATATTTTAATCAAGTTAGACTTTGTGTGATGCAGTAATTTTCTGTTATTATTCATTTGTAATACATTCATGAATAAGTAATGTACCCGAAATGAATTTCCATATGGACAACAAATTGAAATTGAATTGAATTGAGGACCATTTCTTACATCTGACTTGCTGTTGAATTTATTGCAACTTCAGAGAGATTTTGTTGGTTGAATATATTTAAGGAGCTGTACTGGATATTTTGCACATTGTTTATTGTTCATTTCTGTTTTGCTAAAGGAAAAGTTTCTGAAATTCACTTTTGGCTGCAGATCTAGTTGATACTGATGATGTCTTAAGGGGAGGCTAGGTGACAGGATGGGAAACCTTTGGCCCTTCCCTTGCATTCTCTCCTCTTTGCATTTGCACCTTGGGATGTTTTACAATATTAAAGTTGTTATGTAACTGTAAGTTGCTGGATGGTTAGGCTGCATGCAGAACTGGTAATCCTCAGTGGGACAGCGGCGACTGATTTACATATTCAAGGTCCAAAACCCCTAAACCTTGTTTGAGGTGGCTATCAGGAATGCCTGGAAAGCTGCCATTAGCAATACGGCACCATTCTAAAAGCGGGTGCAGATCAGGCACAGGATGTTGTGCCCTGAAACTGATCTTTTCCCCCTCCCAATTTACTGCCCAGAAAATGAGTGCAATGAAGATCAATCTCTACCCATTGAATGTGTTTTTGCCTCCTGGATTCATGCCACGTACATAGAAACTGCAATATGGATACAAACTATTTGACCCAACCAGTCCATGTTGGTATTTATCCTCCACATCAGCAGTATTCTTAATCCCATGTGCCCGCCCTATTCTTATTTCTCAATTCTTCAACAAGTTATCTAACCTATTCTTAAATGTTTACATGGTCACTGGTTCAATCACTAATGCCAGTAGCGAATTCTACAGCATCACAACTTTCTGTGTAAAAAGGTTTCTCCTGCTGAATGTCCTATACCTCTTAGCTTATATCCATGCGCCCTAATTCTAGCTGTCTCAACCACCAGAAACAGTGGGGCGAATTTTACAGACCTCCCGACGTCGGGGGTCATGGCAGGAGGACCAGAAAATGCCTCTGGGAGAGGCTAGTCATGGACCTCGATGCTGGGAAGGCCCGGCCCCATATTGCCAGCAGCGGCGAGGCCTTGTAACGGCCCCCACCCACCCCGCCGCTCGGCGTTGGCATTAAAATTTCAATATTTAAAGTTATTAAAAGTTTTGGTTTAAATACTTACAAGCTCCCACCGTCGGTCTCGGTGCGATATTTGTGCCAATGGCCAATACTCCCGTGCCTTCAGATCTCTGCCCGGGGATCGGAGGTGTAACACTGGTGGGGAAGGGGGAGCAGGTAAGTATTTCAGTGTGAGTGGGGGGACCGGGGTCCAGCTTAAGTGATTGGTGTAGGGGATGGTGGGAAGGGTTAAAGTTGAAAGTTTGTGAACTTTGGGGAGGAAGGTCAGGTGCACAAAGTAAGTATTTTGGGGGGGAGGTGGCAAGGAATGAAATGTTTGGCTATGCCAGGGTGGGAGAAGGGCTAGGAAAATGTATTTAATTGTTTTTAATAAAATCAAACTCTATTTCTTTAAAAATGCAAATGAAATGTAAGGGCTTGAATCCCTTTAAAAATTGCGCCACGCAATGATGCCTGATGCCATTGCTGGGGACACACCGTCCACCCCCTCTGCATCATCTTGGGGGGGGTCTGTCCACCCCGGCCATTTAAATGAGCCGCTGCATTTAATATCGCGATGGGTCCGTGGAGTAAAGCCGCGCCCGTGGGCTGCCAATTTTTATTGCCGGCGGCAACACAAAATTTAGCCAAGTGTGTCCTATCCTATCCCTTCATAATTTTAAACGTCTCTATCAAATCACCCTGTAATCTCCTCTGTTCTAACAAGAGCAGCTCCAATTTTACATGCCTTTCTTCATGTCTGTATTTTCTCATATCAGGCTATGATTCTGTGCTATGTACTCTGTATTGCCTCAATATCCTACTTACAGGGCTGAATTTCCTAGCACTATGGCAACAGGCTGGAAGGCGGGTGGGCTGGTCATATGGTGGGGGAAAGGCGTAGGGAGGGGAGCCCAGCGCCTTCCCACCACTATACATATTAAAAGCAGCGGGAACCTCAGCAGCACGGCCACCCACCAGGCAGCCGGCCTCTCAAGTGCCCAGTTAAGGGCTACTTCCCACCCCTGTCACATTTTGCATGCGGGTTCCCGGGGGAGTGTGTGGCCCTCCTTAATGGCCGCTCCATAGCCCATAGAGAGGCCCCAGCGGTAATGGCCACTCCTGCGGCTAAGGCACTGCTGCTGGCATATGGAGCCCCCTGAGGCACCTTCTCCTTCATGCTTCAGCCTCTGCAGTGGCTACCACGAGTAACTGGGTGGTGCTCCTGGCGGCAGCCTGTTAATTGGCCGTCACCAGTAAAATGCCGCCCCAGGGTCCCGCCACCTGCCAGCGCGGGGTTGGCTCTTGCTTCCGGCCTTGGCAGCAGGACTTGATCTTCACTGGCAAAATTCAGCCCACAGGGCTGAATTTTATTGGGGCGCTGCCATCTGCGGCGGTAACCTTTGACCTCATGGGGATTCATTAGAATCACAGCGCCGAGCCGCCCTCCCCATATTGGGGGGAGTTGGGACATTCGGCGCAGTGAGGAACCCTTTGACAGCTGTGCAGCAGGTCCTGGGGCCCTATTTTAAACACCTCAGCAACTGCTTCCTGACAGCTGTTAAAGAAATACTTACCTGACTGCTGAAGAGTGGGGCTGCTATCAATCTGGCAGCAAAGCAGAAAGTTCTGCAGAAATCCAACAGGTCAGGCAGCATCTGTGGAGAGAGAAGCAGAATTAACTTGTTCAAGTTCACAGACCTGAAAGTTAACTCTGCTTCTGTCTCCACAGATGCTGCCTTGCCTACTAAGTGACCCCAGCACTTTCCGCTTTGCTGCCACACTTACCCTGCTGTGTCCCAGTGTCCTGTGAAGTGGCAATCCTTTTCCCCCTCAAGTGTAACCTTCCTTCTAGTAGGCATGCCGCACCTGGGTGAATAATCTTAATTTTGCACATTCAGGGATGTGAGTCTGAAATAGACCATAAAAGGTATTATAGAGGTTTACAGAGAACACACTGACACAAATGGGAATGCATGAGTGTCACAGCAATGTAAATACGTCTTTCACTAAATGTTCCTCACCGACATATGTGTCTTTTTCTCTGTGTGAATGACGTGTGCCAGCATGTAGCGCCAATGTCACATCCCTTTGTACAGTTGGCCCTTCAGGAGAGCCAACGTATGCAATAACATCATTGCCATGCCACCATTACTCATGAGTGTCTCCACGGACTCAGTGACATGGACATTGGCTCAGTCAGCTGCTGCCTATAATGGTTTACACATGGATGCTGCAAATGTGGACTGGTGCACAGCAGGTGAACAAGGGTGATGTGTGGCTTACAGAGCTCATGTCGGTTCCTATGGAGCAGACAGATTTTGTCTGATAAGCCGATTCTGTACATTCCTAGCTCACTGCTAGCCCTGCGTGCAGAGCCTGGGTGCCATCTGCCCTCCCATGCGTCTTTCGTGTTGTAGGTCCTCAGGGTCCTCATAGTCCAAGGAGGAATCCTGTTGATGTCTCTCCTCATAATGCTAGGCCTGGCCCCTTTTGGGTGTGTAGTTATGCAGAGCAGCAAAGAAAGGAGCTGACCTTTTTGACCTGTAGTACAGGGCATCACCCTATCCATACAGGCATTGGAGGCGCTCTTTCAGCATGCTGATCTCCTGCTCAATGGTGGCTCTTGTAGCTCAGTGGCTGGAGCTGTATCTCTCCTCTGCAGCAGTGGTGGAGTCTCTCACTGGTGTCGGGAGCCATGTCTGCAAAGGATAGCCTTATCTTCAAGAAGCCACCCCTCCATCTGAGCCAGTTCAATGACCAGCGGTGGCAACTGGGACTGGTGCAAGACCCAGGTGTCATGACAGCTGACTGAGAAACAGTCACACATTCACTGCAAGCATCTGCAGTGTTCACATACCAGCTTCACCTAGATTGAGATGGCTCCTTTAATGGTGACGTCTGCAGGTGGTAGCATGGCGGGAGGTCTGATGGCCACATGAATGCAGTCTATGAACATTACAACCTATGGTTCTCCGGCAATGGTGCCAGAACTAATGGGCCTCTGGGTCTGGCTGTGAGAGTCCGTCCTGAAGCGGACATACTCACTGGCCCTCCGGTGCAGGGCATTGGTGACCTCCCTGATGCAGCAGTGAACTGCTGACTGTGTGTCCTCACTAAGGTCTCTTAAAAGACCTTAAAAGGCTGTAGAGGCATCAGGCTTGAGAACCGCTGCCACTATGAGGAACAAAGGTATGGGATGTCCACCGGAGCCCATGGGCTGCAGGTCATCCTTGAGCAGAGCACAGAGACAAGTCACCACCCTCTCTATATGCGCAATCTCCTCTGACAGTGGTGCTCTGACGTCTGATGGCATGTCATGTGGGGCCTGGAGATGCACAGCAAACATAATGGCAAGGGGGCTTCTGCTCACGACTGGGGGCGTCTACATGGATCACACCTGCCTGTTGATATTGCCTCTGGAGCATACGGATCCTCACGTGCAGAGGATCACATAATGTAGGATAAGCCATACTTATTTCCATGTGATAAATAAAGTTGAACCCTGCTTGTATTCGAAGGTTCCTAACAGGGCAGGGATTGGTGTTGACGGGTACATCAGGTGCTTTCCTGGATCAACTATGTGGCGTGCCTTGGCATTGCCCATCTTGGCCAACACTCAGAGTGGCACAGCATGACCACATCAAGATCCTACAGCTGAATCAATTGCCCCCACCATCCATAAAACCTTAATGCTCCTGCCCTTTCTGGCACCCTCCCCACACACAGGGTGCCTAGTGTGCCATTGCTCCCTCACAAACATGAACAAACACAGAGAGTACACTGTTAACAGAAGGAGGGTACACGGTACCTCCCTTCATGCCAGCACAGTTTTCCCTCCAGTAATCCCAGACCCCCTCCCTTTCAGAATGCAGAGTTAGACCCCTGTGCATTTCCCCCCCCCATTTTCAGAATGCAGTTAGGCCCCTGAATATCCCCCCTCCCTCCCATAATGCAGAGTGAGGCTCCTGAATAATACAATTTACCTTCACTGGAGACAACTTCTGCCTCTGAAAACCCAGCGGCTTTTCAGATCGTGAATGGGATGTCACGTGATGACCGCCCGTTCAGCAAAAAATCCAGAAGTGTCAGTGGAGAGGTGGCGGTCTGCATAATCAGCATAGGTTAGTACTCTTTACCAAATGCTAATTGTGATACCACCGCTATGCGGCGGGGAGGCTGCACTGAGGTCCCGCCGCCGCCAGTAATATGTGGTGGGCCCTTCTCGACGTCGCAGGTCGAGGCGGGCCACGACCCTCAGCGTCGAGGGGCCGGTAAAATCCAGCCGATAGTACTCCAACTATTGTTCCACTAAGAAGGAAGACGAAGGATGGCCCCGGAATGAAAGTAAGTTTTTTGACCCTTGCTGGGGCAATCGATCAGGCCCCGGCAAGGCAAGGCTGGTCAATTAGGGGGACGGGGGAGGGGGGGAGGCGTGTTGAGTGTTGGGGGTTGTTGGGGAATTGGGGGCGGGCCTCCGTTGGGCACAGGGTACCTGATCATGAGGGGGCCCCAGCCCCCCAGGCCATCAGAAAGCGCTACTTCTCACCCCTGTCACATTTTGCCTGTGGGTTCCCGGGGGAGTGGGTGGTGGCAGGCGGAGGCCCTTAAGTGGCTGTCAACTTAAGGGACTTGATTGGCCTGGGGCTGGCGGGCCGTTTTTCACTGCGGCTGCCCTGCTTAAGGAGGCGGGAGCAGGTCGGGATGCCCCTCTCCCCCCCGAGTCTCCTGTTCCATTTTACGCACCACCCCCCCACCCCACCCCACACCCCGCCACCTTCCCTCTCTTTGGAGGGGTGCAAAATTCAGCCCAAACATACTAAAAGTTCCAGTGCTAGAATCCAGCTGTGATAATTGGGATTATTAGAATTGTCTTTAACATATGATGTAAAATGTCTTAATTTTTTTTTGGGGTGGCTTCTTTATTGTCTTTTGTTATCATGTCCTGTATTTGCAATATTTTTAAACAAGCACAACTAAGTAACATACATTGTAATAATTTAAACAAAACATAAAACCTGAATAAAATTCATACCTTACATTTATAGTGCAAAGATGATGCTATAATCTGATACTGTTTGTGGTTATTAACATTCCCGAGAATCATTTGATACTACTGAAATAAAGAATTTTATCGATCAGTAATACTGTAATCTATATTGATGTGAGAATGTTTTGAACACTTGAGATCTACTACAATGGAATTTATTTATAATGAACTCAAATATAACCAAACTCCATTTACAATGGAAATCCCAATTCCAATTCCCAATTCACTTACCAAGTGGCAGAATGGAATGTCATTGTTGCTCAAAAGAGATCACTGCATATTTACATCGAAACTTTCAATGTTAATCTCCCATTGTTAAAACCTACAAAGAACAATAGAGCAACTGCAACAGTGGTAAAATATTTCAATAATGGAAGCATTATTTGTGGCAAGACATTTCAGCTACGAAGCGAGACTGGAAAGGCGAGGATAAAAGCAAAATACTGCAGATGCTGGAAATCTGAAATAAAAACAAGAAATGCTGGAACCACTCAGCAGGTCGAGCAGCATCTGTGGAAAGAGAAGCAGAGTTAACGTTTCGGGTCAGTGACCCTTCTTCGGAACTGACAAATATTAAAAATGCCACAGGTTATAAGCAAGTGAGGTGGGGCAAGAGATAACAAAGGAGAAGGTGTGGATTGGACAAGGCCACATAGCTGACCAAAAGGTCATGGAGTAAAGGCAAACAATATTTTAATGGTGTGTTGAAAGACAAAGCATTAGTACAGAAAAGGTGTTAATGGACTGAATATTGAACAGCAGCAAGTGCAAACATGAAAAAAAAGCAGTGGGTAAGCAAACTGAACAAACGAAGATGAAATGAAATAAATGCAAAAAAAGGTTGTAAAAAATGTAAAAAAGAAAAAAAGAAAAAACAACTAAAAATGAAAGTAAAATGGGGGGGCTGTCATTCTCTGAAATTATTGAACTCAATGTTCAGTCTGGCAGGCTGTAGTGTGCCTAATCGGTAGATGAGATGCTGTTCCTCGAACTTGCGTTGATGTTCACTGGAACACTGCAGCAATCCCAGGACAGAGATGTGAGCATGAGAGCAGGGGGGAGTGTTGAAATGGCAAGCAACCGAAGCTCAGGGTCCTGCTTGCGGACTGAGCGGAGGTGTTCCGCAAAGCGGTCACCCAGTCTGCGCTTGGTCTCCCCAATGTAGAGGAGACCACATTGTGAGCAGCGAATACAGTATACTACATTGAAAGAAGTACAAGTAAATCGCTGCTTCACCTGAAAGGAGTGTTTGGGGCCTGGGATAGTGAGGAGAGAGGAGGTAAATGGGCAGGTATTACACCTCCTGCGATTGCAGGGGAAGGTGCCCTGGGACGGGGACGAGGTGGTGGGGGTAATGGAGGAGTGGACCAGGGTGTCGCGGAGGGAACAATCCCTTCGGAATGCTGACAGGGGAAGGGAGGGGAAGATGCATTTGGTCGTGGCATCACGCTGGAGGTGGCGGAAATGGTGGAGGATGATCCTTTGGATATGGAGGCTGATGGGGTGGAAAGTGAGGACAAGGGGAACCCTGTCACGGTTCTGGGAGGGAGGGGAAGGGTTGAGGGCAGAGGTACGGGAAATGGGCCGGACACGGTTGAGGGCCCTGTCAACAACAGTGGGGGGGGAATCCTCGGTTGAGAAAAAAGGTCATACCAGAAGCACCATCATGGAAGGTAGCGTCATCAGAGCAGATGCATCGAAGACGGAGAAACTGGGAGAATGGAATGGAGTCCTTACAGGAGGTAGGGTGTGAAGAAGTGTAGTCGAGGTAGCTGTGGGAGTCGGTGGGCTTATAATGGATAGTAGTGGACAACCTATCTCCAGAGATGGAGACAGAGAAGTCGAGGAAGGGAAGGGAAGTGTCAGAGATGGACCATATAAAGGTGAGAGAAGGGTGGAAATTGGAAGCAAAGTTGATAAAGTTTTCCAGTTCGGGGCGGGAGCAGGAAACGGCACCGATACAGTCATCAATGTACCGGAAAAAGAGTTGGGGGAGGGGGCCTGAGTAGGACTGGAACAAAGAATGCTCGACATATCTCACAAAAAGACAGGCATAACTAGGATCCATGCGGGTACCCATAGCGACACCTTTTACTTGAAGGAAGTGAGTGGAGTTGAAGGAGAAGTTGTTCAATGTGAGAACAAGTTCAGCCAGGCGGAGGAGGGTGGTGGTGGATGGGGACTGGTTGGGCCTCTGTTCCAGGAAGTAGCGGAGAGCCCTCGAACCATCCTGGTGGGGGATGGAGGTGTAGCGCGATTGGACGTCCATAGTGAAGAGGAGGCGGTTGGGACCAGGAAACTGGAAATTGTCAAAATGACGTAGGGCGTCAGAAGAGTCACGGATGTAGGTGGGAAGAGACTGGACCAGCGGAGAAAAGATAGAGTCAAGATAGGAAGAAATAAGTTCAATGGGGCAGGAGCAGGCTGACACAATGGCTGACAGTCCCGTTTGTGGATTTTGGGAAGGAGGTAGAAGCGGGCTGTCCGGGGTTGCGGGACTATGAGGTTGGAAGCTGTAGGAGGAAGATCTCCAGAGGAGATGAGGTCAGTGACAGTCCTTTGGACGGTGGCTTGATGTTCGGTGGTGGGGTCATGGTCCAGAGGAAGGTAGGAAGAAGTGTCTGTGAGTTGGCGCTCAGCCTCTGCAAGGTAGAGGTCGGTTCGCCATACAACAACAGCACCACCCTTGTCTGCAGGTTTGAGGTTAGACCTGAGAGAACGGAGTGCCTCAAGTTCAGAGGGGGACAGATTAGAGTGAGTGAGGGGGGCTTGAGAAATTGAGATGACCAATGTCTCGCCGACAGTTTTCAATGAAGAGATCAAGAGCGGGTAAGTGGCCAGCAGGAGGGGTCCAGGTAGAGGGAGAATGCTGGAGGCGGGTGAATGGGTCTGCTGGTCAGGGGGAGGACTCCTGGTCAAAGAAGTGAGCCCGGAGGCGGAGGCGATGGAAGAAGAGCTCAACGTCATGCCAAGCGCGAAATTCATTGAGGTGGGGGCGTAAGGGGATAAATAGGCTAGGGTTGTTTTCCTTAGAGCAGAGAAGGCTGAGGGGGGACCTGATTGAGGTATACAAAATTATGAGGGGCATAGATAGGGTAAATAGGAAGAAACTTAGCGGAGGTGTCAATAACCAGGGGGCATAGATTTAAGGTAAGGGGCAGGAGGTTTAGAGGGGATTTGAGGAAAAATTGTTTCACCCAGAGGGTGTTTGAAATCTGGAACGCACTGTCAGAGGAGATGGTGGAGGCAGGAACCATCACAACATTTAAGAAGTATTTAGATGAGCACTTGAAACGCCACTGCATACAAGGCTATGGGCCAAGTGATGGAAAATGGGATTAGAATAGATAGGTGCTTGATGGCCAGCATGGACACGATGGGCTGAAGGGGCTGTTTCTGTGCTGTATAATTCTATAACTCTATGACTCTATTATGTTATGCACATACAAGTGTGAACAATGCAATATGAGTAGCTTTCTTCACATCGGATGTTACAGTGCCACATTTTGCTCAGTAGGTAGCACATAGATCGGTTGGAGACTTGGGCGGAGAAATGGCAGATGGAGTTTAATCCGGACAAATGTGAGGTAATGCATTTTGGAAGGTCTAATGCAGGTGAGAAGTATACAGTAAATGGCAGAACCCTTAGGAGTATTGACAGGCAGAGAGATCTGGGTGTACAGGTCCACAGGTCACTGAAAGTGGCAATGCAGGTGGATAAGGTAGTCAAGAAGGCATACGGCATGCTTGCCTTCATCGGTCGGAGCATAAAGTATAAAAATTGGCAAGTCATGCTGCAGCTGTACAGAACTTTAGTTTGGCCACGCTTAGAATATTGCGTGCAATTCTGGCCGCCACACTACCAGAAGGACGTGGAGGCTTCGGAGAGGGTACAGAGGAGGTTTACCAGGACGTTGCCTGGTATGGAGGGCATTAGCTATGAGGAGAGGTTGGATAAACTCGGATTGTTTTCACTGGAACGACGGAGGTGGAGGGGGCGACATGATAGAGGTTTACAAAGTTATAAGCAGCATGGACAGAGTGGATAGTCAGAAGCTTTTTCCCAGGGTGGAAGAGTCAGTTACTAGGGGACATAGGTTTAAGGTGAGAGGGGCAAAGTTTAGAGGGGATGTGCGAGGCAAGTTCTTTACACAGAGGGTGGCGAGTGCCTGGAACTTGCTGCCGGAGGAGGTGGTGGAAGCAGATACGATAGCGACGTTTAAGATGCATCTTGACAAATACATGAATAGGAAGGGAATAGAGGGATATGTTCCCCGGAAGTGCAGAAGGTTTTAGTTTAGGCAGGCATCAAGATCGGCGCAGGCTTGGAGGGCCGAATGGCCTGTTCCTGTGCTGTACTGTTCTTTGTTCTATTCACCTCCAGATCAGAAGGTTGTTGGTTCTCAAGTCCCACTTTAGACATTTGAACTCAGAATCCAGCATGATGTGCCAGTACAGTACTAAGGGAGTGCTGCTCTGTTGGAGGTGCTGTCTATAAGATTCGACATTAAACCAATGCCACATTGGTACATGCCCACTTCAGTGCATGTAAAAAAATCTCATGGTGCTATTTCACAGAAGAATAGGGAAGCTTTTCTCTGTGTCTTGGTCAATATTTATCACTCAACCAACAACACGAAAGCAGTTCATCTGGTTATTATCACATTGTTGTGTGTGTGCGCGTTTGCTGTGCTGTATATCCTACAATTCAACTGTGACTACGTTTTAAAGCGTACTTCAAATTGGCTGTAACAATGGGCTGGATTTTACCAAGCCGCAGATGTCGTGATCCGTGGCCTGGTGGAGGGGTGGGGCTGAAAATTGGTCCGGAAGAGGTCTGCCATGTACCTTGGCGCCGGGAGGTCCCAGACCGATCCTCCTGGCGGTGGCGAGGCTCCGCGGCAGCCCGCCTGCCTCTGGACAACAGGACCTATATTTAAATTAATAAAATTTGTACAATTAAATGAACTTATCTTCAATCTTCCAGGCCCACCGCAATCTTCGGTGCAGTAGCCGCACTCCCACCCCTTCAATTTCCCCCTCTGGGGAAAGGCAGCATGACACTGGTGGGGAGGGGAGAGGAGTTAAGATTTTCTGTGGTGGCGGGGGGAGATGAGGTCAAAATAAACATGATGGGTGTAGGGGATGGTGGCAAGGGGTGAACTCTAAACTTTGTGTAATTTTGGGAGGGAAGGTCACATTTAAAAGGTAATTGTTTTTGGGATGGAGGGCAAGTAATTAATGTAAATATTATTGGGGTGGGAAAGGGGCGTTAGAAATTTATTGTGTATTTTTGGGGGGCAAACTTCATTAAAAATTTAAATGAGCTGCACAGACAGATGACGCCATTGTCAGAATGGACAGCCCGCCCCTCCGCTCAATTGTGGGGGGGGGGGGGGGGGGGGGGTGGGCCACCCTGGCTATTTAAATGAGCTGCCATGCGGGAAATCGCGGTGGCTCTTCGGCGTGAGGCCCGCTTCTGCGGGCCGCCATTTTCTGAGCTCGCCGCCATGCTCTTAAAATACAGCCCAGTATTTGTGTTAATAAAGTGGTTATATAAATGCATGTTTTTCTTTGTTCTTGTTAAAGCAGAATCATTCATCACATGAGGAGTTGTAAAAAATGTTTGTTACCAGATTGCCTCTAAACTCCAGTTCTAAAACAACCAATTTCCTTTTTAATAGTTAGCAGTATGAGATAAATGAGGGTGGCAAAGGCACAAAATGTACTCTGGGTGGGGGACTTCAATGTCCATCACCAAGAGTGGCTCGGTAGCACCACTACTGACCGAGCTGGCCGAGTCCTAAAGGACATAGCTGCTAGACTGGGTCTAGCAGGTGGTGGGGGAACCAACACAAGGGAAAAACATACTTGACCTCGCCTTCACCAATCTGCCTGCCGTAGATGCATCTGTCCATGACTGCATTGGTAGGAGTGAACAACGCACAGTACTTGTGGAGACGAAGTCCCGCCTTCACATTGAGGATACCGTCCATCGTGTTGTGTGGCACAATCACCGTGCTAAATGGGATAGATTTCGAACAGATCTAGCAATGCAAAAATGGGCATCCATGAGGCGCTGTGGGCCATCAGCAGCAGCAGAATTGTACTCATCCACAATCTGTAACCTCATGGCCCAGCATATCCCCCACTCTACCATTACTATCAAGCCAGGAGACCAACCCTGGTTCAATGAAGAGTGCAGGAGGGCATGCCTGAAGCAGAACCAGGCATACCGCAAAATGAGGTGTCAACCTGGTGAAGCTACAACCCAGGACTACTTGCATGCCAAACTGCATAAGCAGCATGCGATAGACAGAGCTAAGCGATCCCATAACCAATGGATCAGATCGAAGCTCTGCAGTCCTGCCACATCCAGCCATGAATGGTGGTGGACAATTAAACAACTAACTGGAGGAGGTGGCTCCACAAATATCCCCATCCTCAATGATGGGGGAGCCCAGCACATCAGTGAAAAAGATAAGGCTGAAGCATTTGCAACAATATTCAGCCAGAAGGGCCGAGTTAGTGATCCATCTCGGCCTCCTCCTGAAGTCCCCAGCATCACAGATGCCAGACTTCAGCCAATTCGATTCACTCCGCGTGATATCAAGAAACGACTGAAGGCACTGGATAATGCAAAGGCTATGGGCCCTGACAATATTCCGGCAATAGTACTGAAGACCTGTGCTCCAGAACTTGCCGCGCCCCTAGCCAAGCTGTTCCAGTACAGCTACAACACTAGCATCTAGCCTGCAATGTGGAAAATTGCCCAGGTATGTCCTGTACACAAAAAGCAGGACAAGTCCAACCCGGCCAATTACCGCCCCATCAGACTACTCTCAATCATCAGTAAAGTGATGGAAGGTGTCATCAACAATGCCATCAAGCGGCACTTGCTTAGCAATAACCTGCTCAGTGACGCTCAGTTTGGGTTCCACCAGGGCCACTCAGCTCCTGACCTCATTACAGCCTTGGTTCAAACATGGACAAAAGAGCTGAACTCAAGAGGTGAGGTGAGAGTGACTGCCCTTGACATCAAGGCAGCATTTGACCGAGTATGGCATCAAGGAGCCCTAGCAAAACTAAGGTCAATGGGAATCAGGGGGAAAACCCTTCACTGGCTGGAGTCATACCTAGCGCAAAGGAAGATCGTTGTGGTTGTTGGAGTTCAATCATCTGAGCTCCAGGACATCACTGCAGGAGTTCCCCAGGGTAGTGTCCGAGGCCCAACCATCTTCAGCTGCTTCATCAATGAGCTTCCTTCAATCATAAGGTGAGAAGTGGGGATGTTTGCTGATGATTGCACAATGTTCAGCACCATTCGTGACTCCTCAGATACTGAAGTAGTCCGTGTAGAAATGCAGCAAGACCTGGACAATATCCAGGCTTGGGCTGATAAGTGGCAAGTAACATTCGCGCCACACAAGTGCCAGGCAATGACCATCTCCAATGAAAGAGAATCTAACCCTCTCCCCTTGACATTCAACGGCATTACCATCGCTGAATCCCCCACTATCAACATCCTAGGGGCTACCATTGACCAGAAATTGAACTGGAGTAGCCATATAAATACCGTGGCTATAAGAGCAGGTCAGAGGCTTGGAATCCTCAGGCAAGTAACTCACCTCCTGACTCCCCAAAGCAAGTCCACCATCTACAAGGCACAAGTCAGGAGTGTAATGGAATACTCTCAACTTGCCTGGATGGGTGCAGCTCCAACGACACTCAAAAAGCTCGACACCATCCAGGACAAAGCAGCCCGCTTGATTGGCACCCCATCCACAAACATTCACTCCCTCCATCACCGACGCACAGTAGCAGCAGTGTGTACCATCTACAAGATGCACTGCAGCAATGCACCAAGGCTCCTTAGACAGCACCTTCCAAACCCGCAACCTCTGCCAACTAGAAGAACAAGGACAGCAAATACATGGGAACACCACCACCTGCAAGTTCCCCTCCAAGCCACACACCATCCTGACTTGGAACTATATCGCCGTTCCTTCACTGTCGCTGGGTCAAAATCCTGGAACTCACTTCCTAACAGCACTGTGGGTATACCTACCCCAAATGGACTGCAGCGGTTCAAGAAGGCAGCTCACCACCACCTTCTCAAGGGCAATTAGGGATGGGCAATAAATGCTGGCATAGCCAGTGACACCCACATCCCATGAATGAATTTAAAAAAAAATCAGTAAAATGCACATCCCATTTACATATTTTTGTTTTAAAAAAAGAAACTGCACAATGTTTATAATTAATGTCAAAGGTGAATAAACAATTACAAAATACAAAAGATTTATTTTTGATAGAGATTTTGGGTCAGATTTTCTGTCCACTAGAATAAATGGGCAGAGCTTTAGGCAGGCTTCTATCTAGTGTACGATGGTCTCCACTCGATTTTCCCTTTTGCAGCAGCCCAACAATTCAATAAACTCAGGCCAGAATTTTCGGGGCCCTTTGGGGACAGGCTGGGAGGGGGGTGGCACGGGGAGGTGTCAGGGGTGGATGCTTGATATTTTCCTGCCACCATGCCATTGTATCAACGGTGGGAAAGTTGGCAGCTCGGATGCCTGCTGGGAAGCCAATTGATCAGTTTAAGGGGCCAATTAAGGGCCACTTCCTGCCTCCGCTGGCGTTTTGCACATGCCGGAAGGGCCCGCTGCTACATGGGAGACCGCTGGAAGCCGGACTCTTCATGCCCCATTGGTGTGGCCTCAATCATGAAAGGCTGCAATCGCAGTCAATTCCGATTCAGTGGAGGGGTTTCCCCTTCATTTTGATTGACCTGCCAGCCTTAATCATGTTAATTTCTGCAGCTGTGCAGGCCAGCAAGGGTGCCTCCACATTGAGGCACCCTCACGATCCCGACCTGCCTCAACAGCACCCAGGCTCTCCTGGTGGGGCTGCCGATGCTCCAGAGCTGCCAGCCCTCTGATTGGGCCAGAACATTAACAGTCCACCTGCCATCCTTAATTGGACAGCGAGCTCGGAAGTGGCCAAATAGGAGGCCGCCTCCAGGAAGATTGCTGCCAGCAAGTGTGGTCTCGGGACCCCCATTTAGTCCTTAAGTCAAGGTCTGGAAGCCCATAGGAAAATCCAGTTCATAGAATTATACAATGCAGAAGGTGGCCATTCGGTCCATCATGCCAGGCCTGGCTCTCTAAAAGAGCTACCAGTTCATCCCATTTCCCTGCTCTTAACCCCTGCTCTTTTAAAAATGCAAAATTGGATCGAATTAAGTCAAATATGTTATATAATCAACCTCTTGATACACAACACAAACTGATTGTTTGATCATATAAGCACTGATGCACCAACATGAAGTAGTTTGTGTCATGATTAACATTGAAACTGGCCCCGGTGATTAAGAAACCTGGAACATATTTAAGGATGCCCAGATTTGGTGGAAATAAATAAGGTGGGTGATTTTATTTTTTTGATTGGTGCCCTTATCTCTACTTAGAGCTGTGCATGTCTACACTGACTGAAAATATCTATATTTGGTAATGCAGATTCATTTAATATCCCTTTGGTGCTTTGAACTGTTAGTACAGAATCCTAACACTGTTTAGTGAAATTTGCATTAATTTACCTTCGTGAAGAAACATTCAGACATCACATCCTCGAGTGCCAACAAATGGTACCTTTGTCAGATTTATTGAGCTGGTGTGAAGGAAAAAAAAACAATCTTTCATAATGAATAAGCCAGCGTTACTCTGTTAATTGAACAATACATACTTTGTCATATTTATTGCCTGTGTGCAGGGATACTCCTTTAATACTCTGCGTGTCACTAGATCTGACAGTTGCCTGTGGCTTCAGACTGCTAGAATGTTGATCTCAAATTCTGCATTAGGATCCAAATTGTATTCATGTGCCAAAGGGGTTCTGTATGAGACTGAGATCAATATGAATGGTGCACCATTAAGTCATGTGATACTGGATGCTTCTATTATGTCAGTCATCACTGATGCCCCAACTTACCTGTGTTTTGTCTGTGACCTACATAGAAGCTATTTCTGGTTGTCTCACCTGCAGTAAACCACACTCAGTTGCACGCACTGGCATTCCTCCAAATCCAATAATTGGGATTACAGATTTTGGCAATTGCAGGATTTTCTGATTAAATTCACTTTGAAATAATGAGAAGTGTTGCAAAATTAAAGGTGGATGTAGAAATAACATTTTCTTTTATTATTTAATCTTAGTCACCAGTAGCTGCCTCCATTTTGCACAGTTAATAACCGATTTGCTTCTTCTGAAGATTGTATGTGTAAACATTTGATCAACAATTTGAGAAGATTCTGGTGCCCAACAACAAAAGTTTTTCCATTTTGTATCAATTAAACACTGTGCCACTCAATATGTTATCTTTCAAATGCTAACTGACATGCAGTGCATTTTCTGATTTTATTACACTCATCTCAAGTTGGATAGAGCATGTGTCATGTGCAATATTAAGTTCCTTCTATTGCCATGATATTCTGCCTCACTTCAGCCTGAGAGAAACATACCCTATCAGAACTGTGTGACATTTTCATTTATTTTGCTTTCTCTCCTTGTAGCCATCTCTGAGTGAGATTGCTGACTAAGTACCAATTAGTGTCAAATTTGAGAAAAGTTTTGTGCAGTAGACTTGTGTCCACTGGGAGTTGGATTATAGTCACATGAATTCAGTTCACCATGAACCCTCATCATGCTCCATATCTGAAAAAGATTGCAACCCAAATCCCATAGGGTAAGCTTCCACATTCTACCCCACTGTGCCACTTAGTCCTTTAAGGCAGCAGTTTCTTTAGGGCAACTATAATTAAGTTAGTCTCCCAATTTCCTAACTGGTGCTGAATTTTCCCACCTCCAGCTACTCCCTCACAACTAGTCCAAATTGTAAGCAACAAAGCAAAAGCCAAATAATGAAGAAAAAGTCACATACAAAAGTAAACATGTAACTACAGCCCAGTAGGTTAGTCATGAGAGCACTCACTGTCATTTCAGACAGGGAAGATAATGAGGCTTTAGATTGGGCTGACTTCATGTGGCTTTAAGTTGGTTTCCAGATTGGTACAAGAGCTGTACAAACCTATTTCTCAAATCTGCCTGCCTCATTCATACTGAGATTTGGTTGGACTTAGTAGGATGATTAGGTGACATGTTGTTCAGTAGTCATGTATTCAATGGAGGAGTCAAGGGAAGCTGACATGGTACACTGTCCATCATACCTCTTAGTAGAACTGCGGAGCATTTTCAGTTTTTACCCCAACTGCTTATAATTTAAATGTGGTCAGCTAGAGATGTCCAAACTGGCAACATTAAATTCAATAATAATTTCCTCCTTGCTTCTTTCCTGCTTCAATCTTCTTTTCCTATTTTGATCCCATGTTAACAAAACAATGGATTCTGTGACCCTCTGTCATTTTTATAGTTAATCAGAGCCTGCAGATTCTGTACTTCATGAACTTGAACAATGATGCAACTTTGAGTCTTTGTCACTGTCCAGAGTATTAAGTTTCCATTTGTCTGAAAGCATTGGTAATAAACCATTGTTATATTCTGATAGAATGCTCTGGCTGAAGAAAGATCAATGGAGGAGAGTCTGAACATAGCATGAATGGAGTAGAGATAGAGAAGGGCCTCCTACACCCACTAGCATCACTAGTGGCATAAATTTAAATAGGGGCTTTATCGAATTTAATACTGAATCAGTTCCCCTAAAAAAAGATTGAATATTGACCAGTTGCAAATTCAGTAGTAATTTGGTTTATGTTTATTAATTACCCGCAGTAAATAGATTGATTTTTAAAAGCTGCTGTATCCCAGCATTCTTTAAAAAACAAATAGTTCCAACTAAAAAGAAAGTTTGGTTGATAATGTACTTTATTTTTGAAATACTGTATTAGCTTCTCATTTAGATTAGCAAGGACAATTGTTTGCAGCTACAATACCAGTAAATTATACTGAAACCAATTGTAATTGTACCAATTGTGCAAATACAGTTCTTCTGTTGTTTGGTCAGGCACTGGCATCACATGTACACAAAAATATGAGTGCAAAGGTATAAGATAGTCAAGATAGATATGACTGAATGTAGTTATGAGTCTTTCCAGGTTAGTGAATTGTAGAAGCAATTTGTGGCCTTGATTTTGCTATGCTAATAATGATGAAGCCACCAGCACTCACTGTTATTACATGGTAAAACTGATAGCAACTTCTGGTGTCTGCAAATGCACAGTTAAACAGGAAAAGCCAGAAGTTACTACTAGAGATACTCCATTCCTCCACAGGGTGGCACTTTTTTTTATTCATTCCAGGGATGTGGGTACCGCTGGCTCAGACAGCATTTATTGCCCATCCCTAATTGCCCTTGAGAAGGTGGTGGTGAGCTGCCTTCTTAAACCACTGCAATCCATGAGGGGTAGTTACACCCACAGTGTTGTTAGGAAGGGAGTTCCTGGATTTTGACCCAGTGACAGTGAAGTAACAGTGATATAGTCCCAAGTCAGGTTGGTGTGTGGCTTGGATGGGAACTTGCAGGTGGTGGTGTTCCCATGCACCTGCTGCCGCTGTCTTTCTAGGTTGTAGAGGTCAGGGGTTTGGAAGGTGCTGTCTAAGGAGCCTTGGTGCATTGCTGCAGTGCATCTTGTAGATGGTACACACTGCTGCAACTGTGCGTCGGTGGTGGAGGGAGTGAATGTTTGTGGATGGGCTGCTTTGTCCAGCTTCTTGAGTGTTGTTGGTGCTGCAATTTTTAAAAAGCACAGCACCTTTACTTTAAATAAAAACTTAAAATTACTTAAATTACTTAAAATAAATACCGACCTTTCACCCCCAAACTTATTAATCTTTGCCCTTCAACCCCTTCCCACCATCCCCTCAGCCAATGTAAACACTTTTCCCTGCTACCCCCCACTCCGATAATTTCACTCCTCCCCCCTCCCTACCAGTGTCATGCCTCAGAACTCCGAATGGAGTTCCAAAGACGCAAGAGTTCCGGCCAGCAGCCAGAATATCGGTGTGGGATGGCCATCCAGACAGTTTATTTGCAGGTAAGTTTATTTTCATGTGTTTTAATTAACTTTGATATTAAAATGAAGGGGGCCGCACCAAGGCCTCGCCACCAGCGGTAAAATGCAGTGAGGCCTTTTCAGCATCAGGGATCGTGGTGAGCCTCTCCCGGAAGAATTTTCCAGGCACCCCTGCCAAAATCCCAGACATCGGAGGGCTAGTAAAATTCAGCCCCTTATTTCGCTTCCTGTACAATTATTTAAATGTAATTTTTATTTTCTGATTTTTTTGACTTTGCAGACTGTGTGTCAGTGAGAATCCTTCAATCTGATTGGTTAAAAAGCTCCCTGCTGCTTTCTCTGTTGCCAGATGTCACAGATCTCCGGTAGAGTGTGCTGCATTGGATTAAATGTCTGACGTCAGAAAGTCTCCACTGACAAGCCTCTGAAAGGTCTCTGGCCAACTGTCGGTGAGGTGGACAGTGAAAGCCATTCCTTCACCACTCCCAGTAAAATCTGGGCCGTGTCATAGATTTGTGGAAATATATCAATTCTTCCAATTAGACATTTTGACAGGAGCTTATCTTTACTGTCATAGATCCCTAGCCAAAAGTACAACACTTTAAGGCCCAAGTAGAAGTTATACTTAGTTGCTTTTTAAAAGAGAGGTTATATTGTCGTAATATTGCCTATGAGGAGAGCACAATAGATTTTTAGAAGCTTCATAACATTCACTTTGAATCTTCAGAATAGTGAGCATGTGGTTTTTACAGCAACAACAGCACCTTTATATATAGCACCTTTAATGTAGTGAGCTGTTGCAAGGCACCTCACAGTAGCATCATTAAACAAAATGTGACACCGAACCACATTAAGGGATATTTGGAGACATAGCCAAAAGGTTGGTGAAAGAGGTAGGTTTTAAGGAGCATCTTAAATGAGGAAAGAGAGGTAAGAGAGGTGGAGAGGTCTAGGGAGGGAATTCTAGAGCTTAGAAACTAGGCAGCTGAAGGCATAGTGGAGCAGTTAAAAATCGGGGATGCCAAGGTTGCGAATGGTCTGATTCTGCCTTGGCAGTGGCCAGGGAGAGGGATGGAGTCAGTGGATAGGGAACAAAGTTTGTGGCAGGGACCGAAGACAATGGATAAACAAATAAAGTAAATAGCAGAAGTGTCCACAAGTCTCTTTAAATATGGTGTGCCTCATAAAATAAAACCAGGTCATTAAGTAGAACATTTTCAAAAAAAGTATCTATACTGGATAGTCAGTGTGCAGTATTTTAGCAATGAGTTAAAGAATTTTCTCTATAACCTTGCAGAGATGACATCACATACTCACAACCTGCTCACTGAAACCACAAAAATTTACTAACAGTGGAACCCGCTTTCTCCCTCGGGTCTCATCAGTACATGCTCCATGAGCTTCCGGTGCTGGTCTCGCCACTACAGTCAGCTTGCCCAAGTGAAGACTTCAATATCAGGCTCCCTGCCTCACCAGTAGTGGGGGTAGGGCTGAATAACGGTTAGTAAAATAATCAAGGCCGAAACTCCAGTGCAGTACTGAGGGAGCGCTGCACTGTTGGAGGTGCTTTCTTTTGGAGGAAATTTTAAATTGAGGCCCCATCTGCTTGCTCGGGTGGATGTTAAAGTTCCCATGGCACTATAACAAAGACGTGCAGGGGAGTTATCTCCAGTGTCCTGGACAATATTTATCCCTTAATCAACATTACAAGAACAGATTATCTAGTCATTATCACATTGCTGTTTGTGGGAGTTTGTTGTGTGCAAACTGGCTGCCATGTTTCCTACATTACAATAGTACCTACACTTCAAAAAGTACTTCATCGGCTGTAGAGCGCTTTGAGATGGCCAGTGGTCAAGAAAGGTGCTATAAAAATGCAAGTCTTTCTTTCTTTCTTTGATGGTGACTCCTATGATTTCTGGGGGATGGGGTGAGGTGGTACCTCCTGCTCCTCCAACTCCAAAGGAATTTTTAAAAAATAAGCAATGCTCACAGCCACTGATTGACAGCCACTGGGGGCCGCTGAAGATTCTGGAGCTGAGAAAGCCTTGATGACATGGAGACACATTTTTTTCAAAGGGGTCCTCAATAGACGTTAGACCCTTTGAATAGGTAAATGAGGGACCTAATGTAGGTTTAAGCGGATATGCAGCATAAAATGGATGCACAGCACGCTAATTTCAGAGGGGGAATGACCTGTGCCCAATCTGCACGGTCGTTGATCCCGCTACCAAATCTAGGCGGATGCTCAAAAGTCGCATTAGATCCCTTGAATGTGTAACTGAGGAGCCCAACAGCTGCAGAGGACCTCTTTCACTATGAGGGACTAATTTTTAAAAGGAGCCTTCTACAGCCATTAGGTTCCTCTTTGTACATTCAAGAGTCGACCACCGGTTTTGGGCAATCTGTCTGCATATAGCAGTAGGATCAATGCATGTGCAGATTGGCCACAGCTATTTCACTGGTAAATTGGCATGCTTTACACCTATTTTAGGTGGCTGCACATAGTGACATTATTCCTGGTCAGAATGGAGACGATTGGTAATTCCCCGTCAATCATGCTTACAGCCCACAATGCTGTATACGACTTGCATTGATTTAAGCGTAAGTTCTGTTTGTCGCAGTTTGTCGTGACTCTTTTAAAATCAATCCTCTAAATAAACTTTGTTTGTTTTGCTGTTTGCTGAGTAAATAAACTTTGTTAGCTGTAAAATACACCGGCTGTCAGTCCCACCCCACCTTCAACTCATTGGCTGGCATAGTGGTGTTAATAGACAATCTGCCCATTATGGGCTGGAAAATGGGCACGATGCATGCCAGTTTCTACCCCAATATATTGTGGTGGAGAAATTAATTCGCATAGTGCTACATCTAGTGGTGCTACACAGACTATGTCGGTTCTCAAAGGGTAAGCGGTGCTGCGGGATGCTACCTGCATGTCCCACGCAGTATTCTTTGACAATATCCATTGGGAATTGGCGTAAGGCTGCGTAGCAGTGCAATGTGAACAAATTTCTCCCCCTATATTCTTCACTTCACAGTGGGATGGTTAAACATTTAACAGATTGGTGAAAAAGAGAATACAACAAAACAATGACAGTGAAGTCACACAACAGATGCAAGTAAAAGCACAAAGGGTCCAGACCAACCAAAACAAACATTCACATGAATATTGTTTCCTCATTTAAATTGCTCAGTATATAATGTTTACTTCTTCTCTCTGTCCTCTCGCTGCACTGAAAAAGCATCCCCTAAATCTGACTTGTCCGTATCATTCTTTATTGATCTTATTCTTGTATCTTTGAAAAACAGACATTTGTAAAAAAAGGAAAGGAATTAAATGAACCATTTAATTAGTATTAGAACCAACAATAATTAAAGCCTTTTCCTATCCCACTCCAAGCTGTGCTCTAAAATCTATTAAGGTTTTAGCTTTTTTTGTCTGAAAAGTCTTTAAATTAGAGGCTTTAAGGAGATCAAAATCTTTCACCAGCCGCACAAACAGCCCCAGGTAACAGAGTGCTATGCTCCTGTGAGGGTTATCAAACCAAGGCCGGGCCTTTCAGGCAAAGTAAAACCTTCCACTGGGAAGCATCTTCAAGTAGCTTGTTCCACGAGTCTCCTGGATTATCTCCACAATACCAACCCGTATCATCTGGCTTTAAACTTCAACCCCTGTGGCAAATCACATACAGAATTCTTTTATTTTATATTCTTTAGCTTGGCCTCATTCGTGCCCGTTCCCAGCAGCCTTCAACATGGCCTGCATCCCACTGCATAGCACCAGGCTGGATTAATGCTGCAAGCCAATAGCTGGGGGTCAGGATTAGGAATCAGGCCTGGTCTTACTGCCCATAATTAAGGTTTTTTTTAAAAAAAAAGAAACCCCTGAAAAATTCATTAAAAAAAGAATGTCTTTAACATCAGACACTGCCTTGGGTGATGGAAGCAGAAAAGATAAAAAAGAAAAGAAACTGAATTGTGGTTGCCAGAATTCTCAGGAGATCAGGCTTTGAGTAATATTTTTAAACTAATTAAAACTAGACATACTTTATTCATGTACTGAACACAAACATACACCATAACATGGGGAGAGCCAAACATAAATTTCTACATCAAATAGACAAGAAAGATTGTTCAAAATGTGTGTGTTTGAAGAATTGCCAAATAGAAAAGACTGTTGCACCTTTGCATTCTTGCTGCATTGCCTTAAACCTTACTGCTAGCCTCGATTTCATTCTTTGCTCACTTTCACCCCACTTGGGGTATTAATTGTAGCATTTGCTGTGTTAACTGTGGAGACCTCCTAAATGTGTCACCAAACTTGGTTTAGAAATTTTATAAGCCCAAGTGAGTTAATGTGGCTGGTTTACACTGAGCCTAATTTTAAACAGAATCTGATAGAAACTCGAAACAAACAGTTGGAGATTCATTTGTCTCTTTCAAATATCATCACTTTGATTTTTATTCTGTTTTGTTACAAACTCGAAATTGTAGATTATTGAAAACAGCCCCACTTTGTAGTATTTTCATCAGAAATGTTATTTCTTCAAAGTCACCTTCATAAGAAGAAATAACACAAGCCTTTTTTTCTGTATATAAAAATGAGTTACACCATGAAACATATATGAAGAAATTCAGAAAATATGAAGAAACATTTTAAATTTAATCCAGCTGCTAATCCTTAAAGGACTTGTGGCATACATGAGTTTCTTGAAGAAACTTAAAGAGTGAATAGGGATTAGAAAGCAGTCTCAAATTGCTCCCAGTCTGACCTATCTGTCCTTGGCCTCCTGCAGTGATACAATGGAGCTCAAGGTAAGCTTAAAGAACAGTACCTCATCTTTCGATTAGGCACTTTACAGCCTTCCAGACTTAACATTGAATTCAACAATTTTAGATCGTAACTTCTCCCCTTATTTTGTTTCACTTTTCTTTGCTGGTATTGATTTTTCTCTTTTTTTTCTTTTTTCCTTCCTTCTGGGTGGCAGCTGTTCATGATGCTGCCATTCACACCTCCTCTAGACACTTTTATTTCTTCACTTGTCCCATTGTCACTCGTTTCCACCTTGCACCATCAACTATTTTGTCATTTAATCTCTGCTGCCTTTCACCCTATCAGAGACCTTCCCTTTTGTTCTTTTTACCACCCTCACACCTTTCACTTGTTTAAAACCTATCACATGTCTAACTTTTCCCAGTTCTGATGAAAGGTCATTGACCTGAAATGTTAACTCTGTTTCCACAGATGCTGCCAGACCTCCTGAGCATTTTTAGCATTTTCTGTCTTTATCTCTAATTGAGGAGTTCAGGTTTTCTTATAGAGCATAAGGATGAAGGCTCAGCAGTTTATACTTTACTACAAGCCAAAGACTAGGGGTGTGAAATTAGAGTTCGTCAATAGCACAAAACAGGTGATGGGGCGGCACAGTGGCGCAGTGGTTAGCACCGCAGCCTCACAGCTCCAGGGACCCGGGTTCGATTCCGGGTACTGCCTGTGTGGAGTTTGCAAGTTCTCCCTGTGTCTGCGTGGGTTTTCTCCGGGTGCTCCGGTTTCCTCCCACAAGCCAAAAGACTTGCAGGTTGATCGGTAAATTGGCCATTATAAATTGTCACTAGTATAGGTAGGTGGTAGGGAAATATAGGGACAGGTGGGGATGTTTGGTAGGAATATGGGATTAGTGTAGGATTAGTATAAATGGGTGGTTGATGATCAGCACAGACTCGGTGGGCCGAAGGGCCTGTTTCAGTGCTGTATCTCTAATCTAATCTAATCTAAATCAGTAGCCTGTTTTACAAACCACTCAAAGTTCAAATTCGCCTGTCAGCCTTCCCAGCTCCAGTGAAAATAGCTTTATCTTTGCAACTTTCTTTTCATAACTGTAACCTCACATCCTTGAGAACATCTTATTTAATCTATGCTGCACCATTTCCACAATAACATACGATAACAATTTTAAACTAATTAAAACATAATCTTTACATTATTTCTATAATGGGATGTACCAAACTTCATGCCGTATTCTAACTGCAATCTACTAAGGTCTAATACAAGTGGGGTATTGGCTCCTTGCTTTTGTATCTGCATCTCTAAACACAAAACTAAGATAGCTTTTCACTTTTTTGATAGCCTTAGCTAAGTGCGCGAACTCATTCAACGATTTGTGTATCAACACAACAAGGCTCCTCCACTTCATTTAAAATCTCACCATTTAAGGTTCATTTTCTTCCCCTATTCGTACTTTGTAATGTATTGCTTCGCATTTTTATATCAGACTTCATCTGACACCTGCCTGCCTAACCTACAAGCCTATGGATCCTCACCTGCAGATTTTCACAGTCCTTGTTCTAATTTACCATACTAACTAATTTGGGATCATCAGTAAAATTTGAGATTGACCTCTCAATCCCTAAGTCTATGGGCTGAATTTTACAGACCCTGCAATGTCGGATTTCGTGGCTGTGGGGGCAGAAAATGCCTCTGGGAGAGGGCCGACATGCACCCAGACGCCAGGACGGCCCAGCCCAATATTGCCTGCAGTGGCGAGGCCTTGTGGCGGTGCCCCCTCACCGCTCGGAGACGGAAGCACCATTTAAATACTTAAATAAATTTAAATCATTGAATTAATTATATTCATGTTCCCACCGTCTGTCCTGGTGCAATCTTCGTGCCTCTGGCCAGCACTCTCGTGCCTTCAGATCCCCATCCAGGGAACCGAGGCAGAATACTGGAGGAGATAAGTTCTCAGTGCGGGAGGCGGGGGAGCGGGGTCAACGTAATATCATTGGTGTAAGGGATGGTGGGAAGGGCTATAGTTTAAAGTTTATGCACTTTGTGGGGGTGGAAGGTCAGGTGGACAAGGTAAGTGTTTTTGCCGGAGAGAGGGCAAGTAATTAATTTTATGGTTATGGAGGGGGTGAGAGAGGGGCAAAATAATTTTTAAATAATTTTAATTTTTTATTCAATGTTTCTTTAAAATATTTAAATTGAATGGCAGGGCTCGAAGCCCTTTAAAAATGGAGTCAGCGCCTGCGCACAGGCAGTTGATACCATTGCCGGGGACGGACAGCCTGCCCCTCCATGTCATTGGGGGGAGGGGGCAGCCTGCCCGACTATTTAAATGAGCCGCCGTTCTTAATATCACGGTGGCTCTGCGACATGCGGGCCACACGGGCGGGTTGCCATTGTTGGCGGCAAGAATGTAAAATTCAACCCTATAAGAGAGTGTTTCCAACACACCTTCCAATGGAATGCCAGTCACCACATCTTTCCTATCCAATAAATATTCTGTCAAGGTTCACTCATGCAGAATCAACACTTTCGACAAGATACCAAATAGCACTGGTGAAACTGTACACCAGGAAAACCAGTGCCTTCAGGCATGGTGGGAAAAGAGGAAAATCTTGGAAAAAAGAATGGGAATTTCTGTTTCAATATATATATAGGTCATGATAAGGCTGTTGGCATATAAATGAGATGTGTACATTTTTGATGTTGCAGATCTATTTAAATACAGTTAATGGCTGCTACTTACATCAATTGCACACATTGTTAACATGATTGCTTGAAAAATTGTCATATGCGTTTTCACTTTTGTCTTCTAATTGATGTCAGCAGGCAATAGAACAGATGGACTATTACAAACTGGCGTCCCAAAGCACAGAATCAATTCAGCTCAAGCACTCACTAAAATGAGTTAAAGGGTTTACAATGTGTTTTTAATTAACAACCAAATGCAACAATAAAATATATACTGACCTTAACTTCGTGTTACCTGGGTTACTGCCCCTTTGGCTTTGGGTATGGCATAACTCTTGGGAATAGTTTACTACTGTGTTCCTGAATTACAGTCAATATGAATATATTTAGAGAAGGATAAATCTCCCTTCCTACTCATGGCTCTGGTTTTAAAGCCTGGAAAGTCCATGTACCTGCAAAGTCAAATCCTAACCTCTGGGGTCAGCCTCCCTCAAACGCAGTTACATTGCTCACCCCCCATTTACATAAACACATTAGATGATAGGGGTAAGCAGGCATAGGCCAAGAAAGAATCAAGACTCTTTTCCTCGCCTCCTTGTAACCGCACTATGCCTCTCGGAAATGTTAATATTCACTTAACAACATGGAGTAGATCCTGACATAGTTGCTACTCTCCCTCTAGGATTAGATGTACATTCAGGACAGATCTGCCCACCAAGGAGAAGGTTCTTCTTAGACCCATTAGAAAAAATTCTGGCCAACTGCCGGCCTTCTTGAAGCTCCTCCTGAGATTGCATCCCTCGCCCAGGCGTGACCTACTGGCCTGCTTGGCGTGTGAATTGGTTAATTTCCATCCTCCCAGAACCATTGAACTGCAGATCCAGGCCTTAAAATGCCTTGAGCTTCACATCAGCATCAACTAACAGTGCAGTAGTCGCTGGCCACAACTTGAAAATCGCTCCCCTATACGTCTACAGTGAATGTGCAAAGGATTTACAATACACTGTTTAGATTTAGTTTAGAGATACAGCACTGAAACAGGCCCTTTGACCCACCGAGTCTGTGCCGACCATCAACCACCCATTTATACTAATCCTACACTAATCCCATATTCCTACCACATCCCCACCTATCCCTATCTATTTCCCTACCACCTACCTATACTAGGGGCAATTTGTAATGGCCAATTAACCTATCAACCTGCAAGTCTTTGGCGTGTGGGAGGAAACCGGAGCACCCGGAGGAAACCCACGCAGACACAGGGAGAACTTACAAACTCCACACAGGCAGTACCCAGAATCGAACCCGGGTCCCTGGAGCTGTGAGGCTGCGGTGCTAACCACTGCGCCACTGTGCCGCCCCATGCTTACAGTAATAGCTTTAGTCCTGCAAACCAGATTACAAAAAGGTCTGATATGCATCAGAAAAGTTGCAAAAAGAATTGTAAATTATTGCAATTATAAAGGGAGAATGAGCAATAAATAAAAGTTACAGAGGCTCAAGGATCAAAGTAAAGGTATGGGGATCTCATTGAGATACATAAAATATTAAATATCTAGAAAAAGTACAGAGTCAATCCAGAATATTATTCAAAATAATGTAAGGTTGTAAACGCAAAAGCCTTAAATCTAAACTTGTGAAAAGTTAATTTAGAATAGATAAGAAGAATTTATTTACCTACATGTTTAGAATAGATTGTCAAGTAAATTAATACCAAGACATTAGGGGCATTCAAAATGCAGTTAGGCTAAGCTGCAGGATCAAGGGTACAAACAGATGAGTTTTGATGGTCTGACTGACCTTTTCTGGTGCTTGAATGTATGAATCATCAACAGTTAGACTTTGTTATAACTTCAGTTTCTATGCCGAGGGTAAGACTTGTCCTTTTTAAAGGTATTTTATTCTTTGATGCTTCTGGATCTTTTCTGCATGTACCATCTGCAGCAAGTAGGGTAGGCAGCCATCCCATTTGAGTTGTCCCAGGAATGGCTGCCCCTTCCACCTATTAGGAGAGAGTGAAGTTTCTACTCAAGGCCTCCCCAAGCTATGGGAACCATAGCGTTCTGTGAAAATGAACATGTCTCATGACTCCGTGCTCAAATTGTTTCCAAAGAGCAATGTGTTTACCTCTGTTTCAGATTAATCGTGACTGAAAATTAGAGGATTCAAAATGGAGCTCATCTCATGAACGGTCATCAGCCTGAAATGTTAAATCTGTTTCTCATTCCACTGATGCTGCCTGACCTGCTGAGTATTTACTGCATTTTCTGTTTTTATTTCATCATAACACATATGTTCCCTGCAATAGATATGACTGACAATATTGATGCTTCACCTACACGGATAAAAGTTGGAAAAATGCCAAATGCCAAACTACCAGAAATAAAAAAAATTTGTTCAAATTTGAGAGATATTTCCATGTGGGAATTGGCAGCAGAGAAGCAGAGCTATAATAACAGCATGCACTGGGACATGAAATTGATAAAATTATGAAAATCTGGCAATCCTGAAGTTATATTCTTCTATTAAGTCTGGGGAAGAGGGGGCATTATTATCTGAGCGATGTGCTCCCCCAGATGCTCAGCCCTTGCCACAATCCTGCAGAGAAGGTTATTTATCCTCAAAATTGGATTCATGTACCTTGACACCTCAAACCCATGTGTCATCATCAGCATGCAAATGAAATCCATGCATCCTGATTATTCCCAAGATGGGAAATATAGTTAGCATTTGCTGCTTATACCCTGAAGGAAGTTGAGAGGATTAAATGAAGAAAAAAAAAACTTTAAATCAGGTTCACATCCTGCATAACCTTGTGTTTTTCTTAAAGGAAAAACTACCAGTGCTGCCTGGAAATGGAAGACGTACCATTTATTAAGATTGCTTTAATTATATTTTTTTTTCTGGTTTTTTCCAGTGAAATCCATTACCTTCACTTGATTCCCTTTCAGCTGGGGAGAGGGGACAGTTCAAACTATGTTATCTCACAACTGCTGTTTGATTAGCAGACAGAGAAAGGGCTACCATCTTGCGAAATGTAACAAATAGGAATCAAATCAAGGGAAAAGATTGATGCTATTGTTTCTCATTATGAAAATTGAGAAATCTAATAAAAAATACTTCTTAGAATCATACAGCTCAGAGGAGGCTATTCGGCCCATCATGTCAATGTTACTTCTTTGTAAGAGCTATCCAATTAGCCCCATGCCCTTACTCTTATGGCCTGCAAATCTTTCCTTTTCAAGTATTCATCCAATTCCATTTTGAACGTTACTTTTGAATCTGCTTTCAACACCCTTTCAGGCAGTGCATTTCTGATCACAACAACTCACTGCATAAAAAAACTTCTCATTTCCCTACTTGCTAGGTTACACATTGCCAATTTCTTAAAGTTAGTGCCCCTGCCAGTGTTAACATTTATGGTTTCCAGATGTGGTTTTTTTTCCACATACCCATCATATACTGTTCTTATATCATATTAGTTTTTCTTTTAATCCTTCATTGAATAGCAGCAGAGAAGTCATTAGATTTATTATTGAAGACAACTTTACATTCAGAAGATCAGCCTGTGCTTACAAACTCCATCTTGTAGACCGCTTCCAACCATTTGTCTTATTTATGACATAGAATCTTGGATCTTATACTCAAACTAATATATGATTGCACAGGAAATGCAACACCTGCCCTTTCAGCTCCGCCCTTCCCACTGTCCAGGACCCCAAATACTCCTTCCAATTGAAACAGCAATTTACTTGTACTTCTTTTCATTTAGCATACTGGATTCGCTGCTCAAGATGCAGTCTTCTTTACACAGGGGAGACCAAACACAAGTTGGGTGATTGCTTTGCTGAACATCCCCTTTCAGTCCACAAACATGACCGTGAGCTTCTGGTTGCTTGCTATTTTAGTTCTCCATCCCATTGCTACAGCAACCTCACCATCCTCAGCCTCCTACACTGTTCCAATGAAGCTGAATGGAAGTTCAAAGAACAGCACCTCATCTTTCACATAGACACTTTACAGCCTTCTGGACTCAACATTGAGTTCAACAATTTCAGATCAGTACCAACGCTCCCATTTTTCAGACAGAAAGTGCTGGTATTGATTCTGTTGTTTAAACACTCCTGCTTTCTGCCTTATCGTAGACTTTCCCTTGTGTTCTTTCCTCCCCTCCCTGCCTCTGCACTTGCTTAAAAACTGTTATATATCTGTAACTTTTTCCAGTCCTAATGAAAGGTCACCGACCTGAAACATTAACTCTGTTTCTCGCTCCACAATTGCTACCTAGTCTATGATGACACCTATTGCATTTGAAATTAATATTTGCAATTATTACAAGGTCATCTTATGATTTCTCATTGAAATATCAGTCTTGTATCACATCTATTTTGTAATGCAGAATCTGTGCCCTTCTTGAAACTAAAAGTTATCTACAAATAATTAAATTTAGAATCTTCATCTTTCTAATGCATCTATGTAAGTCTTTCTGGACACTGAAAGATAAATTTGATGATCTTATTCTTCTAGTGGGGAAGCTGTGCTTGAAGAGAATGGGGTTCAGAGACGGCTGAACTCCTTGAAAGCACAGCTTCCCACTGGGAGAGATGGAATGTAGAATTAGCCCTTTCATTTCATCCTTAGATCTTTTTACTCTGGTAATTCTACTTGGGGATGGATGTTACCTTATCCCTGCATTTCCGATGACATTTCTAAGGTCCGCCTCTTCACAAAATTTCAAACAATATTTTGCTCTCTGCTCTTTTCAGTGCCTTACCATCTCTAAATTACCAGTGTCCATAAATTTATTCTCGATAGATAGAATTGCTGCGACTGTCCCTTCCATGAGTAGTTACAATAATGGAACATTGCAGTAAACTAGGGGGCTCTTAGAAACATTATTCCCACTACTCCATGGCTTCCTTGTCAGATGTCTGGATGGCTAGAATTTCAGATTTCTGATTTGATTGTTTATTAATCCCCTGCTTAATTATCGCTAGAGGGGTTATATTTTCTTCACTACACAACTCTTAGGCCTGTTCTGTATTGCTTCTCCTGACTCATTCATCTGTATTGCTTTGCCTAAATTACCTCCTGTTCCCTCAGCAGCATTTCGGCCATTATCTGATATTCCTCAAATGATTCTGCCCTTATTAGTGATTCTGATCAATGGTTTCTTTTGTTCTGTACACTTGCAAAACATGTTTTCCATAAGCCACATATAGTTTAATCTGTTTAATTGTAGAATCTCACAAATATATTAATTGCAGGTCCTTTACCCTTCAGCCATTCAGCATTTTTGACATAATAGGAACATTTTCTGAGATGCCACTCAGAAAATGTATCCTATGCTTTCAGAAATAAGTTGTTCTTAATTTATGTTGTTTTTTTAATAATAGAACTAAATGATGAAGTGAAAACAACTAGATTTAGGATAGTTGAAACAAATTGTCTTTCCTTATAACCTTTATCTTACAGATTGATTCGTGTAGAATTTGATCCTGACTGTAGCTGTTTTCAGGGCAGCACAGTGGCGCATTGGTTAGCACCGCAGCCTCACAGCTCCAGCGACCCGGGTTCAATTCTGGGTACTGCCTGTGTGGAGTTTGCAAGTTCTCCCTGTGTATGCGTGGGTTTTCGCCAGGTGCTCCGGTTTCCTCCCATAGCCAAAGACTTGCAGGTTGATAGGTAAATTGGCCATTATAAATTGCCCCGAGTATAGATAGGTGGTAGGGGAAAATAGGGACAGGTGGGGATGTGGTAGGAATGTAGGATTAGTATAAAAGCGTGGTTGATGGTCGGCACAGACTCGATGGGCCAAAGGGCCTGTTTCAGTGCTGTATATCAAAATAGAAATGGCAACAAAAATGATCATTTCACTCACAGACACCTGAAATACATGCCACAGTCAATATAGTCTCTAATGATTTTCGGACATCTCGGGCGACTGCCTTAAACAAGCATTATACCCTTTGCTAATGAGGGAAGTAACACCTGTTTCGGATCTCTGAACAAAATTTGTCCGCACTGCTCTGCTCAGGAGGGTAAATATCGGTTATGTGGTCTGTTTTCAGCTCTATAACTAACAGCACACTCCCGCTTCTCCCACATTCACAGCAAGATAAATAAGAAAACAAAAATACTTTCTTTTTGGTGGCATATACTTGTTAAACTACAGTTATCCCATCAAAAGCTTCTATTCTCACCCCCATTCCAGTAGCCTGTTTTATGCCCAAAAATGGACCATAATGAATTTTAACCCAATTACTCCAGTTTGTGGTTAACTTGTTGCTTAACTATAACAATAATACATCGCTTTCTTTGTGTTAAAGGAACACCTTTAATTTTTTTTCTTGTTTTTTTTCTTTTTCTATATTTAAATTTTCACCCTTAAACTGATGCCTCGTTACAGGAACTATAGTAATAATCTGTTTTATTTATTGCAGTAAGATGCAGGTAGTGCGTAAAAAATAAAAGGTTATAAAAGTATATTTGTAATATGGATACCTGAGTGAAGAGCAGCAGGAATATTGGTAACTAGATAAAATGGGTTTATGATGATGAAAGGGTTAAGAGGAATATGCCATTCAAACCATACATATATTAATGCAGTGAAAGGACAAGGTTTAGCCCCGCTTTAGGAATTAGGGTTCTTATGTCTTGAGATACAGGCATTCACAAGCTTCTCTGCGGTTCCTGACACTGGAACACAGGATTAGTTTCTCTCATGTGAAATCTAATCTGTTTGATACTTGGAGAGTGATAATGTTTTTGAAGTGTTTCACAGGATTATGGTGCTGACCCACGGCCTACACTGCCACTCTCTGCACATGCACTGCAATAACTACATTACTGGAATTAAGCTCTTCTTTTCTCATTAAATTACAAAACTAGGCAAACCTGCATGTCCAGACACTTGTCTTAAGAAACTCACCTTTCTCAGGACCCGGGTGACCAATTAAAAATAAAAAGGAATGAGCAACTATGTGTTAATGTGAACAGGAAGACAGAGGGAGGGGCAGGTTTTCATGGGAGGTGAGATCTTTGCAGGAGGGAGGGTCTGAGTTTGGTGATGGACCCGAACATCGTAATCAGTGTGGGGCCTAGCCAATTTCAAGCATCAGGCCTCATTGCCATATGCTTGGCAGCCTGGCAAGCAATTTGCATCAGCAGCAGATCACCCACTCGCTTGACTGGCTGTTTCTCAGCGAAAATACCAAACCTCTCCTCCCTGTGCTTCTGCTTCAACCATTCCTTTGACCAGCTGTTTCTCCTCAGGTGAGGATTTGTTCTCTTCACCTGTCACCTCCAGCTGCACTCCTCTCTGGACAGCTATGTCATGGAGAACACAGCAGGCCACAATCATGTGGGAGACTCTCTCCAGTGCATACTACAGAAAGCCTCAGGACCTATCAAGGCACCAACCTTTACTCCATAGCTCTGGTTACATTTGATCTGCTCAGGCTGCATAGGGCTTTCCTGGGGTGTCACGAGCCACGTTAGCAGGGCTAGCCCTTGTCGCCAAGCCACCATCTTCTGACATTCCTGCAATGGTTAAAAATATGGGAGTGTGGAGCATGGATAATGTTGAACTGCCACAAGGTGAATCATTGCAGCTGCTTGGGTACCTGGCAAAATCCTGCATGATTCTGATAGTGTGATCACATACTAGCTGGACATTAATGGAGTGGAACCCTTTGCAGTTATCAAAAGCTCCTGGCTAGACCTATGGTGCCCTAAAGACAACATGCAAGCAGTCAATTGCACCCTGCCATCTAGGCAAGCCTGCTATTGCTGCCAGCCCCAAGGATCTGTGGTTTAAGCTGTTTTCATCAATTGGGAATGCAATGTCATGGTTCACTCTGTGTGACAAACAAATGGACCACCTACCATGAGACTGTGGTCTCCTTACCACTTGAAAATAGCTTGGTTGTGAGCCAGAAGTGGAATGACAGTTCCTCCTGCACAGTTTGCATTTGACTTTCTGGAGGAAAGGAATAATCCCTAGCAGCCGGAACTGGCACAATCTCAAATGTAATTCAGATAGGGGCTGTGTGTCATTAGTGACATCAGGTTTCCTGAGTTGACCACCTGATTAATGCCACTTCCTACTCCTGCCCACACACTAAGGACAATAGAAGGTCTGAGGCAGCCATTTATAACAATATTTATGGCAATGCTCAGCTGCTATGAGGTAAAGCTTTTAGAAACATTTTTTCACGTTAACTTGTGGCCCTCCAGTTATTAAAGTTCTTCTAGTTGCTATTGTGGGTACTGGACTATAAAAGGGGCTTTTGGCATTGCACTTGTTTCTTCGTTGGGCATGCTGAGAAATCCGACTCTGAGAGGAAAAGAAAGAGGTGGGATACAAAGCTAGAGGAAGGGCATATAAAGGATGTACGCTCAAAGAAATCCTTACCCTCCCTGTTTTCCGGTGTTTTCAAGCCGAAATGTCCCGCGCCAGGATTCCCGTCCCTTTAAAGATAGGGATCCCGCATCAAAGAACTGCCAGCCAATCAGAGGGCTGGCAGTTCAGCAGTATTGGCAACATCACCGGGAGTGGTGGCCACTGCCGGTACTGAACAAGGCCTTAGACCCAGGCCCAATGATGGAGCCCCGGACCTCAAGTAAATGAGATGGGGTCGTCAGTCCAAGGCAAGGAAAGGGCTGGTGGGATGGTGGGTGTGAAGTCCAGGGGGTGGGGGATCCATGGAGTTGTAGGTTTTGCCGGTGGTGGTCCTCCGTGGGCCACAGATTACCCACAGAGGAGGGACACCCCCAAGCCCACAGAGTTTGTGTGTCATTTTACAAGGTGCCCTCCTGTGTGATGAAGGCACTCCCCCACCACTGGTTAGATCCCAGCGGCAGTGGGAAGAGGCCCATTGTGTCTGTTAATAGACCACCTAAGGGCCTCAACTGGCTTCTGGGTGGGAAGGCCATCATTGGCTTATCCTGCCCCTGGAAAAATCACTTGGCGATGGAAAGGTGACAGGCCCTCAACCACTGCTACCCCCCCCACCCCCACGATTTTATGGGACCTCCCCGCCTCCGACCACGCCTCAGTGGGGTCTATAAAATCCAGCCTTGTGTTTCTCCAGGGAGGCTGTGGCAGAGCTATGTCACAGTCTGCAAGGATGACTTGGAGGAAGATGCCACAACTAGCATGGCACTGATACTGCCATCAAGGTCATTGCAACTCTGAACCTTTCAGGTTGCCACAGGACACATCAGCAACACCAGTCAAGCTGCAGTCCACACTTGTACTAAATAGATGACTGATGCTTCTTTTATGCCAAATGAATAATTTTCCCCATGGAAATCTGGAAACAGGATAAATTCACGCAGTGTACTGGTTTCCCCCAAATCTAAGGCATCATTAATTACAAACCCTATAACCTTTGACCTGCTTAATACAATGTGACTGCCATCATAAAAGGTGACTTTCTATTAATGCTTAACTGGTGAGTGATGATCAGAAATGATGATACAGATCTGTGCCCAATATCCTGGCAGCTGCCATGACATGTTTATATTGTACCACTGATCCATTCCCCCACTGTTTTTCCTTAAAGTTCTTCTTAATTTCTTCTTAAAGCAACAAGTTAAAGATTGGCTGCTTGGAGACAAGTGCTATGCCCTGCAAACTTAGCTTATAACAACTCTTTGGGACCCACAGATAGCAGGGAGCTCTGCTACTATCAGTTCCGTGGTTTGACTACAGTCCTCATCAAGCAATCCACTGGAGTCTGACATTAAGCTCCACCTCGGCAATGTTCAGGAAGCAAAATTTAGATGCAACTATACATGCTCATGGAATGTAACACACATGTTCAATACAGAATAGAATTTCAGCATTTTCTGATTACACCAAACTTGGAAGTTTGGCAAACAGTGAGGATGATACACTGCAACAAGACATAGCTAGACTAATGGACTGGACAGACAAGTGGCAGATGGAATTTAATACTGACACGTGTGACGTGACACGTTTTGGCAGAAGGAATAGGGAGAGGCAATATATATTTAATGGCACAATTCTAAAGAATATGCAAGAACAGGGGGACCTGGGGGTGTATGTGTATCAATCTTTAAATAGAGGCATTGAGTACAAAAGCAGGGGAGTTATATTGAACCTTTATAAAGTTCTGGTTAGGCCCCAACTAGAGTGTTGTATTCAATTCTGCTCACCACACTCCAGGAAGGATGTAAGTATCCTTGAGAGGGTGCAGAGGAGATTTACCAGAATGGTTCCAAGGATGGAGAATTTTAGTTAAAAGGTTAGGTTGGAAAAGCTGGGTTTGTTCTCTTTAGAACGAAGGAGGTTGAAGGGAGATTTAATAGAAGTGTACAAGATTATGACAGGCTTAGATAAGTTAGACAAGGAAAAACTGTTCCCATTAACTAATGGTACAAGGACTTTCTTTCTTTCTTCTTTCTTTTGGGCCTCCTTATCTCGAGAGACAATGCATACGCGCCTGGAGGTGGTCAGTGGTTTGTGAAGCAGCGCCTGGAGTGGCTATAAAGGCCAATTCTAGAGTGACAGGCTCTTCCACAGGTGCTGCAGAGAAATTTGTTTGTCGGGGCTGTTGCACAGTTGGCTCTCCCCTTGCGCCTCTGTCTTTTTTCCTGCCAACTACTAAGTCTCTTCGACTCGCCACAATTTAGCCCTGTCTTTATGGCTGCCCGCCAGCTCTGGCGAATGCTGGCAACTGACTCCCACGACTTGTGATCAATGTCACACGATTTCATGTCGCGTTTGCAGACGTCTTTATAGCGGAGACATGGACGGCCGGTGGGTCTGATACCAGTGGCGAGCTCGCTGTACAATGTGTCTTTGGGGATCCTGCCATCTTCCATGTGGCTCACATGGCCAAGCCATCTCAAGCGCCGCTGACTCAGTAGTGTGTATAAGCTGGGGGTGTTGGCCGCTTCAAGGACTTCTGTGTTGGAGATATAGTCCTGCCACCTGATGCCAAGTATTCTCCGAAGGCAGCGAAGATGGAATGAATTGAGACGTCGCTCTTGGCTGACATACGTTGTCCAGGCCTCGCTGCCATAGAGCAAGGTACTGAGGACACAGGCCTGATACACTTGGACTTTTGTGTTCCGTGTCAGTGCACCACTTTCTCACACTCTGTTGGCCAGTCTGGACATAGCAGTGGAAGCCTTTCCCATGCGCTTGTTGATTTCTGCATCTAGAGACAGGTTACTGGTGATAGTTGAGCCTAGGTAGGTGAACTCTTGAACCACTTCCAGAGCGTGGTCGCCAATATTGATGGATGGAGCATTTCTGACGTCCTGCCCCATGATGTTCGTTTTCTTGAGGCTGATGGTTAGGCCAAATTCATTGCAGGCAGACGCAAACCTGTCGATGAGACTCTGCAGGCACTCTTCAGTGTGAGATGTTAAAGCAGCATCGTCAGCAAAGAGGAGTTCTCTGATGAGGACTTTCCGTACTTTGCACTTCGCTCTTAGACGGGCAAGGTTGAACAACCTGCCCCCTGATCTTGTGTGGAGGAAAATTCCTTCTTCAGAGGAAGGACAAGGACTAGGAGACACAGATTGAAAGTTTTGGGCAAAGGATACATGGGGAATGTGAGGAAGCATCTTTTTACACAGCGGGTGGTAATGACCTGAAATTCGCTGCCCACAAGGGTGATGGAAGCAGAGATGATCAATGACTTCAAGAGGAAGTTGGTGGCTGCCTGAGAGAAATAGACTTGCAGGGCTACAGGGATCAAGCCAGGGAGTGGGATTGACAGCATAACTCTGTGGAGAGCCGGCGTGGACTCGATGAGTCAAATAGCCTCATTCTGTGCTGTAAATGACTCTATGATCTTTTCCAAGCTTTTCACTCTAAATTCTCTGTTCCTTTTCCTTTGAGTCAGTCCTCTTGTGCATCCTCACTTCCCTTTGCCTCACCATTGGTGATTATGTGTTCAGCTGGATCGGCCCCACACTGTGGGATTCTCTCCTTAAACCCCTCTGCCTCTCCATCAACCCTCTTGTTCTTTAAGATGTTCTTTAAAGCCCACCTCAGTGACTAAGCTTTTAGTCACCCCTTCTAATATCTCCTTCTTCGGCTTGGCATATAATTTATTTCCTAGCACCTCTTATTTTATTTACATTAAAGGTGCTAGATAAATGCAAGTTGTTGTATCTCACAGACAACACTAGCAGCCAAACACAAAACAATTCATAAATATTTCTCAAATCAATTTGACATGGCTGAGAAAGAACAGTAAATGTAAACAGTAATTTGCAAATTAGATTCTCTGAGTAGAGTTTCCACTTTGGGCGCAATCAGCAATCCAGGGGCAAAGTGCACGTGTTTTCTGAACTGCTTTTATGGTTCAAGGTTCCACTCAAACTCATAATCATAAACATAAAATATTCCATGGACCAGCGTAATTGGACAGTGTTTTAGAATGTAATTGTTCTTTTTCCTTGCTTTAAAAAATATTCCTTGACATATTTAGGAGTGGTAACCTGGTACAGTTTTATTAATACAGCTGAAAATGGGTTTATCACAAAAATAAGCATTTTTAATAAGTGTTTAGTCCTCCACCTGTGAGTAACCTGATTTTAAATAATTGAAAATGGCGTTAAAAGCTATACAGAACCATTTACTAGTTTCATTGGTGTACACTAGTTTAGTTTCTTTGTAAATTAAATATATTTTAAGATTTAAAAGCTTTTAAAATGTGTCTATTAGTGCACTTGCGCCTAAACAAACCAGCTTAATTTTAAGAGCCTCCTCAATGGCCTGCAGATGGGTGCAAATAGTGGAAACTCGCCATGGTGATGAATTCAGTCTCGGGGCGCGGCCAGTTTTATGGCAAGCAATGGCTTCCAGTGCAAGGTTTTTTTTAAACTGGTGCAACAGATCGTGGCAACTCAAGTTGCGCAGAATGTAATTTGAGCTTGAAATTCCGCAATCTTTCGCACTGGTTTGGCCAATTTCAGGCGAATTGCGCTGGGAAAACCAGTGCAACCTGGTGGAAACCTTATCTCTGTGAGAATTCTATTTTGTTGTATACTCAAAAGTATATTTGAAATGTTCCACTTTTGCAGAATAAAGAGTGCCAGTTGGCTTTTGAATTGGTTTTGAACCTGCTGGCATCGATTACTGGCATTATCGCTGATATTAATGATTTACAGCTGAATCAGGCTAAATAGATTTATTGTAACAGGTAGAATTCCTGGTTTTCTCATTTTTAAAACATAGACAGAGAAAAGATGGAAATTTAACCTTAATTTTCATATTACGAAGCTAGAAATGACAGTGATCCTCTTCTCTTTCCTGAATAAAATGTTGGAATTGTGCATTTAAAAGAACAATTCCTAGGTAAATAAGTTTCCCTTCTTGCAGGGTGTCCACTAAACCCACAATAGCATCTATATGATTAGTCAGTCCATTTTGGGCAATTTGAATCTTCTGGTTACCATTGTAGAAGATAAGCTGAATAGTAGGTGGGCACATTTACCATTGATTGGTTAATGTGTTCCAAAAACATTAAATACGCTTCCTGTAATTTCAGAAAACAAGGCTGAAGCATTTGCAACCATCTTCAGCCAGAAGTGCCGAGTGGATGATCCATCTCGGCCTCATCCTGAGGACCCCAGCATCACAGATGCCCACCTTCAGCCAACTCGATTCACTCCATGTGATATCATGAAAAGACTAAAGGCACTGAATATAGCAAAGGCTATGGGGCCTGACAACATCCCAGCTGCAGTACTGAAGACTTATGCCACACCCTTAGCCAAACTGTTCCAGTCTAGCTATAACACTGTCATCTGCCTGCCAATGTGAAAAATTGTCTAGGTATGTCCTGTCCACAAAAAGCAGGACAAATCCAATCTGGCCAATTACCACGCGATCAGTCTACACTCGAAAATTGGCGACAGTGCTATCAAGTGGCACTTAGTATTGACCTGTTCACCAATGCTCAGTTTGGGTTCTGCCAGGGCCACTTGGCTCCAGACCTAATTACAGCTTTGGTCCAAACATGGAAAAAAGAGCTGAATTCAAGAGGTGAGGTGAGAGTGACCGCCATTGACATCAAAGCTGCATTTGACCAAGTATGGCATCAAGGAGCCCTAGCAAATCTGGAGTCAATGGGAATCATGGGGGAAATTCTCCACTGGCTTGAGTGATACCAAGCACAAAGGAAGATGGTTGTGGTTGTTGGAGGCCAAACACCTCAGCGCCAGGACATCACTGCAGGAGTTCCTCAGGGTAGTGTCCTAGGCCCAACCACCTTTAGCTGCTTCATCATGAGGCCAGATGTGGGTATGTTCACTGATGATTGCAGAGTGTTCAGTACCATTCACGATTCCTCAGATGATATAGCAGTCTGTGTTCAGATGTAGCAAGATCTTGACAATATCCAGGCTTGGGTTGATAAGCAGCAAGTGACATTTGCACTATTACAAGTGCCAGGCAATGACCATCACAAACAAGAGAGAATAAAACCATCTCTCCTTGACATTCATCGGCATTACCATCGCTGAATTCCCCCACTATCAACATCCTGGGGGGTTACCATTGATCAGGAACTTAACTGGACTTAACATATAAATACTGTGACTACAAGAGCAAGTCAAAGGCTGGGAATTCTGAAGAATGTAAATCACCAGCTGACTCCCCAAAGCCTGTCCACCATCTACAAGACACAAGTCAGGAGTGTGATGGAATACTGTCCGCTTACCTGGATGAGTGCAGCTCCAACAACACTCAAGAAGCTCGACACCATTCAAGACAAAGCAACCTGCTTGATCGGCACCCCATCCACCACCTTAAACATTCACTCCCTCCATCTCCGGTACACAGTGGCAGAGTGGGTATCATATACAAACTGCATTGCAGCAACCTGCCAAGTCTCCTTCAACAGCACCAACCAAACTTGCGACTTCTATCACCTAAAAGGACAAGGGCAGTAGATGAATTGGAACACCACCACCTGCAAGTTCCCTTCCAAGCCACATACCATCCTGACTTGGAACTATCTCGCCGTCCCTTCACTGTTGCTGAGTCAAAAACCTAGAGCTCCCTCCTTAACAGCACTGTGACTGTGCCTGCACCAGATAGACTGCAGCAGTTCAAAAAGGGTAGCTCACCTCCAGCAGCTTTCCTACAGTCTCATTCACAATAAAACAGATGATACACTGTTTTCTAACATCAAGTGTGTTAAACCATGCAATGGGCAATAGATTATTTAGTCATGAAGGTACAGCTCTGTTCAAAGCGGCTTGTCCCTTAAAGATTACAAAGTTTAATTGCTATGATTTGGAGATCCTGAGATCACTTGGAAGTTCACTTTTGTTCCTGAGGGAAGTTTGCAGATTAGTAGCTGTGCATAAATTTCCACCTCCAGACCAGAAGAAACCAGCATGAAATACTTGTTCAGCATTTTTTTAAAGTCTGTTGATACTTTGATGTGTGACAGGCTCAAAAACTCTTGTGTATAGATAAACTGAGCCAGGAGTTCAAATTTCATTCGGTCCCCTTTAAAATGTCCTGATGTCTGGTCTAATCCGGACTGCCGTGGATGCGTAAATTTTATATTTTCATGCACAACCAAGAAAAGAACTTGCAAGTTAATTCTGGCAAGAAGAGAGGGGAGTTCATATGATTTATTGAGAAGTACAAAAACATCCTCCAAGCTTGTAATTGTTCTAATTGCAGTTAGATTGCTAAAAGAAAATAACAATGTTTTTACAAACCTAATTAAAAACATATTATCTCAATAGTGGGTATCTATGATTAATGAATTTATCCCATTTATGAAGGAAGCCTGAATATATTTCACCACTTGTGAGTTACTGACTCTTCCTTTAGAATGGAATAAATTCTGCATTTCACAACTCTCCACTGTGTGTTCCTTCTTTCTGTGTGTGTGTCGATAACTATAGCTTCTGTTCTTTCTAAGTTTACTTGGCAACAGCTCTCACACTTTGATTAAATGCCATGGCCCGTGGCACTTAATCAGCACAAAAACCATTTATTGTCTTGTACACTTGGGACTGGCAGGCATTATCGCTTAGATATATTAAGTATAAAATGCAGTATGTAGTGGAGTACATGCTGATAGAAGTACATGTTATAAATATATATTGTGCAATTATTTATTTACTTTAAGGGAAAAGGCTCCAGAATAGAGATGAGCAAAAAAAAGTTCAGATTGTCAAACTCATTAAGGGGCCACAGGGGGAGAATAGCTGCTTATTTTTTATTCTCAAATTTGTTTTCCAAAGCAGAAATAGTAGTTATTATAGCAAAGCAAATCTATAATGTAACATATTCCTTAAATGAGTTATTTATTTTGTGATGAAAACTTAATATGCTGAATATTGATTTTAATTCATCGGTTGGAACCCTACATTAAACTTTTAAAAAGGAAAGCTGGAATCCCAAATTCAACTTCTAACAAACTGGCAGCTAAGATGACCACCACAATTTTCATTGAAATACCTCATATTCCGAGGTATCAAAGTAAAGACACATGTCTAAGTAGCCCTCATTCAGAACAATGACTTGAACAGTTGAGTGAATTATCTGATATCGCTCTCGTTAGCAAGACATTCAAAGCCATCTTGGAGCATTCATTCTTGGTGACGAATCTCCTGTGGCTGAACATTGAAACAATAAGACCTGAGAGAGATTTGTGATTCATAGACTTGGATTGCATTAAAGTGGAAAAAAAGAATACACTGAGGGAATCATGTGACAGTATCCCCAGTCTGTGTGAAAACTTGGAGTTTCTGTTACATACAGAAGGCAAGCGTTGAGAGCTAATCAGTGCAGGACCCCAACGGGACTGTCTTTCTCTCTCTCTCTCTCTCTCTCTCTCTCTCCAGGTAACACTGCAAGTTTCGAACCTGTCCAAGTCTATTATTGCTACAGACAGAGACCCCAGGGAGAATACCATTGACATCACTGTCTCCAAGAAAACCCTGAACCAGGTTGACCAGCTGCAAGTGTACTGCCAGGAACTTCAGGATCACATCTTCAGTCAGAAGACAAAGGAATTACCGGACCCAACAGACTGTATACTATTTGTGTGAGTGTGAAAGTCAGAGCGTAGTTTATTATTTTACTTATATCGGGTTTTGATTTTAAGTACAATAAACTAACCTCTTTCTTGTTTAAACTCAAGAAACCTGTCTGATTTGTTCTTTTATGATCATAACGCATAAAGGGTTTAACACTCACTGAATTGGTAAGCACATCCACTGTTTAAAAATGAACAAACCCTGTTGTGGTCAAACAAGGAGAGGGACAAGAGGGCAGCCTTTCGACCCCCCCTCAACTAATCTTAACAGAAAGTAGGGGGCTCAGCCAGGATCAAAATCCAAAGACAAACGAGAAATTGGAAGTGGGAAACCAACTTGATCCCTAGTCAAAATTTAAAAACTTCAATACAGGTTTTATTATGGTATTCAGTGCCAGAGTACTAAAATGTCCACATTCGAGGCCAGTACCTTCCTAGAACAGAGTGATGTAACTTGGGACAGGTTACAAGTCCTATCTATTGAAGAGTTGAGGAATGTAGCTGGGCAGTCAGGGATTACTATCCATCCAAAAGCTAGGAAAACTAAACTCTAAAACATGTGGCCAACCATTTTGCACTTGAACCTGAAGACTCAGAAACTTGTTTAGAGTCAGAAACAGACAGGGTAACATTAGCTAAGATACAGCTAGAATGGAGGAGACTAGAATTAGAGTTCCAGAAGGAGAAAGAGGAGAGACAGTATCAGGAAAAGGAAAAAGAAAGCTTTCCAGAAAGAGAAGGAGGAAAGGAAGTTAAGGCAGCGTGAACTAACTAGGGGAAGACTCAATGAAACCAGTGAAAGCACCGTGAGTGAGGGAACTACCCCTAGCTCAGGGCCAAGTGATGAGCTCTTAAAGTTCTCCCAGTTGATACCAAAGTTCAATGAGGAGGATGTGGAAGCATTTCTCGTCTCTTTTGAAAAGCGTGCAAAATAGCTGAGGTGGTCAACAGGCAGCTGGATCCTGTTATTGCCAAGCAAACTAACAGGAAAAGCCCATAAGATTTATTCACTGTTGCCTGATGAGAGTTCATCAGACTATGAGATGACTAAAAATGCTATTCTGGGCCAATATGAGCTGGCACCAGAGATGTACCACCAAAAATTCCAAGCCCTCCAAAAGCAGCCTGAACAAACTTACCTCAGGTTTGAAAGAGTTAAGCAACTCGCTTTTGACCAGTGGATATGGGCACTCAAGATACAGCCCACATATGAAAACCTCACAGTGGTGATCCTTCTCGAGGAGTTCAAAAGCTCGCTTCCCCTATCCATTAAAACTTACATAGAGGAACAAAAGGTTTCAAGATCCAGGCAGGCTGCAATCCTGGCTGATGAATTTATGCTTGTACACAAGTCCTAACCCCAAGGGAAACCCCTAGTCACCCCCAAAAACCCGAAAAGGATAAAAGGTGGGAAGGTGATAGGAGCCTGAACAGCCCTGGGTGAGAAGGGAAAGCTGGACACACAGGTGCTCCTCCTCAGGCCAGAAATGACAGTGCTGAGAGCAGGAGTGACACCAGGAAGCCTGTGTGTTTCCATTGTAACTAGACAGGTCACTTTCGATCTGACTGTTGGAAGTCATGGGGAAAACCTGTAGGATTAATCAGGGCACATCAGACCAGTGCAGAAAAAGGGGTCCTGATGGAAAGCACAGCAAAGCAGACTGTGGCTTTAACTACTGCAGCAAGACCCAGTAAAACTACCTCTGTGAGTGCAGAAAAACTTAAAATCCCCGAGAGTGCCCAGGGTTTTGTATCCCAGGGAAAAGTGACCTATACCCCTCGAGTGAGGCAAGCAAGCCCATAGTCATACTAAGGAATACAGGGGCCACCCAATCCCTTCTGCTGGGAAAAGGCATGACCTTTCCCCCAGAGAGTGCATTGAATGTAGAGTGCTAGACAATGGTATTGGAGGAAAGTATATTCCCATACCCTTACATCAGATGCACCTGGAGTGTGACCTTGTTTCAGGACCGGTAACCATGGGGATTGTCTCTAGTTTACTTGTGGACGGAGTTGACATGCTCCTGGGTAATGATCTGGTGGGGACGAAGGTGGTAGCTTCCCCAGTGGTTTTAGAGACACCAAAAGAGGTCAGGGAGACAGAGCAGTTTCAGGAGAAGGCCCCAGCATTTTCCCTGATTGTGTGGTGACGCAGTCCATGGCCAAACAAGCTCCATCAGAGGAGGCTGAACTGGCACTGCAGACAGATAACCCTATTGTCTGGTTCTCTGAAACCTTCTTTGGGAATTTAGAGAACCCAAAGGATGTGTTCAACAGATCTTCCTTGGTCAAGGCTCAGCAAGCCGACCCAGTATTAAAAAGTTAGCACAGACTGCCCAAACCAAAGCTGAATCAGAGGGAGTTCCATAGTGCTACTATTTACAGATGATGAGGAAGTGGAGACCTTCCAACAGACCTGTGGACGAATACTGGAAAGTGGTTCACCTGATAGCGGTGCCACCGAGGTACTGTAAGGAAATACTAAGAATAGTCCACAAACTTGCAACGGCTGGACATGTTGGTATACCAAAATCCCAAGCCCACATAGGACAGCATTTTGACTGGCCAAAACTCCGCAAAAATGTGGTGGAGTTCTGTAAAACGTTTTTTTTTGCTCGCACCTGGGATGCGAGCATCGCTGGCAGGCCAGCATTTATTACCCATCCCTAATTGCTCTTGACACAGTGGTAGTGAGCTGCCTTCTTGAACCGCTGCAGTCCATTTCTGGTAGGTACACCTACGGTGCTGTTAGGAAGGGAGTTCTAGGATTTTGACCCAATGACAGTGGATGAACGGCAATATAGTTCCAATATTCCATTATTCCAAGTCAGGATGGTGTGTGGCTTGGAGGGGAACTTGCAGGTGGTGATGTTCCCATGCATCTGCTGCCCTTGTCCTTCTAGGTGGTAGAGGTCATGGGTTTGGAAGGTGCTGTTCTAAGGAACCTTGGTGCACTGCTGCATCTTGTAGATGGTATACACTGCTGCCACTGTGTGTCAGAGGTGAAGGGAGTGAATGTTTGTGGATGGTGTGTCAATCAAGCAGGCTGCTTTGTCCTGGATGATGTCGAGCTTCTTGAGTGTTGCTGGAGCTACCCCCATCCAGGCAAGTGGAGAGTATTCCATCACACTCCTGACTTGTGCCTTCTAGATGATGGACAGACTTTGGGGAGTCAGGAGGTGAGTTACTCGCCACAGGATTCCTAGCTTCTGCAGTAATTTGCTTTTATTCCTAGCTTCTGACCTGCTCTTGTAGCCACAGTATTTATTTGGCTATTCCACTTCAGCTTCTGGTCAATGGTAACCTCCAGGATGTCGATAGTGGAGGATTCAGCGATCATAATGCCATTGAATGTCATGGGGAGATGGTAGATTCTCTCTTGTTGGAGATGGTCATTGCCTGGCACTTGTGTGGCGCAAATGTTACTTGCCACTTATCAGCCCAAGCCTGGATATTGTCCAGGTCTTGCTGCATTTCTACACAGACTGCTTCAGCATCTGAGGAGTCGCGAATGGTGCTGAACATTGTGCATTCATCAGCGAACATCCCCACTCCTGACCTTATGATTAAAGGAAGCTCATTGATGAAGCAGCTGAAGATGGTTGGGCCTAGGAAATTACCCTGAGGAAAACCTGCAGTGATATCCTGGAGCTGAGATGATTGACCTCCAACAACCATAACCATCTTCCTTTGCGCTAGGTATGACTCCAACAAGTGGAGAGTTTTCTCCCTGATTCCCATTGACTCCAGTTTTGCTAGGGCTCCTTGATGCCATACTCAGTCAAATGCTGCCTTGATGTCCAGGCAGTCACTCTATTCTCACCTGTTGAGTTCAACTCTTTTGCCCATGTTTGAACCAAGGCTGTAATGAGGTCTCAAGCTGGGTTGTCCTGGCAGAAGCCAAACTGAGCATCAGTGAGTAGGTTATTGCTAAGCAAGTGCTGCTTGATAGCACTGTCAATGACACTTTCCATAACTTTACTGATGATTGAGAGTAGACCGATGGGGCAGTAATTGGCCGGGTTGGGCTTGTCCTGCTTTTTGTGTACAGGATATATCTGGGCGATTTTCCACATTGCTGGGTAGATGCCTGTGTTGTAGCTGTATTGGAACAGCTTGGGTAGGGGTGCAGCAAGGTTGTGGGAAAGCCCAAACCTGCAATAAAACCTGCACCCCTAATTCCCATACCAGCTTTTCGGAAACCCTTCAGCAGAGTGCTGGTGGATTGTGTGGGACCCGCTGTTGAAAACAAAAGAGGGCTACCAGTATCTTCACACCATTATGCATGTGTCTACCCACTGCCCAGAGACCATTCCCTTAAGAACTATCTCTGCCAAGATAATGGTGGAAGGGCTAACCCAATTCTTTAGCCGATATGGGCTGCCTGCCAAAATCTAGTCGGATCAGGGCACGAATTTCAAAAAGTCATGGCTAGTCTAGGTATAGCCCAGCTAAAGTCCTCAGCCTACCACCCACAGTCACAAGAGGCTTTGGAATGGTTCCATCAGACCCTAAAGACAATGACCAGGGCATACCATGAACACCCCAATGACTGGGCAAAAGGCTGTAAATTCTCCTGTTTGCCACCTGGGACTCACCCAATGAGTCCACTTGCTTTAGTCCCTTTGAATTAGTTTATGGACATAAGGGGAGAGGTCCTCTTAAACAAATCAAGGAGAGGTCTTTGGGACACAGGAGTGAGCTTTCCATGTTAGACTATATCTCTATGTTCCGGAAGCGGCTCTTGAGAGCCTGTGCAGTATCTCAGGAGCACCTAAAAGCCTCCTAGACAGGCAGATAAACATGCCAAGGCCAGAACATTTTGCCCTGGAGACCATGTGTTAGTACTACTCCCAATACAGGGTGAAACCCCTGAAAGCCTGGTTCAGTGGCCCCTGTCGAGTCGTAAAGAGAATTGACATGGTGAACTATTCAATTGACACCCCAGACCATAGGAGAAAAAAAAAGGCTGTGCACCATCAACATGTTAAAGCAGTATCACAGCTGGGGAGGGGACAACTGAACCCAGGTCGGTCAGGCAGTTAGGAAAGCGGAGGACAAAAAGTACAGTGAGGACGAGTTAGAGTAGAGCCTGGAGGGTTCCGAAATCGAACCCCCTACTGTTCAGTTAGCCAACACTGAAATATTAGGAGAGGACAGTGTCTAATTTTCCTAAGTAAATGCAGAACATAGGAGCTGGAGTAGGCCATTCAGCCCATCAAGCCTGCTCCACCATTCAATATGATCATGGCTGATCATCCACTTCAATGCCTTTTTCCCACACTATCCTCATATCCCCTTATGACATTTGTATTTCAAAATCTGTCAATCTCTGCTTTAAAAATAATCAATAACTGAGCTTCCACAGCCCTCTGGGGTAGAGAATTCCAAAGATTCACAACCCTCTGAGTAAAGAAACTTCTCCTCATCTCAGTACTGAGTGGCTTCCCCCTTATTTTGAAATTGTGTCCCCTGGTTCTAGACTGCCCAACCAGAGGAAACATCTTACTTCCATCTACCCTGTCTATCCCTTTAAGTATTTTGTAGGTTTCTATAAGATCACCTCTCATTCTTCGAAACGCTAGAGAATACAGGCCCAGGTTCCCCAATCTCTCTTCACAGGACATTCCTGCCATCCCGGGAATAAATCTGGTGAACCTTGGTTGCACTCCCTCTATGGCAATAAAATCTTTTCTAAGGTAAGGGGACCAAAACTGCACACAGTATTCCAGGTGCGGTCTAACCAAGGTTCTATACAATCGAAGCAACACTTCATGACTCCTGTACTCAAATCCTCTTGCGATAAAGGCTAACACACCATTAGCCTTCCGAATTGCTTTCTGCACCTGCATGTTAGCTTTCAGTGACTTATTGACAAGGACACCCAGGTCCCTTTGTACATCTGCACTTTCTAATCTCTTACCATTTAAGAAATACTCTGCACATCTATTCCTCCTACCAAAGTAGATACCCTCACATTTTTCCACATTATATTCCATCTGCGACATTCTTGCCACTCACTAAGTCTGTCCAAATCCCCTTGAAACCGCTTTGCATCTTCCTCACAACACACATTCCTACCTAGTTTTGTGTCATCCGCAAACTTGGAAATACTACATTTGGTCCCCACATCCAAATCACTGATATATATTGTGAACAGCTGGGGCTCAAGCACTGATCCCTGCAGTACCCCACTAGTCACAGCTTGCAAACACAAGAGTGATACATCTATTCCTACTCTCTGCTTTCTGCCTGTTATCCAATCCTTAATCTATGCCAGTATATTACCTCCTATCCCATGCGCTTTACTTTTGTTAACCAATCTCCTGTGGGGGTCTTTAACTAAAGCCTTCTGAAAATCCAAGTATACCACATCCACCGACTCCCCTTTATCAATTCTGTTAGTAACATCCTCAAAAAACTTCAACAGGTTTGTCAAACATGATTTTCCATTCATAAATCCATGTTGACTATGCCCAATCAGATCATTATTATCCAAGTGTCCATTTATCACATCCTTTAGAATAGATTCTAGCATTTTCCCAATGACTGATGTAAGGCAAACAGGTCTGTAATTCTTTGTTTTCTCTCTCGTTCCCTTCTTAAATAGTGGGGTGATATTTGCAACCTTCCAATCTGCAAGAATCGCTCAGGAATCTATAGAATTTTGGAAGATGATCACCAATGCATCCACTATCTCCATAGCTACCTCTTTCAACACTGTGGGATGTAGAATATCAGGTCCTGAGGACTTATAAACCTTCAGCCCATTAATGTCTCCAAAACAACTTTCTTACTAATACTAATTTCCTTCAATTCCTCACTCCCCCTAATCCCTTGGATCTCTAATTCTGGGAGATTTCTTGCATCTTCCTCAGTGAAGGATGACACAAAGTAGTCATTTAGCTTCTCTCCCATTTCTCTATTCCCCATTATAAATTCTCCTGACTCTGCCTGTAAATCGACCCACATTTGTTTTAGCCAAACGTTTCCTTTTTATGTACCTACAGAAGCTTTTACAGTCCCTTTTTATATTTTTTGCTAGCTTACATTCATATTCTATTCTCCCTTGATCAGTTTCTTCGTCTTCCTTTGTTGTATTCTAAAATCCTCCCAATCCTCATGTTTACTGCTAATTTTGGCAACTTCATAGGCATTTTCTTTTAATCTTATACAATCCTTAACTTGCTTTGTTATCCACGGTCTTTACTTTTTGGGATTTTGTGCCTTGACAGAATGTATAGTTTCTGTAAACTATGTAATATTTCTTTAAAGACTATCATTTGCCTATGTACTTTCAGATCTTTTAATGTATTTTCCCAATCCACCTCAGCCAATTTGCCCCTCACACCTTCATAATTTCCTTTCTTCAAATTCAGAATGAACTACCTCACTTTCAGACATAATGTAAAATTCTATCAAATTATGGTCACTCATCCCTAAAGGTTCTTTTATAATAAGATTATTAATTAGCCTTTTTTCATTACATAAAACAGGATCTAAAAATAGCCTGTTCTCTAGTCGGTTCCTCAACATACTGCTCTAGAAAACCATCCCAAACACACTCTAGAAACTTGTCCTCCATAGCATTAGTGTTCATTAGGTTTACCCAGTCTATATGCAAATTGAAATCACCCATGATTACAGTATTACCCATGCCACATGCTTCTCTAATCGCCTGATTAATACCATGCCCCACACTACCAATACTGTTTGGTGGCCTATAAACAACTCCGACCAATATTTGTTGCCCCTTGCTGTTTCGTAGATGCACCTAAACAGATTCCACATTTTGTTCTTCCAATCTGAGATCCTCCCTTACGAATGTACTGATCCCATCCCTTATTATCAGTGCAACACCACCTCCTTTTCCTTTTTTCCTGTCCTTCCTAAATGTCGAATATCCTTGAATTTTCAGTTCCCAGTCTTGGTCACCCAGTAGCCACATTTCGTTATGGCAATTAGATCACACCCATTTACCTTGTTGTGAATGCTGCATGCATTCAGGTAGAGTGCCCTTAACCTTGTCTTCTTGACATTATTCTGCATTCTATGCCTAGTTGATGCTCGCCTTTGTTTCGCCTGCCTTCTAATGTCACTTGCTACTTCTCTACTTCCTGTTACCAGCTTTACTTCCTTCTAATTTGAGCTACCCCTCAGGTTCCCATCCCCCTGACAAGTTAGTTTAAATACTCCCCAACAGCACTAGCAAATCTCCCTGCGAGGTTATTAGTTCCAGTTCTTTAAAGGTGTAGCCCATCCGTCTTATACAGGTCCAACCTGCCCCAGAACTGGTCCCAATGCCTCAGCAATCTGATGCCCTCCCTCCTACACCAATTCTCCAGCCATGTGTTCAATCGATGAATCCTCCTATTTCTATGCTCACTAACACGTGGCACTGGGAGTAATCCTGAGATTACAGCTTTGGAGGTCTTGCTTTTTCATTTCCTTCCTAACTCCCTAAAATCTGCTTTCAGGACCTCATCCCTCTTCCTACCTATGTCATTGGTACCAATGTGGACCATGACCTTTGGCTGTTCACCCTCCCCCAGAAGAGTGTCCTGCAGCCGCTCCATGACATTCTTGACCTTGGCACCAGGGAAGCAACACACAATCCTGGAGCCATGTTTACTGGCACAGAAATGCCTGTCTGATCCCCTGACTATCGAATCCCCTATCAATACTGCTCTTCCACTCTTCTTCCTCTCTTCCTGTGTAGCTGAGCCATCCGTGGTTCCACAGACTTTGCTCTGGCTACACTCCCCCGAGGAACCATTGCTCTCATCAGTATCGAAAATAGAAAACCGATTAGCAAGCAAGAGCAACTCAGGGACTCCTGCACTGCCTGCCTGGTTCTCTTAGACTTCCTGGCAGTCACCCATTCCCTCTCTGCCTGCATGCTCCTAACCTGCAGTGTGACCACCTCCCTAAACATGCTATCCACATAGTTCTCTGCCTCGTGAATGCCCAACAGTGACTCCAGCTGCTGCTCAATTCCGAAACCCGGAGCTCAAGCTTCTGCAGCCAGTAACACTTTCTGCAGATGTGTTCGTCTAGGTGTATTCATGACTTCCCACATACTGGGAATTCATGACTTCCCACATACTGCAGGATGTATATTCCACTTGGCCAAGCTGACTTGCCATAATGTAACTTTAAAAACGTTTTATTACAATGAGAAGTAAAATAACTTACCAGTTCCTCACCAATCAACTTCATCCCCTGTACCGAAGAGAGAAGCAGCTAGTGGAGGCTGAAAAAAGGTAGAAGAAAGAAAGGAGCCCCTCCCTCATGCACCAAACTCCCACTTTACACTCTGTGCACTCGAATTTATTTTCTTCTTAATTTATAGTTCCCCTCCTTACCGAACTCCCTCAATTACCAAACTCCCTTCTTAACACTCTGTACTGTCCAGCAGCACTCAGTGCAGACAAGCAGCATTGAGAGTCCCCTCAAGTTATACTCTAAAAACAATGCTGTGTCAGTTCTGCTAGAGCTCAGAAGCTAGTTTAAGCTAGATACCTAATTAACTAGCTACAGATACTCTCAGAGTGTTAGTATACCCCTGTTTAAAACTGCAAGAAACTTAACTTACCTCTTAACTGAAACAGGAATTTCAATTAATTGCTAGATGTAAACAAAACAAAAACTAGTCTTCAGAGATTAACCCTTAAAATTCACTCAGTTACTAAACTCCCCTCTTCTCACTCAGTACAGAACAAAGAGAAGCCCTAATAATGCTACTCACAGCATTTAAAGAAATCTGCAAGGACACACCAGAATACACAACCCTAACCCTACACAAGGTGCATGTAGGAGAGACCCCTCCAATAAAACAGGACTCCTATCGCTTAGGTTCCAGAAAACTGACCCAGGTTCAGGAGGAAATTCAGTTTATGCTGGTAAACAACCTGATTGAGCCCAGCCAGAACAGCTGGAGTTCCTCAGTTGTGTTCATGCCCAAGGCCAATGGCTCAACAAGGCTCTGCATTGATTACAGGAAGGTTAATGCAGTGACCAGAGCTGACTCCTACCCAATTCCTCACCTGGAAGACTGTATTGATAGAATAGGGAATGCCACCTACATCACCAAGATAGACTTGCTAAATAGATACTGGCAGGTTCACTTAACACCCCTGATTTTTATGTGTGTGTGTGTGTGTGTGTGTGTGTGTGTGTGTGTGTGTGTGTGTGTGTGTGTGTGTGTGTGTGTGTGTGTGTGTGTGTGTGAGTGAGTGAAAGTCAGAGCGCAGTTTATTATTTTACTTAGATTGGGTTTTGGTTTTAAGTACAATAATCTAACCTCTTGTTTAAACTCAAGAAAACCTGTCCGATTGGTTCTTTTATGATCATAGCACATAAAGGGTTAAACACTCACTGAATTGACTATTTAATAATGAATAAATCCTGTTGTGGTCAAACAAGGAGAGGGGCAAGAGGGGAGCCTTTCGCCCTCCCTCAACTAATCTTAACAGAAAGTAACTTAATCTCAACAAAATCTTATGCTATGTGTCCATCTGGTTCTCACTTAGCTCCATCGGAATGTAAACTGTAAAAGCATCATCTTAGTTGAGTGGCCTCTAAACCAGGTCATTAGCTCTAAGCCCCATTACATTTAAGAACAAAATTCAGGCTGCCACCTCAGTGTAGCACTTAGAGGGTACTGTATTGTTGAGGTACTGTCTTTCAGACAATATGTTAAATAGAAGTACCGTCTGCCTGTATGATAGATATAAAGCATCCCATGTCACTTTTTCTCACTTAATCTCAACAGATTATCTGATCATTTTATCTTTTGCTTTTTGGGGATCTTGCTCTGTTCAACCTACATAACAGTTGTTGGAGTTCCAGAGTAGCCTATTGATTGTGAAAACCTTTGGGACATCATTAGGATCCATAGGGTGTTTGTCATGTTTAGAGATCAGTAGTTATTTGATCTGGGTGGGATTATTGTTCTATCAATGTCTAATACTGTACTCAGGTTCAAGACTTTAAAGGGTTAATGAACAAAGCTACAAAGCTAAATTTTTCTGCCAAACATTAAGGTTCTCAGGGTTTGGGGAGCTGAGGTCAGATGAAGCATCTGTCCAGAAGGCTTCAGACAATGGATACTTATTTTAAAAAATCCCAGCAAACAGTAAATTCTTCATACATTTAGGCTAAAAGGTTTAGAGGCGATTAGAGGGGAAAGTTTTTCACCCAGAGGGTAGTGGGATCTGGAACTCACTACCTGAAAGGCAGAAACTTTCATAACATTTAAAAAGTACTTAAGTGCTGTAACCTGCAAGGCTACGAATCAAGAGCTAGAAAAGTGGGATTAGACTGGATGGATGCTTGACAGCCGGTGCGGACACAATGGGCGCAGACACGATGGGCTGAATGACCTTCCGTGCTGTAAATTTCTAAGATTCTATGATTCAGTTTGGAATGTCACACCTTCTGGGCTTTGCAGCAGCAAGTGGGTGAGTCACAGATAGGGCAGAATTTTCCCAGTATTATGGAGGCAGGTTAGGGAGTGAATGGGATGGGAAAGTCCTGGAAAATGACGTGGGTTGGGACCCTGACATGATCCTGCCCTTTTGCAACTTTCCCCAGGCCAGCTTGCAAGTCAAGCAGGGGACAGTCATGGATCTGGCTGGAAATGAATTGAGGTACTTAAGAGGCAATTAAGAGTCTTTTAAGTATGGAATCCCTCTTTCCCAACAGTGCTGAGGTTACCTACTGGGCTGAATTTAGTCCTGGCAGTGGGGGTCCCACCAACAGACCCGAAAGCGCAAGGCGACCCTGCTTCGGTGGTCAGCAGGATCCAAGAACCACCTCTTGTCAGCGGAAGCCTATTAAGGACAGCCTCCCCACCCCCAAGTGCTGCTGGCCAATCAGAGGGCCAGCAGCTCAGCAGCAGCACCAGAAGCAGTGGCTACTGCTAGGTCTGCACCTGGAGGAGGAGAGCACAGCAATGGACGGGGGCCTCACAACCAGGTAACTGGGGTCTGGGGCACTGGGGCCAGTCAGCTTGGTGAGGGCAGTGAGGTAGCAGTTCGTGAGGGGGTGGCCATTGTGGCCGGGGATCCCTCCATGGGCCAAAGAGTGCCCGAAAAGGAGGGACCCTGCTTGAAGGTGGGAAGAGACCCTTAACTGGCCACTTAAATGGCCGAATTGGCCTCTGGGCAGGAGGGTCATCCACCACCTTTCCCACCATTAGCAGAATGGCATGGCTGCAGGAAGATGACAGGCACTCCACCTCCCGCCTTCCCTTGCCATTTTAGGGGATCTCCACCCTACCCCACTCCACCCCAGCCCCAGCCACCCAGTCTGTCCCCCGAGGGCTTGTAAAATCCGGCACAAATGTGTCTCCAACTTGTCAGGGTGTAGAAAGTGAGTGCATAGCGGGATCTCATTATAGAATGAAACTAACCTAATATGGGCTAGCATAAAAAGATGACACTGGCAAGACTGTGGTCAGCCACACTGAAAGGCATACGTTGACATTAGCAGTTTTTTCAGCTTAAAGTCACTGATTTTGTTGGGAACAACTTTGTGCAACTTATATATACGTTGCTTTGGATACCATTGAAGGTAAACTCACTTTATTGCCCATGAGACTTCCCTGAGACATTCTGCAGTAGCTTAGACCTCTGAGGAGGTGGTGCAGCTTGCTCCAGCTCAGCAGCCACAGCAAAAGGGGCAGCAACGTCAGCAGCAGTAGCTGCTACCTCTCCACAGCCATATGCAGATGGACAGGATAGAGAGAATGGACACAGAACTACATCTTGAAGGAGACAATACCCTCAACACAGGTTCTATAGGCTAAGGGTCAGCTTCCTTGACCTCTCTGAACAGCAGTGCCTCTGAAGACTCAGGCTCTCACTGCATGTGGTTGCAGACCTCTGCAGCCTTTTGGAAGGAGACCACCACCCAAGAGGACCAGGTGGCCATTCATTGCCCGTGGCTGCCAAGGTGTCAACAGCTCTCAGTTTTTTGGCATCTGTGTCTTTCCAGGGCTCAGCAGCCCACAACTGCAGCAGTCAGGTCACCGATGTCTTGCTTGCGAAAGTTTCCAACTACATTCACTTTGAGAACGATGAGGTGAGTCAAACACAGAGGGCTGTCAGCTTTGCTTCCATTGCAGAATTTCCACAGGTCCGGGGGTGATAGAATGCACACATGTGGCAACAAAGGCGCCATCAGAATAGCCAGGAGTTTTTGTCAATCAGAAGGGCTTCCACTCCCTTAATGTGCAGCTGGTCTGTGGCCACTGCAAGAACATTATTCATGACTGTGCCAGGTTTGCAGGTAGCTGCCATGATGAGTTTACCTTTCAGCAGTCTCAGGTTCCGCAGCTCTTTTCTCCCCCAGACAGCTTCAGTGGATTGTTCCTGGGGACAAGGGATACCCACTGAAGACCTGGCTGATGACCCCAATGAGGAACCTGACCACAGAGACATAGGAAAGATACAACAGAAGCCATATCAGCACTAGGGCAACAATAAAGAAAGCCATTGCACAAAATGAGGTTCTGCTGCCTTGAAGGCACCCTTCAATTTTCCCTGGGAATGGTCTCCAGGAATGAAGTGGTCTCCACTAAATCTCCCAGAAATACTAGGGAACCAAGGGACTTGTAAAAATGATGAACTGAAAGTAATTAGTATCAATAAAGAGGTAGTACTTAAAAAGTTAATTGGATTGAAAGTTGATAAATCCCCTGAACTAGATAAGCTACATCTCATAGTGTTGAAGGAGGTGGCTATAGAGATAATGGATGCATTGGTGGTTATCTTTCAAAATTCTATAGATTCTGGATGGGTTCCTGCAGGCTGGAAAGTAACAAATGTAACCCCACTATTTAAGAAGGGGGCGAGAGAGTAAAGGCGAACTACAGATGTGTTAGTTTGATATTAGTAGTAGGGAAAATGTTAGAATCTATTATAAAGGATGAGATAACTGGACACTTGGAAAATAATGTGATTGGCAGAGTCAACATGAATTTGTGAAAGGGATATCATGTTTGACAAACCTGTTGGAGGTTTCTGAGGATGTTACTTGTAGCATAGGTAAAGGAAACCCAGTGGATCTGGTGTATTTGGATTTCAGAAGAACAAAGAACAAAGAACAAAGAAAATTACAGCACAGGAACAGGCCCTTCGCCCCTCCAAGCCTACGCCGATCCAAATCCTCTATCTAAACCTGTCGCCTATTTTCTAAGGGTCTGTATCTCTTTACTTCCTGCCCATTCATGTATCTGTCTAGATACATCTTAAAAGACGCTATCGTGCCCGCGTCTACCACCTCCGCTGGCAATGCGTTCCATGCACCCACCACCCTCTGCGTAAAGAACTTTCCACGCATATCCCCCCTAAACTTTTCCCCTTTCACTTTGAACTCGTGTCCCCTTGTAATTGAATCCCCCACTCTGGGAAAAAGCTTCTTCCTATCCACCCTGTCTTTCCCTCTCATAATTTTGTACACCTCAATCAGGTCCCCCCTCAACCTCCGTCTTTCTAATGAAAATAATCCTAATCTACTCAACCTCTCTTCATAGCTAGCGCCCTCCATACCAGGCAACATCCTGGTGAACCTCCTCTGCACCCTCTCCAAAGCATCCACATCCTTCTGGTAATGTGGCGACCAGAACTGCACGCAGTATTCCAAATGTGGCCGAACCAAAGTCCTATACAACTGTAACATGACCTGCCAACTCTTGTACTCAGAGGTTTTTGATAAGGTCCCACACAGGAGGTTAGTAAACAAAATTAGAGCACATGGGATTGGGGGTAATATACTGCAATGGATTGAAAATTGGTTAACAGACAGAAAGCAGAGAGTAGGAATAAATGGGTCATTCTCAAGATGGCAGGTGTTACTAGTGGGGTACCACAAGGATCAGTGCTTGGGCCACAGCTGTTTACATCTATATAAATGATTTAGATATGAGGACCAATTGTAATATTTCCAAATTTGTGGATGACACAAAACTAGTAGGGAATGTAAGTTGTGAGGAGGATGCAGGGAGGCTTCAAGGGGATTTGAATAGGCTAACTGAATGGAAAGGACATGGAAGATGGAATATAGTGTGAATAAGTGTGAAGTGATCCACTTTGGTAGAAAAAACAGAAAGGTAGAGTGTTTCTTAAATGGTGACAGGTTGGTAAGTGTTGATGTCCAAAGAGACCTGGGCGTCCTTGTTCATGAGTCACTAAAACCTAGTATGCAGGTGCAACATGCAACTAAGAAGGCAAATTGTATGTTGTCCTTCATTGCAAGGAGATTTGTGTACAGGAGTAAAGATGTATTGCTTCAATTGTATAAAGCCTTGGTCAGACCGCACCTGGAGTATTGTGTACAGTTTTGGTCCCATTATCTAATGAAGGATATTCTTGCCATAGAGGGAGTGCAATAGAGATTTACCTGACTAATCCCTGGGATGACGGGATTGTCTTATGAGGAGAGATTGCAGAAACTGGGCCTGTATTCTCTAGAGTTTCGAAGAATGAGAGGTGATCTCATTAAAATTTACAAAATTCTTACAGGGCGTGACAGGGTAGATGTGGATAGGATGTTTCCTCTGGCTGGTGAGTCTAGAACAAGGAGACACAGTCTCAGAATAAGGGGAAGGCCATTTAAGACTGAGATGGGAAGGAATTTCTTTACACAGAGGGTGGTGAATCTATGGAATTCTCTACCCCAGAGGGCAGTGGAAGCTCAATCATTGAGCATGTTCAAGATAGTATTCACAAATCTATCGATTTCTAACGACATCAAGGGATATGGGAAAAGTGGGGGGAAATGGCAACAACAACAACAACATTATTTATATGGCACCTTTAATGTAGTATGAAATCACAAGGCGCTTCACAGGAGCATTATCGAGCAAAATGCAACACCAAGCCACATGGTAAGGCAGATGACCAAAAGCTTGGTCAAAGAAGTAGGTTTTGCAGTATAAAGGTATCAAAGGGTTAATCTTGAGAGAATGTAAAGATTACCACCCGCCAGGATGATGTAAGAGATCGAGAACAGTTACAGCGTGGCTTTTGAAGGAGACGCACAGGCTCCTGTGGCGTATATATAGTTACTATACAAGAAAGCTTAATGTTTAAACAATACAGTGTAAGAACTGCTCTGACTAGGCTCTAAGTGGAGGCAGTATAAAGAACTAAATATGTAATATGGCGAACAGCACTGGAATCAAAGTCCTATACCCAGAAAAGAAAATTTGAAGCAACAATCATCTTTCAGCCAGAAGAGAAGAAACTTTAAAACAAGTAGCCGAAGAGAAAAAACAAACTACATACTGTAGAAGGTGAAGAAAAGCTCCATATAATGGATGCATGACTGAAAAGCAATCAGGTGAGTCATTGTACTGATGACTGAGAAATCCTGGTAAAAAATAGCCTTTGAAGAGCTTTAAAAATTAATTTTCTAAAGGCTCCTTGTGAGCGAGAGAGAAATAAAAGGGGATAAGCCAATCCCTCACTAGGGCTAAACGCTAGGGTGGAGAGTGGGAAAACCCTGAAAAGTATGTGAACTGAAAAAAAGTCCGATAGTGATGAAAAAAGCATGGGAAACCCCCAAACACAGCAGAGTCTCCATTAATGCAGCTAAGCTGAAGAGAAAAACAATAGTAAAGCAGTCAAGCTTGAAACAAATTAATAAACTCTAGCTAAGAGTTTCCAAGCTCTGCAAGATGAGGACAGAAAGAACAACAGACCAATCCCGCAAGATAATGAAAGACCTTGGTACAGGAAAACTCCTGCAACTGTTCAATTCCTTCACCAGCGAGCTGAACAAGAGGCACCAGGAAAAGGTATGCTGAGAGGGGGTGCGGGGGGGGAGGCGGGGTGGGGGTGGGGTGAGGGGGGTGCATGTGGAGGGGGAGAGCTAAAGACACCATTAAACTCTGCCAGCTCTGTGGAGCAAAAACTTCCCACAGGTGTGAACAACGTCCCGCTGATACAGCAGAAGCTTTAATTGCAAAAAAATAGGGCATTTCAGTAAGATGTGCTGAAAAAAAATCTCAACCTTCTAAACCTCTAAGGAAAAGTAGTTAAGAATAGAGAGGTAAATAAAGTTACGTAGCCTCCTGAAGTAGACCAATCAAAATATTTTCTAGGCAAAATCAATGATCTGAAACAAGGATTTTGGTCGGCAGACGTATATGTCAATGGACATATCACGAATTTCAAACTCGACACCGAAGCAAGGGTGACGGTCCTGTCAAATAAAAAGCCGTGGCTATCCACACATGTTCTGCAAACCAACAGAAACTCAGTTACATGGTCCAGGAGGTGTTTTACTTGAAGTAAAAGGGAAGTTACAAACTACGCTTCAATGTAAGGGAAAGCAGATATTAGAAACACTATATGCCCTAAACAATCATGAGTTCTCACTCTTGAATAGAAGAGCTTGTATTGAGCTTCATCTTATAAAGAAAGTTGAAGAAGATAAAGAAGAAGAATTCAGGAGCCAGGACAGAGAGAGAGCCTCCAACCTGACCTGAGCACTACAGAGAGCCTGCACAATGTGAAGAGAACCCACACAACACAGCACAGCCCGCCTTGCCACTCAAAGACGATCAGAGCGAGAAAGAGAAAGTACAAGACAAAGAAAAATTGTATTAAAACAAACAGACCCATAATTATAACAGAAGATACCATACGAGAAACCTATCAAAGTTGTCAGAAGGGCAAAAGGTATGGGTACAAGACCAAAATAGAGAAGGCGTAATTCTCCAGAAAGACGAGAATCAACAGTGATCTTATGTAGTACGAACTCAAGAAGGTTCTATATGGAGAAATAGAAGGAATCTTATTCCCTTACATCAAAGATGACAATCTGTCATACATTTAGACGACTCAGATGATGAACTGAAAATTCAAAAAGCACCGAATACTACAAACCTCAACGAAGGCCGTCCAAGTCAAGAAACAAAGTTTCAGAGAAAGACTACCAATCTTCCACATCTGATGACAACAAGATCAGGGAGAATTGTGAAGCCTCCTGATAGGTTGAATCTATGAAGTCAGAGACTTGGGGAAGATGGGGTAGCATTTAAATAAAAAAGTGAGTTAATGCATATATATATATATATATATATAGGGATAAAGACTTGGGAGGAGATGTAGTATAAGGGTATCAAAGAGTTAATCTTGAGCAAATACCACCCACCATGATGATGTAGAAGAGACACAAGAACAGTTACAACATGTATTTTGAGGAGACACACAGGCTAGTGTGGAGTGTTTATAGTGACTATACAATAAAGATTCTGTTCTCGCACCCACACTTTTTGGGCTTTTCTTCTCCCTGCTGCTTTCACATGCGTTCAAGTCTTCTGAAGAAGGAAATTTTCCTCCACACAAGATCAGGGGGCAGGTTGTTCAACCTTGCCCGTCTAAGAGCGAAGTCCAAAGTACGGAAAGTCCTCATCAGGGAACTCCTCTTTGCTGACGATGCTGCTTTAACAGCTCACACTGAAGAGTGCCTGCAGAATCTCATAGACAGGTTTGCGGCTGCCTGCAATGAATTTGGCCTAACCATCAGCCTCAAGAAAATGAACATCATGGGGCAGGACGTCAGAAATGCTCCATCCATCAATATTGGCGACCACACTCTGGAAGTGGTTCAAGAGTTCACCTACCTAGGCTCAACTATCACCAGTAACCTGTCTCTAGATGCAGAAATCAACAAGCTCATGGGAAATACTTCCACTGCTATGTCCAGACTGGCCAAGAGAGTGTGGGAAAATGGCACACTGACATGGAACACAAAAGTCCAAGTGTATCAAGCCTGTGTCCTCAGTACCTTGCTCTATGGCAGCGAGGCCTGGACAACATATGTCAGCCAAGAGCGACATCTCAATTCATTCCATCTTCGCTGCCTCCGGAGAATACTTGGCATCAGGTGGCAGGACGCAGGACCGTATCTCCAACACAGAAGTCCTCGAGGTGGCCAACATCCCCAGCTTATACACACTACTGAGTCAGCGGCGCTTGAGATGGCTTGGCCATGTGAGCCACATGGAAGATGGCAGGATCCCCAAAGACACATTGTACAGCGAGCTCGCCACTGGCATCAGACCCACCGGCTGTCCATGTCTCCGCTTTAAAGACGTCTGCAAATGCGACATGAAGTCCTGTGACATTGATCACAAGTCGTGGGAGTCAGTTGCCAGCGTTTGCCAGAGCTGGCGGGCAGCCATAAAGGCGGGGCTCAAGTGTGGAGAGTTGAGGAGACTTAGCAGTTGGCAGGAAAAAAGACAAAAGCGCAAGGGGAGAGCCAACTGTGTAACAGCCCCGACAAACAAATTTTTCTGCAGCACCTGTGGAAGAGCCTGTCACTCTAGAATTGGCCTTTATAGCCACTCCAGGCGCTGCTCCACACACCACTGACCACCTCCAGGCGCTTACCCATTGTCTCTCGAGATAAGGAGGCCAAAGAAGAAGAAGAAGAAGAAGAAGAATTAATATTTAAATAATACAGTGCAAGAACCTCTCTGGCTAGACTCTATATGGTGGCAGCATAAAGAACCAAATATGTAGGAGATTTTAAGCAGCATCTTAAAGGAGGAAAGAAAGGTAGAGGCAGAGAGGTTTCGGGAGGGAATTGCAGAGCATTAGAGCTTCAGCAGCTGAAGGCACGGCCACCAATGATGGAGTAATTAAAACGGAGTATGCTCAAAAGGCCATAATTAGCTGAGCACAGATATCTTGAAAGGTTGTGGGGCTGGAGGAGATTACTGAGATGGGGGGAGCAAGGCAATGGAGGAAATTTGAAAAACAAGAATGAGAATTTTATAATCAAAGCGTTGCTTGACAGGGAGCCAATGTACGTTAGTGTGCAAGGGTGATGGGTGAAAAGAACTTGGTGCAAGTTAGCATATAGGTAGCAGAGTTTTTGATAACCTCAAGTTAACAGAGGATAGAATGTGGGAGGCCAGCCAGGAGTGCGTTGGTATGGTCAAGTCTAGAGATGCTCCTCTCCATCCCCTGATTTTCAATTACTTGCCATTCATTTTTCAAATAAGAAATCAGCAGCTGGCAGTTGAGTATTGTCCCCAGTGTGTCAACAGTTACTTGGTATGATGAAGCATTGCATGCTCTGACAATCTATCTGACAAAAAATCTTCTAACTTCCCCCTTCATTGTCGAGACAATGCTGCTTTGTTACTGGAGAGGTAAAGTAAGGTATTATCACTGTATCTTTCGGGCTTTCAAGGATCAAATAGATTGACCATCATCGCGAGCCTAACATATTGTCTTATGAAATCAAGAAAGTATAGAACAAGAAAAGGATATTTACCCCAATAAGCACATTTCCTCAGACTGCATGCAGTTTAACTTCTCATGGACTTGAACCCATTAATTCAGAGGAAGGGATTTTATAAGTACATAAAAAGTAAAAGCCAAGTCTAAAGAAAGGGGATTCTCTCATACTTGACGGTCAGGAAAAGGCAGAGATGTTTAGTAACTGTTTTGCATCAATTCGGGGTGGCGTGAGAATGGTGCAACCTATGCAATTCCATGGGGCCCTGAGCCAGTCAGGGGCTCTGAGCACATCCAAAAAGAATTTGCATGCATGTAGTTTCTTTTCCATAGTCAAGACATCTCAAAGCACTCTACAGATAATTAAGTACTTTGAAGTGCATTGACTATTGTTTTGTAGGCAAACCTGGTAGTAATTTGTACTCAACAAGATCCCACATACTGCAATGCTTAACTGTTGGTGATAAATGCCAAACGGAATACTGGGAGAACTCCTGTGATCTTCTTTGAATAGTGCCATGGACTCTTTCATGTCCATCTAAGATGACATCCAGCAAGTTCAGCATTCCCTCAGTACAGCACCGAAGTGGGGCTGAAACCAACAACCTCTGACTCAGAGACAAAAATGCTCTCGTTGGACCAAGGCTGACTCCCAGATATAATTTGTTATAATTAAGTTAGAAGAGATATTCAACATGTTAATCCTGTTCCAACCACACAGATGGAATTGTGTTTTGCAATTATTAGGTGTCAACAAGCAGTAAAGTTGTAAACACCACAGGAATGGGCTTCCTGAACTATTAGCACATAGCTTGCTGTAGTATGTTGGTATGGATAAATCTTTAAAATGTCTCCTTTTATATTAAAGAAATGACTGCTTTATAAACAAAACTATTTTAGTTCGTCTTTAGTTCTCTATGCATCTTGCTGCCAATACATGCCTCTATGGGGAATCATTCCTACCTAACTTACCACTAGAGACTGCTTTTATCAGAATTTACTGAGAAAAGCTACAAGGACTTATCTACATTCTTTTATTGCTTTCAAGTTGTCGGACCATTTCATATATTGTGTAAGTTTGATTATAGGAGGTAGGTTTTCATTTTTATCACCCAGGCATAAAGTATCGCCTGGATAGAGCACCCAAGTCTATTCCATAACATTTTGCTTCTGTTATCATTTCATCTGTGAATAAACCTGCACCAATAGTTTAGCCTGTAAACATCGATCTACTAGTGTATTATTTTCCACTTTCAGAGCTGATGGTAGAACATGATGGACATCCCATATGTACCCCAGTAAGCAAGTTGTCATGATTAGACCCTAATTCTTAAACTTGGGATTTGCTATCCCATTCACTTTAGAAAATAAAGTCAGAAATGATGGTTCAGAAAAGCCTGTCAATTTATAGAAGCAACATCTTAGTTGTAAACACAAATAAAACTGATAAAAAGCCTGAACGATAGCTCACCTTTCAGGTCTACTTTGAAAGCTGGTATGTTAGACAGGATCACAATTAAAGCATTCTGCTGCCTCCATGAGGATTGCAATGTTGGATAAAATTTCTGACATGTCAGCTCCAAATTAACCAATTATTTACTCGGTTTGCATCTCAGGCATTCACAGGTCTACAGCTCTTATAACCCTGCAAAGGCTCTTCAATGTTCCTTGCTGCAGTCAACTCCTCTGTGTGAGTTTTATGATGCTGATGTGTACATGTTGTCATGCTCATGCAATACACACTTATAAACTCTAAATATGAACCTATGAAGTATAAACCCGAAACAGACACTTTCCTGTAAAAGAAAATGGAGTTGAGAGGTCAGGTGACCTTTTCTTTCCTGTCAATACACATGGAACTACAAGGATCCTGAGCTAATTTTCATGTCCGGACAAGTATTGGCGAAGTCATTAAAATGCAAATTACATTTCCTGTGGTAATGGTTGTATTTCTCCAAATAATTTTTTAAAAACTGGGTTCACAACACTATTGCTGATTCTTCAACTCCAAACTTGAAATCCAGAAAATAGGTATGAAAGCTGTATTTTATCAAGATGGCATCTGGATGAGTGATACCTGGACTCCATTGTTTGACAATGGCCTAACCATCAGAAACTATTTATGAGGACAATGGAAAGAGATGCTCTTATCACATGACAGAAACTAGGTTTCTGATGAGGGGTTTTAACAAAGCATATTCTGAGCAGACAGAGACAGAAACATTTATACTAACAAAGAGAAAAGACCCTGCCTAAGACCACCAGCTGTAAGCCACATGTAGGCTAAAACTCGAGTTGGCCCTGAACTCTCCACCTGAGGAATGATACCAGGGCTTTGCCATTGAAACTTGACTGGAGTATAACAAGAGAAATCTGCTACTGCGAACATAAAACAGCGATGAATCAGTCCTCCTAAACTGCCAAAGCTTTTCTTCAGCAGACAAAAAAGGATTACAGGCCTGCATCATTTCAAATCTTCACCCTGGGGAAAAGCAAGTGTAACAAAGAACTCTTGAAATCAAATGACCTAAACGCATGCTGCTTTTATAATCACAATTTTATATTGAGTCTGTGTGTATCTGTATGAATGTGAAAGTGGGTGTAGTTGTGTATACTTGGGTATTGAACAACAAACATTTTTCTTTCTTTTAAAACTTACAAGCAAACCTGCCATTTGTCTGCTCCTGACAATTAGAGCACTCAGGAGATAAAACACCTTATTTTAAAATGCTTTGTTCGGTCAGTCAAGAGGTAAAAAAGGGACAGCCATCCCTATCATCTCTCTCCTGTCTGTAACAGTTAGAAAAGCACCTGAAGAGAGAAAAATTGCAGGGCTACAGGGAAAGGGCACGGAGTGGGACTAGCAGAGTTGCTGTTGCAGACAGTTGGCATGGACACGATGGACCGAATGTCCTCTTGCTATCTGTAACCATTCTATGATTCTATAAAATTGCAAGTACAAGTGTATCTGGCAAGAAGTCTTCAAAAGGTTTAATGACTATTAGGAGTCAGTCATGGAGAAACTGCATTCAATTCCTAGAATTTGGAACCCTCTGTACTGGTACCTGCTGTAATAGAAGAGCTGCTTTACATAGTGCATTATTTTGATTATCCACTCCAGGTGACCCAGCTAAATCTATAGCAAGATGAAGAGAGCCAGTTACAATATTCAATAAGGTTCTTATTTACAGTTCATCATAGATCTTTAATCTCTGTGGCCAGATTAAATTTTAATCATTTGTTAGTTAAATTATTATACTTACTGAACGAGTTACATTAAATATTGAAAGCAAGCAGAAACAGAGAAAAAACTTTGCCAGCTTTCATGGATGACTATCTCAAATCAACGGCACTCTCTTGGTTTTCAGTGTAACTATCTGTGTTTCAAAGGATGTTAATGAATTCACTCGGCTGCTGGGGCTCCAAATTTTGTTATTGTTTTGGTTTAGGAATTGAATGCAGTTTCTCCAAGACTGACTCCTAATAGTCATGAAAACTTTTGAAGACTTCCTGCTAGCTACACTTGTACTTACAATTTTATAGAATCATAGAATGGTTACAGACAGAGGGAGGACATTCGGTCCATCATGTCTATGCCAAGAGCAACTCCGCTAGTCCCACTCCCTGCCTTTTCCCTGTAGCCCTGCAAATTTTCTCTCTTCCGGTGCTTATCTAATTCACTTTTGAAAACCACAAATGAATTAGCCTTCACCACACTATCAGGTAATGCATTTCAGATCTTAACCACTCATTGTTCAAAAAAGTTTTTCCCAATGTCATCATTGGTTCTTTTGCCAATTACCTTAAATTGGTATCCTCTGGCTCTTTGTGTGAGAATCCATCTGGATCACTAATGTCCTTCAGGGAAGGAAATCTGCTGTCCTTACCTTGTCTGGCCTACATGCGACTCCAGACCCGCAGCAATGTGGTTGACTCTAACATGCCCTCTGAAATGGCCTAGCAAGCCACTCAGTTGTATCTAACCGCTACAAAGTCAATAAAAAAAGAATGAAACCTGACGGACCACCCGGCATCGACCTAAGCACCGGAAACGACAACAGCAAACACAGCCCTGTCGACCCTGCAAAGTCTTCCTTACTAACATCTGGGGGACTGTGCCAAAGTTGGGAGAGCTGTCCCACAGACTAGTCAAGCAACAGCCTGACATAGTCATACTCACAGAATCATACCTGGCAAACAATGTCCCAGACACTGCAATCACTATCCCTGGGTATGTCCTGTCCCACCGGCAGGACAGACTCAGCAGAGGTGACGGCACAGTGGTATACAGTAGGGAGGGAGTCCTCAATATCGACTCTGGACCCCATGAAGTCTCATGGCATCAGGTCAAACATGGGCAAGGTAACCTCCTACTGATTACCACCTACTGCCCTCCCTCAGCTGATGAATCAGTACTCCGCCATGTTGAACAGCACCTGGAGGAAGCACTGAGGGTGGCAAGGGCACAAAATGTACTCTGGGTGGGGGACTTTAATGTCCATCACCAAGAGTGGCTCGGTAGCACCACTACTGACCGAGCTGGCAGAGTCCTAAAGGACATATCTGCTAGATTGGGTATGCGGCAGGTGGTGAGGGAACCAACAAGATGGGAAAACATATTTGACCTCGTCCTCACCAATCTGCCTGCCGCAGATGCATCTGTCCATGACAGTATTGGTGTGATGATCACCGCACAGTCGTTGTGGAGATGAAGTCCCGCCTTCACATTGAGGATACCCTCCTTCGTGTTGTGTGGCACTATCACTGTGCTAAATGGGATAGATTTCGAACAGATCTAGCAATGCAAAACTGGGCATCCATGAGGCGCTGTGGGCCATCAGCAGCAGCAGAATTGTACTCAACCACAATCTGTAACCTTCTGGCCCGGCATATCCCTCACTCTACCATCACCATCAAGCCAGGCGACCAACCCTGGTTCAATGAAAAGTGCAGGAGGGCATGCCAGGAGCAGCACCAGGCATATCTCAAAATGAGGTGTCAACCTGGTGAAGCTACAACAAAGGACTATCTGCGTGCCAAACTGTGTAAGCAGCATGCAATAGACAGAGCTAAGCGATCCCATAACTAACGGATCAGATCTAAGCTCTGCAGTCCTGCCACATCCGGTCATGAATGGTGGTGGACAATTAAACAACTAACTGGAGAAGGTGGCTCCACAAATATCCCCATCCTCAATGATGGGGGAGCCCAGCACATCAGTGCGAAAGATAAGGCAGAAGCATTTGCAACAATCTTCAGCCAGAAGTGCCGAGTTGATGATCCATCTCGGCCTCCGCCTGAAGTCCCCAGCATCACAGATGCCAGACTTCAGCCAATTCGATTCACTCTGCGTGATACCAAGAAACGACTGAAGGTACTGGATACTGCAAAAGCTATGGGCCCTGACAATATTCCGCCAATAGTACTGAAGACCTGTGCTCCAGAACTTGCTGCGCCCCTAGCCAAGCTGTACAGCTACAACACTGGCATCTACCCTGCAATGTGGAAAATTGCCCAGGTATGTCCGGTACACAAAAACCAGGACAAGTCCAACCTGGCCAATTACCGCCCCATCAGCCTACTCTCAATCATCAGTAAAGTGATGGAAGGTGTCATCAACAGTGCCATCGAGCGGCACTTGCTTAACAATAACCTGCTCAGTGACGCTCAGTTTGAGTTCTGCCAGGGCCACTCAGCTCCTGACCTCATTACAGCCTTGGTTCAAACATGGACAGAAGAGTGAACTCAAGAGGTGAGGTGAGAGTGACTGCCCTTGACATCAAGGCAGCATTTGACCAAGTATGGCATCAAGGAGCCCTAGCAAAACTAAGGTCAATGGGAATCAGGGGAAAACCCTCCGCTGGTTGGAGTCATACCTAGTGCAAAGGAAGATCGTTGTGGTTGTTGGAGGTCAATCATCTGAGCTGCAGGACATCACTGCAGGAGTTCCTCAGGGTAGTGACCTAGGCCCAACCATCTTCAGCTGCTTCATCAATGACCTTCCTTCAATCATAAGGTCAGAAGTGGGGATGTTCGCTGATGATTGCACAATGTTCAGCACCATTCGTGACTCCTCAGATACTGAAGCAGTCCGTGCAGAAATGCAGCAAGACCTGGACAATATCCAGGCTTGGGCTAATAAGTGGCAAGTAGCATTCGCGCCACACAAGTGCCAGGCAATGACCATCTCCAACAAGAGGGAATCTAACCATCTCCCCTTGACATTCAATGGCATCACAATCGCTGAATCCTCCACTATCAACATCCTAGGGGCTACCATTGACCAGAAGCTGAACTGGAGTAGCCATATAAATACCGTGGCTACAAGAGCAGGTCAGAGGCTAGGAATCCTGTGGCGAGTAACTCACCTCCTCACTCCCCACAGCCTGTTCACCATCTACAAGGCACAAGTCAGGAGTGTGATGGAATACTCTCCATGTGCAGCTCCAACAACACTCAACAAGCTCGACACCATCCAGGACAAAGCAGCCCGCTTTACTGGCACCCCATCTACAAACATTCACTCCCTCCACCACTGACGCACAGTCGCAGCAGTGTGTACCATCTACAAGATGCACTGCAGCAATGCACCAATGCTCCTTAGACAACACATTCCAAACCTGCGACCTCTACCAACTAGAAGGACAAGGGCAGCAAATGCATGGGAACACCACCACCTGCAAGTTCCCCTCCAAGTTACACACCATCCTGACTTGGAACTGTATCACTGTTCCTTCACTGTCACTGGGTCAAAATCCAGGAATTCCCTTCCTAACAGCACTGTGGGTATAACTACCCCACATGAACTGCAGCGGTTCAAGAAGGCAGCTCACCACCATCTTCTCAAAGGCAATTAGGGATGGGCAATAAATGCTGGCCTGGCCAGTGATGCCCACATCCCATGAATGAATAAAAAAAAATCCTGTCAATCTGTAGAGTTGAACTGCTCACTCTGATGTAGATTTTGTAATATTACTTGTTCCTTTGGTGTGTGTGATCTATTGTAAGACTGACAGGATCCCGTGTAATATCCAAAGAAAATGTGCGTTTTTATTACAACTTAACTAGAACGTACATACATACAAACAATTACTGCACTAGCACATCTAAACACATCTCACTCCATTGGGCCACACCCACAAGTCACTGGTCACGTGTGATGCAGAATGACTTCCTCCAGTGGCCTTCACTTCGAGCTTCTTAAGTAGTCCTCTCCTAAGGTCGTCCCTTCTTAAGGTCGTCACACAACATCCTCCGTTGTTCCCAAAGATAAAAACATATGTACAATATACAATGACGCTGCAGTTCAAACTAACTATACATGATTAAAACAAAACGTTATTTACCATTAAGCAAGTTTAGCACTCTCCAAAACATAGAGGAGGTTTGCTTGTTCGCTCCGATCTTGTCATTGTCAACCTCTTCCTAGAGCTCAGCTCGTCTTGATGACTCCTCTGACACTATGGTGACTCAGAACTCTGGCTGGCATGTTCTTCCTCTGTGCTTGTAGCATCTGTACATTCATCTTCAGACTTTGTTTTTGAATGTGTCCGCGATTCCATTTGTATTGTTGTCATACATCTCTCTGAGTTGGCTCCGGTTTCGTCTGAGAATCACACCATTGGGTGTCTGGACCTCATACAATCTGGGATGGTCACATATCCTAGCAACTTCTGCAGGAGATCAAGTTCCCGACGCATGATTGAGGAATCCGACCTTCTGTCCTATTTGCCATCAAGCTAATTCTGGTCCTGCTTGCCTGTCATCCAATGCCTTCATCTTCCCTTGTTTCAGTATACCCTTTATTGTGAAAAATTTAGAGAGGTGATGACTGGGCAGGGTCATCAACTCTGCAGGCGACGGTAAGCCCACGTCCTATGGAGTACCTCAAAGGTGCAGCATTGCAACCTTGAGGTCTTGTCCTGTCTGTCTACACTTTAAAATTAGTGATTTGATAGCTTAGCGCATGGTGTGCACTATGGCATTGGACTTTGGATAACCCGGTGACAATGTCACGTGATGGACTCCCTGCCTGGCACATGGTCTTCCTACATATTGTGGCCCATTATCAGAGATAATTTCTTCCAGCTGCCAAATAGGCTTAACAGAGCGCTGACTGTATCAGCAACCACTGCACGTAACGTATCTTGTAGCTGCTTGATGATTGGAAATTTGGTGAAGTAATCTGCAACAAGGAGGAAATCATTACCTTGAGTTTGAAATAAATCTGTGCTGATCTTCGCCCATGGAGATAAAGGTTTTTCATGTGGAATCAAGGGTTCCTTCTGTTGATTTGGCTGACAACTTTGACATGCCTCACTGGGTTTCACCACCATCTCAACATCATTTTTACTTCCTGGCCAGAAGACCGTTTGTCTGGCAAGGCATCGAGTACATTCTATTCCTAAATGCCCTTGAAGCAGTTGGGTTAGAACATCAGAGCTTCAGGTATCAGGGCTCGTTTCCCTTTGCAAATCAGCCCTTGTGAGCTCATCTTGATTTGGCCAGAAACAGCTTAGATGTTCAATTACCTCGTATGGCGTCAGGCCATCCTTCCACAATCACCTTCCACAAAAGCAATAGAGTAAGGTCGCGTCCCATCTCACCTCTTAGTTCCTTGCATTTGTGGGATCCAAAACTTATGAAGTTGATCTTCAGGCCATCCTCAATCTCACTATCCACACCGTGGCCATGCAAATCTAACGAGACATCAACATCTCTATTTGGGTCAGGCAACCCGCTCAGGGTGTCTGATGTGACCATTTTGCTGCCAGGTTTACATCAGATGTCACAATTGTAGCCCTGGATCTTCACCAAAAGTCTCTGCAACCGTGGAGGAGCACTGGCGAGCAGTTTGCACCATATGGTTTCAAGTGGCTTGTGGTCAGTCTCCATGGTAAAATGTTTTCTCAACGCTGACCTGGCACTTCTTGCTAATATACACAATGCCCTCACAGCCAGCAGCCAGCATTAACGAATGCAAGTATTGGTCTTGTTCTGCGTTGGTTTGCCCCATCACCGCAATATTGCTCACTATACTGATACAGCCCTGGACATTTTTTGTTGTCCTGAATGATGCACAGATCAAATGATAGCTGTCTGAAACAGTATCTCCTGAATGGCATTCTAAAAGTTGAGAATGGCTGGGACATTTTGGCTAAGTGGACAGACCAGCTTCACGTCGAGCTTTGAAAAATAATTAACACCAGTAAACTTAGGATTCAGCTCCTCCAGGGTTGGAATTTTATGTGGGCATCTCTTGAAGGCTAGATTCAGTTGTTGTGGGTCTAAGCAAGTACTGAGATTGCCATCTTTCTTCAGCACACAGATAATGGAGCTGCACCAGCCAGAATGCTGGTGTACTTGGCGGATGGCTCCATTACACTCCATCTCATCAGCTCCACTTTCAGCTTCTCTTGAATGTGCACGCTGCACTTCCTTGGCATGTGGATAGTAGGAACTGCATCCTCCCTCGCATGCCGTATGGCATCACCCTTGAAGTCGCCGATTGCATCAAAATTGTCTGGGTAGTTTCAGGTCTCTAACAGACTCAGTGCACTCCGTGTTGCCTTTCGGTGCAGTGCTGACCTCATGTAAGGTGACAATTCATAAATCTTGGCATACTGGAAATCCTATGACAGCTGGTCCAGTTGTGTCTACAATATAAAACATTTGTGGTAGCCATTCGGAGCTCCCGTAGCTGCACTGTAATGTTATTGTTCCAATGCACTTGATTGGAGAACCATTGCAGGCAGTCAGCCTAACTGTGGTGAGTTGTACTATAGATTCCCATTTCTATAAGTACATGTCCTTCCGAGGTCAGAGCAAGTCAGAGGCTAGGAATCCTGTGGCGAGTAACTCACCTCCTGACTCCCCAAAGCCTGTCCACCATCTACAGTGAGGGAATACTCTCCACTTGCCTGGATGGGTGCAGCTCCAACAACACTCAACAAGCTCGACACCATCCAGGACAAAGCAGCCTGCTTGATTGGCACCCCATCTACAAACATTCACTCCCTCCACCACCGACGCACAGTGGCAGCACTGCATCGCCATTCCTTCACTGTCGCTGGGTCAAAATCCTGGAATTCCCTTCCTAACAGCACTGTGGGTGTACCTACCCCACATGGACTGCAGCGGTTCAAGAAGGCAACTCATCACCACCTTCTCAAGGGCAATTAGGGATGGGCAATAAATGCTGGCCTGGCCAGCAGCGTCCACATCCCATGAATGAATAAAAAAATATATATGGATGGGCAGAATATTTGCACTTGCTCCAGTGTCAATTTTTACTCTGAGCTTATGCTCGCCACTCTGCTGTGGACATACAATCCCAATCATGGTAAATGCCTCAAATTGCATTTTAGCATTGACATGTTGGTCCAAATTAACTATGCGAAATGCTTGATCGCTGTGCACACTTCATCCATGTCCTCCTGACAATCTGTCTCGCTGATGACCTGATGTACCTGTTTGGATTTTCATTGCGTTGGCATAGCTTTTGTTGTGTTTGCCATCCTGTCTTGCAGACAGACATTCTCTCTGCATGTGATCTGCCTTGCTCAATGTCCTCTCATGCCACTAGTTCTGCACTGATTCTGGTACGGCAGACAACTGCAAATTGGGTGAGTCAGGCCACATTTGCCACAAGGCTTAACAGACTTCTGAGCCTTGGTTACCGTACCAATTGTTGTAGCCGCTCCCAACACTTGTAACTGTTGGCGCCCATCCATGATGGCTTCAGATTTCCTTCCATCATTGAGTAGTGCATCTAAGGTATGCCCTTTCTTCTTTACTAGCAAGTCTTTTTGATAGGCCTCTAGTGGGGTAGACGTGATTACTAGCTGTATAACCCGTTACAACAATTCAATATCTGTGAAGTCACGATATTGAACCTGGTCTCGGCATCTTGCAACAAACTAGTCAATGGACTCATCTTGCCTTTGCCAGTAGGTCATAAGCTCAAGCCTATGGACTGGGAAATTTAACTTTACCTTCAGTTGCTGCTCCAGAAATGTCCATAGCTTGCTAGGGTCCTTCTGATCCTCAGCTGACAATCCTGATCTATTGATCGATTGCAAGCTGTCGTTGCCCAGTGCGATCTTAATTTTGGTTGCTTCTTTCTCTCACTTCTTGATCCAAGAACACAATTCCATTCGCTGTTGGAACAGTTTGAATTCAGACACGATGTCCAATGCCTTCCAGTCCAAAACTGGATACCTGAAAGCCAGTGTCTTAATGATCCTTTTTTTAATAAATAGGTGCAGGTGTCTTTTGGTGATTAAGAGTATTCATTCCAGATTTTCTATACCTTCATTATCCTCCTCATTATAGTACAGGGATGGAGGGATTCCGATTATGAAATTAATTTCTCCACTCCAGAAACTTAGTTGCTCAAGTACTCACAAAACATAAAAGAAAGACATGTATTTACATAGCATCTTTCATGACCTCAGGACATTCCAAAGCACATTACAGCCAATGAAGTACATTTCAGGAGAAATCTTCAGAGATGTTCTAGAGAAACACCAAAAATCATTGTGTGGGAAAAGCTTTGGCAAGCTTCAGTCAGAAAATCTGAAATGCCCTTATTGATGCAATATCTACCTCAGGGATAATGCTGTGTACCAGCTAAATAATGGTAGTTTTTGGGGAGGTCGGGTTAGGCTCTGGTAGACAACAATACTGACTGCTGATCTTGTTGGTGGAAAAGTTTGATGGCCATTTGTTGGGGCAGGATTGTGGTGGTCAGATTTGTATCTATTATCATTCCCAGATTTCTTTCAGTGTCTTCCCTAACTAATTCCACACCAATTATTCAATATGTCCTATGCTTTTTCTTCCAATGCAAGGCCTGATACTTAACTATTTTGCAGTTTCAAGTATTGCAAATAATGTCTGTATCCTTCTTTAATTTTTTAGTTGCTTCATAAAATTTTACTGCTTCCGCTCTCCCAGTTTAATATCAATAGTCCATTTGATCACCTCGCGCTGCATTTTTGAGTCCAGGTTATTTCCATAAATTATAATCTGTAAGATCCCAACAGAAATCCCTGGAACACTGCACTCAGTCCATGTTCCCAGCCTGATGCTATTCCACCAGCTAGTATACACTGCTTCTTATCTTCCAGCTAACTCCTATTCAACTCAAAATTCTATGTAACTTACACATTACCATAAGATTGTGCATTGGCCTTTCATGCGGAACTTTCTAGAAGTCTAGATATACTATATGATAATTACTGATATTTACTATTACACAATCTTCCAAGATATCTGTGCTCATCTATTTCTGGTCTCTTGAACATCGACAATTTTAATTGCTGCACCATTGATGGCCATGCCTTCAGCTGCTTAGGCGCTAAGCATTAGAATTCCCTCCCTGAACCTCTCCACTTCTCTACTACCCTTTCCTCCTTAAAGCCTGCCTCTTTGACCAAGCTTATGGTCATCTGCCCCAATATCGCCTTATGTGACTCGATGTCCAATTTTGCTTTATAATGCTCCTGTGAAGCACCTTGGGACATTTTATTACGTTAAAGGCACTATAAAAATAGAAGTTGTTGTTGTTATTGGGACATTGCTTCCTCTAAGAACTCAAGGATTTTGATAGGATCTTCCCCCTTTTGAAACTGTGGAGCTTCCACTTATTTTCAATTAGATATTTATCAACTCTGTTGTTCATGATTTTCCATTGATAACTGGGCTTGTTTTATTGCCTTTCCTGATATATACTTTCCTTGTTTATAAACAGTGGAACATTGACTATAATTATTAATTTCTTCATGATAGGTGTCAGCATTTTATAGATTTTATCCCGAGCCTTCTGTAGCACCTTCAGGTGCAGAGCAACCATCTCTGGGGATGTATTGAGCTCCTTAAGCCTGTGTAGAATGTTCATGGAAGGAATATCAAATAATTAAGTTTATTTGTAGAACCTCCTGTAATTGGTGACATACTAATAATGTCTTCCAGACAGTCATCATTAAGCATGTTTACTATTTTTAGTGCACCTTTAATTTTAACCCTGTCTGCATCCTTAAAATATCTCAATGATGAAGTTCTCAGTGTCAGAATACTGGAAGAATTTCTTAGTAACATGCTATGCCTTTACAGTAATGCTTATTTATAGTTTCCTCTTTGTGACTTTCTCCACCTTTTTTACATTTTTTATTTACCAACTGTCCAGGTTTCCCTTCTGATCTTGCTGTTTGAAAACATAGAGCTCAATGCCAAAGATTTGGTTGCTTGTGAACATCATTTCATCATTTCATCAATACCATCCTGGATGGTATTGAGCTTCTTGAGTGTTGTTGGAGTTGCACTCATCCAGTCAAGTGAAGAGTATTCCATGATACTCCTGACTCGTACCTTGTAGATGGTGGACAGGCTTTGGGGAGTCAGGAGGTGAGTTACTTGCCATAGAATTCCCAACCTCTGACTTGCTCCTGTAGCCACATCATTTATATGACTGGTCCAGTTCAGTTTCTGGTCAATGGTGACAACCAGGATGTTGATGGTGGAGGATTCACCAAGATTAGTCAAGGGGAGATGCTGAGCTTCTCTTTTGTTGGAGATGGTCATTTCCTGGCATTTGTGTGGCCCAAATGTTTTCTTTCCACTTATCAAACCAAGTTTGAATGTTTTCCAGGTCTCGCTGCAACTGAACAGAGACTGCTTCGGTATCTGAGATGTTATGATAGGTACTGAACACTGCAATCATCAGAGAACATTTCCACTTTTGACCTTACGTTTCGGGAAGGTTATTGATGAAGCTGAAGATGATTGGGCCTAGGACACCAACCTGAGTGGTTACTACTAGAACAAATGTTTCATTTTAATTTTTGACTTATTAGATGCTCTCAAGAACAAAGAAGAAAGAACAGTACAGCACAGGAACAGGCCATTCGACCCTCCAAGCCTGCGCCGATCGAAACTAACACCTTCTGCACTTCCGGGGCCCATATCCCTCTATTCCCTTCCTATTTATATATTTGTCAAGATGTCTCTTAAACGTCGCTATCGTATCTGCTTCCACCACCTCCCCTGGCAGCAAGTTTCAGGCACTCACCACCCTCTGTGTAAAAAACTTGCCTCGCACATCCCCTCTAAACTTTGCCCCTCGCACCTTAAACCTATGTCCCTGAGTAACTGACTCTTCCACCCTGGGAAAAAGCTTCTGACTATCCACTCTGTCCATGCCACTCATAACTTTGTAAACCTCTATCATGTCGCCCCTCCACCTCCGTCGTTACAGTGAAAACAATCTGAGTTTTTCCAACCTCTCCTCACAGCTAATGCCCTCCAGACCAGGCAACATCCTGGTAAACCTCTTTTGTACCCTCTCCAAAGCTTCCACATCCTTCTGGTAGTGTGGCGACCAGAATTGCACGCAATATTCTAAGTGTGGCCTAACTAAGGTTCTGTACAGCTGCAACATGACTTGCCAATTTTTATACTCTGTGCCCCGACCGATGAAGGCAAGCATGCCGAATGTCTTCTTGACTACCTTATCTACCTGCGTTGCCACTTTCAGTGACCTGTGGACCTGTACGCCCAGATCTCTCTGCCTGTCAATACTCCTAAGGGTTCTGCCATTTACTGTACACCTCCCACCTGCATTAGACCTTCCAAAATGCATTACCTCACATTTGTCCGGATTAAACACCATCTGCCATTTCTCCGCCCAAGTCTCCAACCGATCTATATCCTGCTGTATCCTCTGACAATCCTCATCATTAACCGCAAATCTACCAACCTTTGTGTCGTCCGCAAACTTACTAATCAGACCAGCTACATTTTCCTCCAAATCATTTATATATACTACAAACAGCAAAGGTCCCAGCACTGATCCCTGTGGAAGACCACTAGTCACATCCCTCCATTCAGAAAAACACCCATCCACTGTTACCCTCTGTCTTCTGTGACCGAGCCAGTTCTGTATCCATCTTGCCAGCTCACCTCTGAACCCGTGTGACTTCAACTTTTGCACCAGTCTGCCATGTGGGACCTTGTCAAAGGCTTTACCAAAGTCCATATAGACAACATCCACCACCCTTCCCTCAGCAATCATCTTCGTCACTTCCTCAAAATACTCAATCAAATTAGTAAGACACGACCTCCCCTTCACAAAACCATGCTGTCTCTCGCTAATAAGTTCATTTGTTTCCAAATGGGAATAAATCCTGTCCCGAAGAATCCTTTCCACTAGTTTCCCTACCACTGACGTAAGGCCCACCGGCCTATAATTTCCTGGATTATTCTTGCCACCCTTCTTAAACAAAGGAACAACATTGGCTATTCTCCAGTCCTCTGGGACCTCACCTGTAGCCAATGAGGATGCAAAGATTTCTGTCAAGGCCCCAGCAATTTCTTCCCTTGCCTCCCTCAGTATTCTGGGGTAGATCCCATCAGGCCCTGGGGACTTATCTACCTTAATGCTTTGCAAGACACCCAACACCTCCTCCTTTTTGATAATGAGATGACTGAGACTATCTACACTCCCTTCCCTAGGCTCATCATCCATCAAGTCCTTCTCTTTGGTGAATACTGATGCAAAGTACTCATTTAGTACCTTACCCATTTCCTCTGGCTCCACACATAGATTCCCTTCTCTGTCCTTGAGTGGGCCAACCCTTTCCCTGGTTACTCTCTTGCTCTTTATATACGTATAAAAAGCCTTGGGATTTTCCTTAATCCTGTTTGCCAATGACTTTTCATGACCCCTTTTAGCCCTCCTGACTCATGGCTTAAGTTCCTTCCTACTGTCTTTATATTCCTCAAGCGATTCGTCTGTTCCTCGCCTTCGAGCCCTTACGAATGCTTCCTTTTTCTTTTTGACTAGGCTCACAATATCCCGTGCTATCCAAGGTTCCCGAAACTTGCCAAACTTATCTTTCTTCCTCACAGGAACGTGCTGGTCCTGGATTCTAATCAACTGACGTTTGAAAGACTCCCACATGTCAGATGTTGATTTACCCTCAAACAGCCGCCCCCCATCTAAAGTCTTCAATTCCTGCCTAATATTGTTATAATTAGCCTTCCCCCAATTTAGCACCTTCACCCGAGGACTACTCTTAACCTTATCCGCAAGTACCTTAAAACTTATGGAATTGTGGTCACTGCTCCGGAAATGCACCCCCACTGAAACTTCGACCACCTGGCCGGGCTCATTCCCCAATACCAGGTCCAGAATGGCCCCATCCCTAGTTAGATTATCTACATACTGTTTCAAGAAGCCCTCCTGGATGCTCCTCACAAATTCTGCCCCATCCAAGCCCCTAGCACTAAGTGAGTCCCAGTCAATATTGGGGAAGTTAAAAATCACCCACCACTACAACCCTGTTACCTTTACATCTTTCCAAAATCTGTCTACATATCTGCTCCTCTACCTCCCGCTGGCTGTTGGGAGGCCTGTAGTAAACCCCCAACTTCGTGACTGCACCCTTCCTATTCCTGAGCTCCACCCATATTGCCTGGCTGCATGACCCCTCTTAGGTGTCCTCCCGCAGTACAGCTGTGATATTCTCCTTAACCAGTAATGCAACTCCCCCACCCCTTTTACATCCCCCTCTATCCCGCCTGAAGCTTCTAAAGCCTGGAACATTTAGCTGCCAATCCTGTCCTTCCCTCAACTAAATCTCTGTAATAGCAACAACATTATATTTCCAAGTACTAATCCAAGCTCTAAGTTCATCTGCCTTACCTGTTATACTTCTCGCATTGAAACAAATGCACTTCAGACCACCAGTCCCGCTGTGCTCAGCAACATCTCCCTGCCTGCTCTTCTTCTTAGTCCTACTGGCCTTATTTACTAGGTCCTCCTCATTTACTTCACTAGCTCTCCTACTGCTCTGGTTCCCACCCCCCCTGCCACACTAGTTTAAACCCTCCCGAGTGACGCTAGCAAACCTCGCAGCCAGGATATTTGTGCCCTTCCAGTTCAGATGCAACCCTTCTTGTCCTTCTTGTACAGGTCCCATCTGTCCCTGAAGAGAGCCCAATGGTCCAGCTATCTGAAACCCTCCCTTCTACACCAGCTGCTCAGCCATGTGTTTAGCTGCACTATCTTCCTATTTCTAGCCTCACTGGCACGTGGCACAGGGAGTAATCCAGAGATTACAACCCTAGAGGTCCTGTTTTTTAAACTTACTACCTAACTCCCTAAACTCCCCCTGCAGGACCTTATCACTCTTCCTGCCTATGTCGTTGGTACCGATGTGTACTACAACCTCTGGCTGTTCACCCTCCCCCTTCAGAATGCCCCCTGTCCGTTCAGAGACATCCTTGACCCTGGCACCAGGGAGGCAACATACCATCCTGGAGTCTCTTTCACGTCCACAGAAGCGCCTATCTGTGCCCCTGACTATAGAGTCCCCTATAACTATTGCTCTTCTGCGCTTTGTCCCTTCCTGCTGAACAACAGTGCCAGCCGTGGTGCCACTGCTCTGGCTGCTGCTGTTTTCCCCTGATAGGCCATCCCCCCAACAGTATCCAAAACGGGATACTTGTTAGAGAGGGGGATAGCCACAGGGGATTCCTGCACTGACTGCCTGCCCCTTCTAGCGGTCACCCATCTATCTGCCTGCACTTTGGGTGTAAACACTTCTCTAAAACTCCTGTCTATGACGCTTTTTGCCACCTGCATGCTCCTAAGTGCATCCAGTTGCCGCTCCAACCGATCCATGTGGTCTGTGAGGAGCTGCAACTGGGTACACTTCCTGCAGATGTAGTCGCCCGGAACGCTGGAAGCGTCACGGACTTCCCACATCTCACAGGTGAAGCACTTCACCCCTCTAACTGACATTCTTAGCACTAATTAGTTAATTGATATAAAATAAATACTTATTAAATCCTTACTAAATTATGATGCACTTCACTATGTGGTCCCTAGTGCTAGATTTCTACAATAAATATTAAATGCTGTCTAAATACAGTAATCTCCTCCCTCTGGTTTAGTTACTCTACTTATTAATTAGTTAATAGTGTTTTAATCAATTTTTATCAGTTTTATTTTCAAATTCGGTATCGATTCCCTACCAGCCAAACAGGTCACAGCTTTCCTGTTACGTCACTTTTTCAGTTTGTTTTATCCCCACCCTGCCGAAGCTGCCGAAGCGCTAGGTAAGTACTTTATAGTGAAACTTACCTTCCCAGCTGCCCCCTGGCTCGCACTCTCACTGCTACCGCTGTTCAAAAAGAAGCTGCCGAATCACTAGGTAAGTACTTTACTCAAGTGGACATAAAAGATCCCATGACACTATTTTGAAGAGAAGGGCAGTTATCTCTGGTGCCCCAATCAATATTTAATCCCTCAACCAACACCAGGAAAACAGATTATTTGGTTGTTATCACATTGCTGTTTGTGGGCGCTTGCTGTGCGAAAATTGGCCATCATGGTTCCTACATTACAATAGTGACTGGACTTCAAAAATACTTCATTGGCTGTAAAGCGCTTTTATAGAAGTGCAAGTCTTTTTTTCGTATAAACTGACTATATTTAATCCATTTAATCCCCAATAATTTGTTAGGTCACTTTTTCATTGCAGCATAACAAAATTCAGAGAAGCTCAAAATGGGATCTGATCAACTTGGCAATAATCAAACAAGTAATTGCAAAAACTCCTTAAGATCTCTTTAATTTTGACAATCCAAAATATTCATAAACTAACCTTTTTTTGGGTTCAGAAGAGGATATAGGCTAACCAAAAAAATCTATTTTCATACAAATTATCATTATGGTCTCATGGATAATTTTGTCTTCTGCGCTGGACTTAAGCCCAGATTCTGATGGAAAACTACACTGATTCATCTCTCTATACAACCCAGCACTTGTCATGTAGTTCTCCAATTATGAAGATAGCTCATCAAAAGTCATTAATATTTTATGGATTTCTTCATGGCTATTCACTCCAATCCTTGAAGCCCACAAGTGTTGCACATGACGGCAACATGCAGCATAATGTCAATTTTAGATTTAGATTTTTTAGATTTAGAGATACAGCACTGAAACAGGCCCTTCGGCCCACCGAGTCTGTGCCGACCATTAACCACCCATTTATTCTAATCCTACACTAATCCCATATTCCTACCACACCCTCACCTGTCCCTATATATTCCCCTACCACCTACCTATACTCGGGGCAATTTATAATGGCCAATTTACCTATCAACCTGCAAGTCTTTTGGCTGTGGGAGGAAACCGGAGCACCCGGAGGAAACCCACACAGACACAGGGAGAACTTGCAAACTCCGCACAGGCAGTACCCAGAATTGAACCCGGGTCGCTGGAGCTGTGAGGCTGCGGTGCTAACCACTGTGCCGCCCACAATTATTGGACCAAAAGGTTAAGGGAGACCACTAAATGACTTACACCCTCTGCTGATTAATGTAGGTCCACCCCCATACAAAATTGTTGTTCACACAAATTTCCTGAATTTACACCAATTCTGAATTCATTCTAAAATTCTAGGCAGAAGACCCAAAGTCATATTTCTGATTTTTAGGTTGATTTTTTCCCAGCATTTTTTTTTTAACTTCTCCTTACTGAAACCCAATATGTATTTTTGCATCTTTAAACACATCTAAAGTCATCAGTATGATTTGCTGAATTGAATAACTTCAACGATTGCATTTTCTTAAGCATGCTGTGCCGAATGTGCATAAATGATAGTTTGATAGCTTGAAAATTTAATTTTCATGGATTAAAAGGGAATTAAGGAAGGAATATGGCATAGGTTCAGTACTGTCCTTGGACCCCAATCATTCATACTGATATCCACTTGTTTTTGCCAGGTTTTATGATCTGATTTATGGCAATTAGATTCTCAGAAAATTTTGACATAACCTGCTGACAGTAAATTTGGAGTAAATTTTCTCATAACTTATCGGTTACACCGTTTGAGGAAATTTCAGGTTGATAATCTTCCCACAGCAACCACGTTTCTGTGATACAGTTACAAATGTTACAGGTATCGTAATTTAATAGTATTCTGATCAATCTGTAACAAATATCTTCCAGTTGTTTTTATCATGTTTCTGTTTGTTACAGCTCAAGATTGGCCATCACAATAACCAAGAGCTGTAAAGATCATAGATTTAAGGCTATTTTGTAATCACATACTTTACTGATCCAGATTCACTCTGGTAGTCTGCCAAACTGGCCAATCTAATGCGAGACACACACTCCTTGATCAAAGAAAGGAACATTTGGTACCATGTTTCACAGACATATGAAGTCCACTGCAGCATTCAATCTAACGTCATTGCTGGTGATGCATGGTTTGATATGCTTATTTACTGGATATAGGTTGGTATATTAACTCTATTTCCTTCAGAGTAATGTGATAATTCTTCACTACTGCTGTATATCTGCCCATCATCAGTTGTGATGCTTCTGATCTACATTGACTCTCAGATAAGCAACTCAATTTTCAAATTCTCACCCTTGTTTTCAAATCTCTCCAAGACTTCTTTGTAATCTCCTCCAGTCATACAACCCTCCAAGATATCTTTGTTCCTTTAATTCTGGCCTCTTGAGCATTCCCAGTTTTAATTGCCCCAACATTGATGGCAGTTCTTTCAGCTGCCTATGCCCTAAGCTTTGGAATTTCCTCCCTAAACCTCTCCACCTCCTCCTTCAAGACACTTGTTAAAACCTACTTCTTTGACCAAGCTTTTGGTCATCGGCCCTATTTTCTCCTTATGTGCCTCCGTATCAGATTTTGTTTGATAACACATCTGCGAAGCACCATGGGAAATTTTACCAAATGAAAGGCACTATACAAATATAAGTTGTCATTGTTGTTGTAGATAAGTGTTTCAAATGCACAGTCGTTCCCAAACAGGCACTCGTGAATTAGTCTCTCACTAACCTCGGAGGAACTTCAAGACTCCAAGCTTATCCATCCAATGTAGCCAAAGCATCAACTGCAATGTCTTCTCTTCCAGCTCCTGCACCGTCACCTCTGGTGTCCACCAAGAATCTATCCTTGATCCTCTGTCCTGGATGTGCAGAAATTTTCTCCAACTAAATATTAGGAAGACTGAAGCCATTGGTGGAAATCTTATGATTTCTGCGACGTTCCCGACGGTGGGGCCAGAAATTGTTGTAACCTCCGCTCCTGCCGCAAATCCTGTTTCCCAGGCGATTTTGTATTTAAATTAGCCATGCGAAGACGGGCACGGGGAACACATGGGATCATGCGGCAGGGACGGCTTATCATTGGTGGAACCCGCCCTCACTGCCCCAAGCACCGTGATCGCGACAGATATAAAACATTCTGTGCTTGCAGCCTCAAGGAGCAGCAGCCTTCCTTTCATGTAAGTATCTTCAGAATAACTTAGCTGAAGCTTTCACTTAAATTAAAATGTTTTTGCCTCTTTTTTTTGTGAAACTTTCTACCAACTTCATGTCATTTGTTTTCCCTACTGCCAAAGTGAATCAAATGTTAGTCTGCAGGCTGTGTCCCACTCCACAGTTCAGCGACGCCTCCCCACAGATTCGCCTCCAGGCAGTCAGGGAAAGGCGGGAGGTTCTCTTCCCTGCAGATGGAGTGCAAAGACCCTCCTGTCTCACCAAGGCAGCCTGGATGGAGGCAGTAGAGGAGGTCTCGAACTGTGGGGTAACTCTTAGAACATGAGTACAGTGCCATAAGTGCATCAATAACTTTCTCACATCAGTGAGAGTAAGTGGTCCTGGCGAGTCTGCTCCATTAATCCTTCCATGGCTCCGTGTCTTTAAGGCAGAGGATGTGCGAGGAATGCATGAGCAGCCTTGGTGCCATCTACTAAATAATGAAGATTGACATTTTTTATGTGATTGGATGTTTTGTGTGAAAGCCAATGCAGAATGAGTGATGTTGATGCTTGGGTGAAATGGTTGTGATACATCATTTGCCATATCATTAAATCTGCACTGTCTGCAGCAGGATAAACAAAGCCGTGACTAGAGTTAGCATGCTAAGACAGGAAGTGGGGTCCCTGACATCAGGCTGCTGACCATGGCTAAGGAGGAAGCCTCTGAGATCGCGAGAGAGGAGGGAGGCAGGGCGATTGGAGATGGCAAGGCAGGATCCACAAAGTGCAAGGATGAAGTGTCATCTCTGCTCTTGCAGCCACGTGTGGAAACTAAAGGAAATTG